>NC_089496.1:64279209-64582126 GCF_036850765.1 Saccopteryx bilineata
CCCTCTGCCTCTCGGCATTGTAATGCTGAGGCCACTCATGTGAAGCCTGGACCACTGGCTCCACAGGGAAACCTTGTAAACAGTCTAAGGCGCCTCCCAGAAGTCTCGTCTCATTTCCCTCCTCCCACTGATGCCGGGCCTGGAACGCGGAGGACGTCTTACTACACATGAGCAGGGGGAACGACTACGGTCCGGAAGACTAAACCGGGTCAGCGCTTGACAGCTAGTGTTCAAAAGCAGTATTTTACACACCTACCCTTTGGAGGGTACCATACTCCCTATTGCGGATGCGTGGGCGGAGAGGCAATAACAGATAAACAAGTGATCGCCACTCACCTGATGGGGTGACATCAAGCACAACAGATGAAAAGCTGTTAGGACCTCTAGGCTCTGACGTCCGAGAGCCCTCCTGCCCAGCTGCTGATGTTGCAATCTGGAATCTTCTCCTCGGAGCCCAGGGTTAGCTATGAATTCCCCGCCTCCCCTCGCCCCTGGAGTATCTAGTCCTTTTTCTGGCCTTCCTTGGCCCTGGGTGTGGGGTTTACTTGCTTCCGGGCATAATTTTGATCCTACGTAGTGAGCCAGCATCAGGAAAGACAATGCCCTGACTGGGTAGCTCAGTTGGTTGGAACATCATCCCCGATATACCCAGGTTGTGGGTTCGATCCCCGGTCAGGGCACATACAAGAACACATTGGTGTTTTTCTCTCTCTCTCTCTCTCTCTCTCTCTCCAGTATCAATCATTAAATTAAATTAAAAAGAAAACACAACCGAGGAACGACAAGGGAGCAGCAGCAAGCCTTCCTTTCCAGGGGAAAACCAGTCACCCTACTGGAAAAAGCCGGATTTGCAACTTCCCCTTCAGTCTCCTGGATCAGGACGGGCGACAGACCCAGCGAGCGAGGGTCCAATTAAAATTCTTCCTAAACAGAGGTGAGAATTTGAAAGGCCAATGAAAGCTGCTGAGCGCAGAAACTCTCCAGGGTCCGGATGGTCAAGCAATTATTCTCTTTCTCAATGTTAGGAAGACAGAGGCCAATCTAAAGAGAGAGAGAAATGTTAAAGAAGACACGCTTTTTAATTAACTCAGCTATGTTTGGCAAAGGGGCAACGCCAGAGAGATTATTTCCTTTCTTTCTTTTTTTTTTTCATTTTTCTGAAGCTGGAAACGGGGAGAGACAGTCAGACAGACTCCCGCATGCGCCCGACCGGGATCCACCCGGCACGCCCACCAGGGGGCGACGCTCTGCCCACCAGGGGGCGATGCTCTGCCCCTCCGGGGCGTTGCTCTGCCGCGACCAGAGCCACTCTAGCGCCTGGGGCAGAGGCCAAGGAGCCATCTCCAGCGCCCGGGCCATCTTTGCTCCAATGGAGCCTCGGCTGCGGGAGGGGAAGAGAGAGACAGAGAGGAAGGAGAGGGGGAGGGGTGGAGAAGCAAATGGGCGCTTCTCCTATGTGCCCTGGCCGGGAATCGAACCCGGTCCCCCGCACGCCAGGCCAACGCTCTACCGCTGAGCCAACCGGCCAGGGCCGAGATTATTTTCTTTTCCGAGTCACACCTCCCTCTCTGGTAACGGCTGAGGTGGCAGGACTTCTGGGGGCGCCCTCCCCTTCCGAAGGCAGTAATAAGAGGCGTGGCCCTGAGCGCAAGGTTAATTTTCTTGGGATGAGACCGTAGCTATTTGACTCGGGCTTACTCTCTCCGAGAGAACCCCACAGCCTGGGGTCCTCCCCGCGCAGCTCATTTGTTTATCTCCCTGGAGTCGCTTCTGAAATTCCAGTGGTCATGTTCAGACATCACCTCCTCCCAAGGAGTGATTTCTCTCTGAAACGTCTTAATTCTCAATGACGTTGTGAAATCTCCAAATCTGCGCGATGGAGACCTCTTAAATTCTGACGCAGTCGTTCCAGTTGGGTACATTTCGTGTTTAAGAAACCAGTTCGAAAGTTAAAAAAACTCTGTTTTCTTCTCCCCGCTCCTCCCCTGGGTTTGTCTGTCTGTCATGACGCGTCTGGTACACAGACTTCTAATTTCCATTTTCAGAGTCTGTCAAGCGCAATGGAAAGCATGTCTTCTGCTGAGCCTGAGCTGGAAATAAAATGTCTGTGAACTTTGGAACCATTGGCCAGGATCCCACCACGGGGGTTAGAGTGGCAAATATCTCCCTGGGGGGAGAGTTATATGGTGGGAAGAGCCCTACCTGTGTTTAGAGCCCAGCACGGCCACCTAGCATTTTGTGATTAACCGGAGAGTGGATTTGAAGACATATAATCTCTCCTCTTGTCATGTGAAAATCGAGTCCGTGAAGGGCCTGCGCAGTGCAGAGCGTGGATAAACGGGAGAGATTCTCATCGCTCTCTGTTTTGACCTGTTTCACCTGGGATTATGCTATTTTTTTTTTTTCCGTTTAGAAAGGAGGAGCCCCATATAGATCCTTCCGTGAAGCACGTGCTCGCGCAAGGCTGACGGGTTCCCAGGATGGGGGTCGAGGTATGAAATGTACATTTCACTTGTACAGTCAAGTAGCAAAATAGTTCAGAGAAGCAAAGGCTGGGTCCCCAAATCAAAGATGCATTCTTTGGTGCAGTAAATAGTTAATTAATCTGTGCTGTTCCCTGTGGAGATTGTAGAGACAAGGTTTTAAAAGATGCCGTCATGCCTGACCAGGCGGTGTTGCAGTGGGTAGAGTATCCGACTGGGACACAGAGGACCCAGGTTTAAAACCCTGAGGTTGCCAGCTTGAGTAGGGGGCTCATCTGGTTTGAGCACGGGGGTCACTGGCTTGAGTGGAGGATCATAGACATGACCCCTATGGGTTCTGGCTTGAGCCCAAAGGTCGCTGGCTTGAAGCCCACTGGCTTGAGCAAGGAGTCACTGGCTCTGCTGTAGCCCCCGGGTCAAGGCACATACGAGAACACAATCATGAATAAGTAAGTGGCTGCAACAAAGAACTGATGCTTCTCTTCTCTTTCCCTTCCTGTCTGTCCGTTACTATCTGTCCCTCTCTCTGACTCTGTCTCTGTCACACACACACACACACACACACACACACACAGAAGGATGCCGTCAGACTTTGGCTGGGTAGCTTAGTTGGTCAGAGCGTCGTCCCTATACATCAAGGTTGAGGGTTCAATCCCCTGTCATGGCACATATAAGAATCAACCAATAAGTGGGACTTTAGTCTAAATTTTGAAAAAAGTTACAGTCAGTACTAAAACTTTTTTTTTTTTTTTTTCTTCTCCATTGATGAAGTCACTTAACTTAGGAGCTGGAAGATGGGTAGGAGAATTTACTTTGGATATAAAAGTCACAAGTGATGAATTAAGTTGAGGGATATTCCACTCAAAATTTCAGAGGAGGTAGCAGCATGAACCCTATCATAAAGAACTTACTATGCTCCTCTAGATATAAAAACCAACGTGCTGGCTGGGTAACAGGTTGGTTAGAGTGTCATCTCAATCTTCATAGGTTGGGGGTTCGATCCCTGGTCAGGGCACATAGAGGAACAGGTTGATGTTCCTCTTTCTTTCTCCTTTCTTCTAACTCTAAAAATCAATCATTAAAAAAAAATTAAATACATGAAAATCAATGTAATGCTTCTCCTAGAAATGGGTGCTCTGAATCGTTTTTGGAATGATGATGGCCAAAGTCACCAGGCCCACTGACATGATCCTGTTATTCCTTAGACGTTGAGACACACAAACTGTGTGCTTTTGTAGTAAAATTCACCCCTATTATTGGACCAGTCATCTTGACCACCACCTCCAGGAAGTATGAGTCAAACACTTGTGAGCCAAGCACAAATGTGGCCTCCCTGGTGAGCTAGAAATAGAAATGGTGCCACTTTGCGAGACTTTCCGATGTAACAGCATCTCTCACCAAACTGCGCTTCCCCCTTCCTCCCCGGTATATGCAGAATAGCTAACATTCTTCCTTTTTCCTTTTAGAAGGAGGATTAGTACCACCTGTCTCAGCTAACATTCATGGGATTCAGCAGGAAAAACAGTATTAGGAGGGGAAAGCCCTTTTCAATGTCGTCTTTCGGAGCAGTGCTTTTGGCTGCGAAAACTGCTACCTTTGTATTCAAGGTGATGAGACATTTTCTGGCTGGGAGACAGACATCGCAGAAAGGTGTCAAGTTAAAAGGGTTCTTGATGAAAAGGTGGGAGGCTGAGTTGCAAGGTGGTGTTTTCTTCTCACTGTTCAAGTTGAGGGGAGGACTGTGGTCTCACCTCGCTGACCGACCCCACCCCTTCTTCTATGGGAGGTATTAACCCTCGGTCTCATTCCAGCTGGAGTCGTGCCATCCAGCCCAGCCTGCGGAATGGCATTCATTCTCCGTTTAGGGAGACAGGGTGAAGTCCTCAAGCCTGGAGGTTCAAAGGGCTGTCTCCCAGCTAGGATTGTGAGGACAACCCGCTTTTGAAAGTGGCATTCAGCGCGCGAGGTGATTAACCTTTGGCTGCCTGCATCTCTGCCCCTTTCCTAAAATGTAGACAATGGGATTCTCTGGCTCAGGAGCACAGGGAGGACTAATGAGTTAATGTTTTGTGAAGTGCTTAGAGACGCGCAGATGAAAGGTGCTACATAATAATGATAACAACACTTTGTTCTTACATAGTGTCTTTCTTCCCGGGAGCTCAAACCGCTTTACGAAAATTATTTCATTAATCCTCCCAGTATCCCTGGATGGCAGGTAGCAATTATTATCCCCTCCACCCCGTCTTCTATCGGCAGTCCGGGGCACAGAGAGATCAAATGACTTGGCCAAGGTCACACAGCAGATTATTGGTAAAATCACAGGCGGAGTTCAGGTCTCATTCATCCACTTGTACATTCAACACATATTCCCCCCCCGCCAAATTATATGCCAGGCACTGAAATTCTCTGATGGAGGGGGATGTGATGTCTAGTTACCTAAACAAACATACATCTTTTGTCACTGAAGAGATGGGACGAGTCTACATGGACAAGTAATGGAATAATTAAAGCATATCACAGGAAGCCGCCATTCAAGCAAACACACATCCCGAGTGGTCACCACTGAAAGAGATGGTGATTTTGGCTTTGCCGAGGAGATGCTATCGGTGCATCTTCGAGCGGTGAGTTCAGAGAAGAGGACCAAAGAACGCCTCCGGTCTAGGGAGTGAGACCCGCTTGGTGTGATGGGAGCGAAGGGTACTTTGAGCAGGAGAGTGGGCTAAGAAATTTGAACTTCACGTGCCAGGCCATTGAGAAGATTTGGAGGTTGTTCAAGTAGAAGAAATGAGGTCAGGTTTATGTTGAGAACACAGGCTCTTGGGGGCCAAATATCAAAAGATTTAGATGCAAAAGAGTCCTGAGAACACAGACAGACCAGAAAAAACAGTTTCCCTGACTCGGAGTTCAGAACACTTACGAGGTTCTTGGATGATTTTTCTAGGTTAGACCTCCGATGTCATTTTAAAATTCTGCACATAGGGTTTCAAGGAAAAGGCTATCTACTCTTCTGTGTTTTCTCATTTCAAGAAGCACACGAATGTCTTTTAGAAACAACACAAAACCAAACGAAGCACGAGGAATGCCACTTCCCAACAATGGCACTGTGAGTGACTGTCACTCTTCAGCTCGGAAATCTATCAGCCGAAATGGTTCCGTCTACATCAATTACTTATTATAATAGAAAGAAAGCCTTTGTTACACTATTTGTTAAGTATCTCTCCAAATTAGATCCAAGAGAATGATCTTCAATGCACAAGAGTGTTCGTTTTTATTTCCTATGATAAACTATTCTGTGATTAGACGTATTTATTTTTATTTTACCTATCATTATAACTGTACAGTCGATTTAAGCATGGTTTCCTGATCATTTCTATTTTTTTTTTTTTTTTGGTCTTATCAAAATCTCTTTTAAGTGTCTGACAGTGAAAACAGTTCAACCACTTTGCCTTTATTAAAAGGATCTTATCAGGCTTGTTTTGAGGCAGACCCACAGGCTACCTGTGGGATGGAAGAGAATGGTTCATTTGATACTCAGCTGCTGTGACCCATCCCTTGACTGTCACTATTTGTGGATAGTTGCGGGCTGGGAAAAGTCATAACTTCAAAATATTCGCCTTAGCCAGATCGCCTGGTCAGTTAGAGCATCGTCCGGAAACACCAAGGTTGTGGGACCAGTCCCTGGTCAGGGCACATAGAGAAATGGATCGATGTTTCTGTCTCTCTCTCAAATCACTAAGTAAATTAAAATATATATATATTCTACAAAATGAAAATCCTGACACAATGCTGATTAAACCATGCTATATCTTGTGGACATATAATAATCAGCTCATTTAGAATTAATATGTCATTTCTGAGCAACGCTGCCTTCTAACGGAGACATCATACCTGTCCTTGATTTTAACAAGCGCATCAGTTAGGACAGCCAAAGTTAGGCTGGTCGGTAACCACAGTTAATTTCATTGCGTAGGAATTTTGGAGTATTTGGTAATGCCATCTGATTTTTAAGATATTATTCTACAACTTATTTAAAGACATTATTTATCCAATATAGATGTCTCCAAATATTAGGAGAGAGTTACATTTTGTGCCAAGTGTATCCTACCTACAGTATTATACCCTCTCTATTAAAAAACAAAAACAAACAAAAAACAAAGCAATGTTTCCAAATTGGAAGAACTCATGGTAAGTTCCTGCAATCCAGAGGTTGCTTTTCCGTCCGGATTCTCCGTGGCGCGCCTGGGAGGCTTCCCCAGAGCCTGTCTACATGGGTGAATCGGTACAATGGTTTCTTTAATCACTCTGCTTTAAAATACAGAGCAGGCACGCTGTTTAAAAGCTGGTGAAAGGTGATTGCTCGCGTGGAAATAAAAAAGCCTCATTTCATTTGCAAAAACAAGACCCTTCTCTGTTTGACTGAAAGACATTAAACAGGAAAGGGAGACTATCTCTTGTAATTGTCAGCAGATTGGCAATCTGACATAGAATTCTGGCAAACCTGTCCTTAATTGCTAAAATATGACTTCCTAGCAGCTACAAGTATGTTCTAGCAAAGTCAAGTTATCCCAAACCACATGACTTGACTCCTGCTTTGGAATTAAAATGGAAGATTTATCCCAGGTTGTAGCTGTGCGCCTCGTGCGTTCCTGCAAGAACTCTGTAGACTACAGACAGGAGAACGGGATATCGTTCAGGCGTTGCGGTGCCCCAGGGGTCAATGTCAGATACAATCTAATTTAACATCTTTATTAAGGAGCTCGAAGAGGGAGTAAGCCACATATTAATGAAATGTGCAAATTATATTAAACTGGGAGCTGGTGTAACCACCAGTAAGGACAAAGAAATAATAGAAATGCACCAAAAGAGGTTAAAAACTCGGAGTGGAAAATTATTACACGAAAATCACCTTCTTGGGGTTGATAGCTTCAGAGATGAGCGCTGGGAGTCAGAAATCTCAAAGTTTGGGGGGCTGCGTCCAATCGGGAATCGAGGGGAAGGAAAAGAGGGCAGCGTGCAGCCGGGGTCTCCTTTAGACACCAATGTAAACACTTTTCATTACATTATGTAAATTTATACAGTTGTTGAAACCGGAAAGCTCACCAACTCTGAAATTGAGATACAAGCCAACTCAAATGTGGGAACTTAACTAAATAAGCCACGGAGAGCTGTTAAAAATGATGAGCGAGACCTAGCCAAATAGCTCCATTGGTTTAGAGCATCGTCCCAAAGCACAGAGGTTGCCGGTTCGATTCCCAGTCAGGGCACATGCTGGACCAGATCAATGTTCCTCTCTCTCTCTCTCTCTCTCTCTCTCTCTTCCCTCCCTCCCTCCCTCTCTCCCTCTCTCTCTCTAAAATCAATAAAATAAAATGAAGATGAAAGCAGATCAAAAGAATCGATAATGCTGGGGTTCTAATACAATAGAAGTAAAGCAATTCTATATGTGCTCACACAAAGAACCGAATCCGCATCACGTGACTGTGTGGGTGGGATGCCTTTGTATCGAAATTATTTAGATATACTAGTGGGCGACCTGCGAGTCCAGGGAACGGGGCAATGGGCCCGGGAGGGAGGACTGTAAACACCAAGTAAGGGTCGCAGCTGAGAAATATCAAAGGATATCCGTGCCCGTGAGGAAGACTTATCATTTTAACAGATACTCGAAGGAATTACGAGACATATGGGAATGCAGTTCAAGAAGATTTCCTTCCAGACCGTCCAGGTCAGTTCTCACGGGGTCACCACATACAGAAGTATAAAGATTCTTTTGGAAAACATCCCTGCAACTAAACAGTGACCCACGAGTCACCTAGAAAACCCAGAAAATATGTGACGGCATCGCAGGACAGTACTCCACGATTTTGGTATTTGCTTATCTATCATTTATTTATTTTTAAAATTGATTTTAGAGAGAGAGGAAGGGAAAGAGAGAGAGAGGAACTTTGATCTGTTCCTGCAATGTGCCCTGACAGAGGATCCAACTGGCAACCCATCAGAGGCCAACACTTGGGTACTGAGCTATTTCTAGCACCTGAGGCTGATGCGCTCAGTGCCCAGGGCCACACTAGAACAAATCGAGCCACTGGCTACAGAGGAGAAGAGGAAGAGAAAGGGAAGAGGGAGGGGGAGAGAAGCAGATGGGCGCTTCTCCTGTGTGCCTTGACCTGGGATTGAACCCAGGACATCCAAACACAGGGCTGATGCTCTATCCACCAAGCCACTGGCCAGGGCTGATCTATGATTTTTAATGCAAGGGTGTCAGTGTTCTTTCTATTACCAAGAAAACTCATCAATCACAGGGTGTCAGGAAGGAAATATGCTGAAGAAAATGAAATTCAGATAATATGTATATTCGCTTTCAAAGTAATCACCTTCCTGATTTGGAAGCGAAAGCCTTTTTTGCTAACTCTGTATTTAGCATTTAAAAATAATATTCATTTGCATTTTACATTTCAATAGCGGTTAACACCTCCAGGATTAGGGAGGTCTTGTTGTAGCTGATAAGCCCTGAATTCAACTCGAGAAACATCTTTTTTTTTTTAATCTGATGACCTTCATCGTGGTGAGTCTGTCTAGGTTTTAGTGAAAATCACATTTCCACAGTCCTGTAGAGAGAGAGAAGAAGACAGAGCATTTATCTCTGTAATAATTTTTTTTTTTTTTTGCCTTTCCAAGACTTATTTAAAACTTATTTGGTGAAAATCAGTTTAAAATCGAGTATTAAAATTTTCTTTAAAAAACACATATTCCACCAACCATAGGATTCTAAAAGAGTAAGATTTGTTTAACTGTATGGATGAAAGAAGGTTTTATTAAACTGAAGCTTTCATATTGAAGGCTTTTATTATAAGACTATGTCATCGGAAAATTGAGTTAAAAATATCCCTTGCCGTATGACTAAGCGGCAGTACAGTGAATAGAGTGTCCACCTGGGATGTTGAGAACCCAGGTTCAAACCTCAGTGGGCTGGCTTGAGTGTGGGATTATAGACATGACCCCATAATTGCTGGTTTGAAGCCCAAGGTTGCTGGCTCGAGCGCAGGGTTGCTGGCTTGAGCAAGGGGTCATAGGCTTAGCTGGAGCCCCTCAGTTGAGGCACATATGAGAAAGCAATCAATGAACAACTAAGGTTCCACAACTATGGGCTGATGCTTCTCATCTCTCTCTCTTTCTTCCTGTCTGTCCCGTCTGTCCTTCTCTCTCTAAAAAAAAAGAAAAAGAAAGAAAGAAAAAAAACCCTTACCATTAAATCTATTAAATGCCTGTGCAATTTCTTGTTTGCCTAGCCTGACAATGGAAGAGGAAATTCTTCTGAGCTAGAAGTTCAGAGATGACACCCTTTTGAGAATTCATAGCTCAAGTTAGGGCTGAGCTAGAGGCAAACCACTGGATTCACTAACAAGATTTCTTTTTTTTCCTCTGTGGGTGGCCAGTTTGTGCAACAAGGAAAATAGCACAATTGCAGAGGTAAACAGAGAAGATAAGAAAGAGGGTGCCCACACATTTTTCTTTTTTTCCTTTTGTAAAGTTCAGATCATGCATCATCTCTAATGAGCTTGATAAAACAGCCAAGCAAATGTGCTATAATTTATCACAGTTCTCATTTCAAAAGTGACAGGCAACCTAAGGGGAAAAGGTCTTTATTTTGTAACAATTAAAAAAAAAAATCATGACCAGGTGGTGGTGCAGTGGATAGAGCATCAACCTAGGACACTGAGGATCCAGATCTGAAACCCCGAGGTCGCTGGCTTGAGCACGGGGTCGCCAGCTTGAGCGTGGGATCACAGATATGACCCCAAGGTCACTGGCTAGAGCCCAAGGTCGCTGGCTTAAGCCTAAGGTCTCTGACTTGAGCAAGGGGTCACTGGCTTGGCTGGAACCCCTCAGTCAAGGCACATATGAGGGAGCAATCAATGAACACCTAAGGTGCCACAACTATGAATTGATGCTTCGCAACTCTGTCCCTTTCTGTCTGTCCCTCTCTCTTGCTCACTCCCTCTCTCATATAAATAAATAAATAAATAAATAAATAAATAAATAAATAAATAAGGAGGCGAGACAATCCCATTTAATATCTGCAAAGAAACCCTTGCAACCCACCTTGAATACAGAAAATTGTTGTTTTGTTGGGAATTTGCTTGGTGAAGAAATCTCTATCAAAACCTCTCATTAGCGTCTATCAGAGAAACATTTGATTTTTATATTTCACCCCAACTGTGGGAGAAAGAGAATTTCCCTGAAAATGCTTTCAAATTTTGAGGGCTAATGTGCTCTTCTTGGGAGAACAGGAACAGTTGGCAGTTGTTAAATGTAGTTTTCTAAATTAAAAAAAAAAAAGAAAGAAAGAAAGAAAAGGAAGAAAGAAAGAAAGAAAGGTGCGCTAGCTGTCACGCTGCCCTGCAGAATGGTGACGGCACAGAGAGCGAACTGTTCTGAGCAGGTCTGCTTGTTTCTGGAAATGGTTCCACCAACGCCGTCTGCAGGCGCGCTAGAGAGGGCAGGGCGGGGCGGGGCAGTCAAGGTAAGGAGAGGAAAAGCTACCACTTCAAAGAAACACGGAGTTTTTTCCCTCCCCTACGGCATAACCTTTTATTTATTTATTTATTTATTTATTTATTTATTTATTTATTTAAACTCTATTTTATTTTATTTTTTTACAGAGACAGAGAGAGAGAGTCAGAGTGAGGGATAGACAGGGACAGACAGACAGGAACGGAGAGATGAGAAGCATCAATCATTAGTTTTTCGTTGTGCATTGCGACACCTTAGTTGTTCATTGATTGCTTTCTCTTATGTGCCTTGACCGCGGGCCTTCAGCAGACCGAGTAACCCCTTGCTGGAGCCAGGGACCTTGGGTCCAAGCTGGTGAATTTTTGCTCAAACCAGATGAGCCCATGCTCAAGTTGGCTACCTCGGGGTCTCGAACCTGGGTCTTCCGCATCCCAGTTTGACGCTCCATCCACTGCGCCACCTCCTGGTCAGGCTATTTATTTATTTTTAAATGAAATGTATCTGGGTGTCATTGGTTGATAAGATTATGTAAGTTTCAAGTGTACAGTATTATGACATGTCCTCTGGATACCGCTCTGTGGGTTCACCACCCTCTGCGCAGTCTCTGTCACCATATGTATGACACCTCTACCCTTTCCAACCTGTCTCCCACACCCCATCCCCTTTGTTAAGCCTCATCCTGGATGTCTGGGCCCATGAGTCTTGTTTTGTGATTTGAAGAAATGCTACGTTTTATAGTATCTCAAAACCACAAACTCACCTCTGATCACAAAACATGCCACATTTTATAATGGCTAAAGAAGTCAATTTGTCTTTATTAAGAAGTTTAAAGCCTGACCTGTGGTGGCGCAGTGGATAGAGCAGCCGACCTGGAACTCTGAAGTCACCGGTTCGAAACCCTGGGCTTGCCTGGTCAAGGCACATATGGGAAGTGGCTACTATGATTTGATGCTTCCTGTTCCTCCCTCTCCTCCTTCTCTCTCTCTCTCTCCTCTAAGAATTGATAAGTAAATTCTTTAAAAAGATGTTTACAAAAAATGAAGTCTTAAGGGTCGTGTTTATTTAATGTTACTATCTGCAGAGTAATGAACAAAGAAGACTGCTAGGCAGGGACAGTAGCTATTCTTGTTTAGGATATAGGAAGTATATTTCTACAGAGGTTTACAATATAGAAACACAGTTGCTTCTCATTGGTTACAATTAGTGGAGACCCTGGGTCTTCACGCTGAGGTGCTGGCGGTCAAGGGCTCCAGGGTTAAGATGGATACTAATGCTACAGCTTTTTTTTGCACATTAGAGCACATTGCCTTTGGTGGATTGGGGTGGGGGTGGGGGACAGTCCTACAGAAGTTACAGTCATTGATTTTATATGATATGAATAGACGCCCATTCACAGAGCCAATTCTGTCATTAGGTCCTTATCGTCGGCCTTTCAGCCCAATCTGCTCCCCATTAAATCATTAATATTGATTTGAGAGAGAAAGAGAAAGGAAGAAAGAAACAGAGACATCAATCTGTTCCTGTAAGTGCCCTGACTAGGAATCAAACCTGTAACTTTGGTGGTCTTGCGGATGACGCTCTAACTGCCCAAGCTATCTGGCCAGGGCATAATCTGCAAAACGTATTTTATGAAAACTTCATTTCTTCGGGTATTCAAGAAGGGCTTAGCTTCTCTCTCCTGCCTTTGAGTTTTTTTGTTTTGTTTTTTTAAACAGGACAGAAGATGGAAATACAATTCTTTAAATATATCTGGTCAACCCACATTTATTCGCTAGAATGAAACTTCCCCAAATTGAGTTTTCCTTTCACTAGATTATTCATCTTTGTTGTTGCTCAAAGTAGCGTTACTTGAAGGACTCTGACATCTGTTTTCTTCCCCCTGGTCTGTTCAGATAGAAGCTGAGACTCCTTCGCCAGCTCCTCCTGGCTCCCCCCTCCTGATACTTTAGGGTCAATGCAGGGAATGGCTATGGAAAGGCTTCTCCAAGACATGTCCTTGTTGTGGAGGACAACACAACACTGACTCAAAGGAACCGGTCACTAGGGAGCCATCCTTACATTAGGGACTGGGTATATTTTCCCATAGAGCCAACACCCAGCCTGCCAAGTTTTTTGGTCCTTGATTCAAAAAAAAGACAGTTGAGTAACTGTCATGAATGTGCTATCTATCTTTCTTGGTATTTCTTTTTTCCGTTTGCTCCCTTTCCCTTAGGAAAGAAAACTTGTAAATTTCAATGCAGGGTTCATAGTTGGATTTTTAAATCTTTATTTATTTATTTGTTTGTTTGTTTGTTTATTTGCATTTTTCCGAAGCTGGAAACGGGGAGAGACAGTCAGACAGACTCCCGCATGCGCCTGACCGGGATCCACCCGGCATGCCCACCAGGGGGCGATGCTCTGCTCCTCCGGGGCGTTGCTCTGTTGCGACCAAAGCCACTCCAGCGCCTGGGGCAGAGGCCAAGGAGCCATCCCCAGCACCCGGGCCATCTTTACTCCAATGGAGCCTCTCTGTGGGAGGGGAAGAGAGAGACAGAGAGGAAGGAGAGGGGGAGGGGTGGAGAAGCAGATGGGTGCCTCTTCTGTGTGCCCTGGCCGGGAATCGAACCTGGGACTTCTGCATGCCAGGTCGACGCTCTACCACTGAACCAACCAGCCAGGGCCATCTTTTTTTTTTTTTTTTTAATGTTCTAAATAATTACCTATTTATCAATGTTGGTACCTTTTCACAAATGTCAATCTTGTTATCCTTTACATCTTATTCTCTGATGGAGTTCTCTTTGACCATTCTTGAAGAATCAATGATTTCAACCATTGCCTTATCTTTATAGTTCTTTTCAAAGTTTTCTAAATTATGTGGAGTCACAAAAATAGTTTTGGACACATGCATCTGGGTCTTCACAGCTCTTGAACTACTACTCACTATCCAGGGTTTCAGAAAGAAGGAGATAAAATGGGCTGAGCTTTTCACTCGATTAAATCATACGGATATTAGGATTATTTTTAAGAAACATGGTAGAATTTAACATCCAATGAAAAAAATCCATTGGGGCCCTGGCTGGCTGGCTCAGTTAGTTAGAGCGTGGTTGCCATATGCTAAGGTTGCAGGTTTGATCCCACATTACAAGAAGCAACCAGCGAATGCGTAAACAAGTGGAACAACAAATCAATGCCTCTCTTTCTCTTTCCCAAATCAATAAATTTTTTTAAAAAATTAAAAAAAAAACGAATGACCCATTTCCAGTCAAGAGATAGCTTGAAATGGTCTCAGGAAGGAAAGAAAGCTAGCTGAGGCACTATAAAATAAAAAATACTGTAAAATTTTCTCCTGTATTAAAAAGTATGTTAAGGCTGAATTTATGTAGTGTCTGTTAATGAGGCATAGGACAATCAAATATCCTGGTCCTCCTGGGTAGAACTGTGGGAATGACAGTCAAGTCACTTTGTTTAAAGATGCATTTGGGACCCTGGCCAGTTGGCTCAGTGGTAGAGTGTCCATCGGGTTTTGGATGTCCCAGGTTCAATTCCTGGTCAGGGCACACAGAAGAAGTGGCCATCTGCTTTTCCAACCCTCGTCCTCCCTCTTCTCTCTCTCTCTCTCTCACTCTTCCCCTCCCACAGACATGGCTTGATTGGTTCACGTGCATCAGCCCCAGGTGCTGTGGATGGCTCAGTGGAGCCTCTGCTTCAGGCACTAAAAGTAGCTCAGTTGTAAGCATGGCCCAAGATGGGTAGAACATTGGCCCCAGGAAGTGGTTGCTGGGTGGATCCCAGTTGGGGGCATGTGGGAGTCTGTCTCTCTATCTCCTCTCCTCTCACTTTGAAAAAGAAGAGAGAGAGGAAAAAAACAAGATGCATTTAGGAGATATTTACTTCAATGAAGACGTAAACTTCTGTGGAAGCCTTTTTCTCCCTGGCTTTGGTGGCTGCCCTTTCGGCCACCAGATGGGTCTGAGAAAGTGGGATTCAGTTTTGGTCACCCCACTGAAAACAACTGGATTTTGGCTCTTCGAATGGAGGAAACCTAATTACAGCCTGGTATAGTCTGTCCAGTCTACCAAACACAGGAAAAAAAAAAAAAAAAACAGTGGCAGAATCTGAAAGAGCCAGAGAAGAGAAAAGAGTCCCTAAGACCTAATGAGTCCAAACTAAACACCTCTCCACAGAAATGTCAAACATTTCTCTTAGCACAAAACAAGGCTTAAAGAATTCCCTGCCTTTGTCTCTGGCCTAATTCCTTCAGCAGAGAGGGGATTTTCTTCTGGGAGTGTGATTTCACAAAGAATGAAACAGCAAATAAACAAAAGACTCTCAAAGAGAGAGAGAGTATAAATAAAATTCATGACTCTTTAAAGAGTTTACCCTGAAAGAATGCGGAGGATTATTTACAATTAAAGCACAGCCCCCCTAGAATACAGTTATTATAGATATTAAGCGAAGAATAAGGGTTCGTTGCGTTTTGTCCACGAGAAAGGGCACCTGGTTCTCTGCGTCAGGAAATGACACAGCTTCGTTTTCTTGAGATCTTTTTTGTGGCTTCTTTTCTTTGTTTTTCGGGGTTTTTGTTGTTGTTGTTGTGTTTAAAACCTTTGCACCTCTAACAGGGTATTTTAAAATTCATTTCTACATTAGTATTTTTTTTTTTTTAAGGCTGCTGGTGATGGGAGCTGCTATTTAATGTAAAATAATAATAAATCAGCCTGAAACATGAAAAATTTCAATGGGTATTTAAAAAGGGTTTTTCTACATTTAACAAATGCTTTTGAAATGAGTGTTTTCGGTGGGGGGGGGAGGTGAAATCGTGTTTGAGGTGAACAAAAGGAAAGTTGTGAGCTCTTAAGGAGAAATTTGGAATATACAGAAAAGGGGAAGAAAGAACACATTGGAGACTATCTCGTTTCCTGGCGAGTTGTAGGATAACACAATGGGGCTGTTAATAACAGAAACAAGGTTAAAAGGGGCAAGGTGAAAACGGAACAAATGGAAAATTTCAGTATTGATGTAACAGGCAGACAGAAATAAATGGTTATGGAGATAAAGAACCGCCTAAAGAAACCACTTGATTATAAATTATAGAGCAATTAGTCCTCTTTTCAAGCGTGTTGCATGTGTTTATTAGCTGTTTGAGTTCTACTTGGAACGCGACTTTAAAAATGGCCAGAATAATGTTAGAAAGCCATGGTCCCAGGGCCGCATGGACAAATGGAGTTTGAAGGTAGAGTACTTCGTAAAAAAACCAAACAAAACAATAAAAAAAAAACCCTTGGTGTTCCTGACAGCTTAAATCATGGGTCTGGGGTTTAAAGCGCTTGTAGGGTTTCCAGCAAAGTTTAGATTGAGTTTTAGCCTGACGTGCCTGTCTCCGTGAAATATCTGAAACATTTGGCCCCACAAAATTAAAAGAACAGTGCTTATATTTAGCATCTGCTGCCCCCACCCCCCCACCAACTCCAACTTTGCCTACTAATAAAATTCAGCTCTATGGAAAAGAATTTGAGACCCAGCTGGGCAGTTTTCAAAATAAGATGAAAAGTTAAGCAAGCAATTGGTGTGTATTTAGGGCTCAAAACACCTTGCCCCCTAGAAGACCTGAAGGAGTTAATCCTTTCTCAAGATAATCCACTAAAGAGTATCCCTCATTATGATGTTAAAAGCAAGGATCAGGGCCGGGGAGTCTAACAATGGGACAGGGGGGCTTTTCAGACCCAACCGCATTCTTCCCAGGTTAGAAACAGAAACTGCTGCTGATCCCCCTTGAAAAAATAGAGCCAGACTTTTCTCTTCTGTAAACTAGTCTGATGGAAGGAAAAGGAGGGCAAGAATCTACCACATTCACCAGATTCCTCATTGGGTAGCTTTTCCTCCTAAATAATGTTTCTGATTTTTTTTTTTTTTTAATTGTTCTGTCTTTCTAGAACTCCACAGTAAAAGCTTGGAAGCACTTTCGATTTTCTACAAAAGTTGATTTTTGATGAAATCGTACTCAATTACCTTCCTGGACCCCCTTGCCCGCCATAATATAGTCAATGAACACTAAACCCACCACAGACATTTTACCAAAGCTGCGTGTTCAAGTTGGTATCTGGTCAGGATTCCATCCTGTAATGTATTATGTTTTAAATTTATGGGCAGACTTTTTTTTTTTTTTTAATTTATTAGAGAGTCTTTATTCTTTCCCGTAAGCAACGAGACAAAGTGGTTAGTGTTTGCAAGCAACAGAAGCTAAACAGCCTTCTTTAAAATCTTATTTTTTACTACATTTTAGAACATTTCACAGTGCTGGCAAGACAAGTTACTGCTTGTTGTTGCTTTCAAGCGGTTGTATAAAAAAGGTAGTTTTAAAATTAAAACTAGATTCCTATAAAAATGTAAACTCATAACTTAGGTATATCAGGGCGGAGAAATTGGTCATTAAAAGTCAATTTCGGGGTCAGGTGGACAGTCCGGGGTTCCGCTGCCATCCACGCAAAGATTATACCCCGTTTCCCCCCAAAATAAGACCTAGTGCAATTTTTTTTTTTCAAGCTTAGAAATATAAGGCCTCCCTTGAAAATAAGACCTAGCGTGTCTTCAGGAGCAAAAATTAATATAAGACACTGCCTTATTTTCGGGGAAACAGGGTCGGTTGTTGTACATGGAAATAGAGTCACAAGAAATTCTTGATGGAATTCAGAGTTTGGCTGGTGATGCTGATGTCTGTGATGACGTGACTACAGCATATTAATAAATGCTGATTTTTTTGTTGTTGTTGTTCAACAATAAACCTGAATTCTTGTTCATGGAAAAATAAGACATTCCCTTGAAAATAAGACCTAGCACATCTTCAGGAGCAAAAATTAATATAAGACACTGCCTTATTTTCAGGGAAACGGGGCAGTCGTTAAGAATGGACTTTCGTGGGACACAAAATCATTGGTGAAATATGGAAATATTATACAGATATTAGAAAACTGGGATATTGATAAACATCAGAAAGTTTAGCACCTAATATCTTTTTCTACCAGTTCTTTCTTGTGATTCTGTGTTTATACACATGCCTTTTGGATGTGTTCTTAAAAGGGGATGATGTCGTTTTCAAATAAGTGCCATTGATTACTAATGATAGAACATGTTTATCCCTTAATTACTATTGCTTAGATCGATACCATGAGGCAAAAGCTAAGTTAAAATGCAGTAAAAGCCATATTTCAATAGGTACATATTATTTTCTAAAAAAAAAAAATAAATAATGTGGTTGGTTAAAAAGTATGTACACACTAGCTATCTACCAATTAAGATGTTTTAAATTCAATTAAATATCAAATTATAAAAGCCACAGGGGGCAGTCCAAGGATTCTTTTGAACATCTAACCCATTTAAATTTTTTGAAAATTATGGGAATATCCAAAGCAGATCAATTTTTATAACTGAAAAAAATAATTAAATAATTAAAAACTGAGGAGTATTAAAAGACAAACAATTTTTCCCCCCCACAGCTGTTCACTGCTGCAGAACATACCTTCTACTGTGTCCATGAAATCCCTTACCAGTATCATCCAGATTATTTTTAACACCTCCAAGAACAGACTGACAGTGGCAGGTAGACTATATACAGTGGCCCCCCAGTAATTCCTACCTCCTGGTACTTACGCTCTCCCCTAGAATGGGGGGGGGAGACTGTGACTCACTTTGAACCAGTGAGAATACAGCAGAGTGGCTGGGATATCACTTCCGTGATTACACTACCTGAGGTTACAACTTCCATCTTGCAAGGCAACTCTCTTCCTCGCTGGCTTAGATGAAGAAAGGGGTCATATTGGAGCGACCCACATGGCAAAGAACTAAACTAAGTGTTTTGGTCCCAAACCCTCAAAGAAACTAAATGATGGTAACTAGAACTATTTATATGGGTGACAGTGAATGTCACTTCTTCCCCAGTTGGACCTTCAGATGAGATCCCAACCCAAGCCAACATCTCTATTGCAGCCTTGAAAGGGATCCTCAAGCACAAGGCTCAGCTTAGCTCCGTCCTGCTTCCTAATCCGCAGTCCGTGACATAATCAATACACGTTGTGTAAGCTGCTAAGTCTCTGGTGGTTTGTTGTACAGCAATAGAGAATAAATACAGACACAGACAGACACACACATGTTAAAAACTTCATGATTTTTAAAAAATCATATTTTTACTTTGTTTTAATAAAATCTTTTGGTATCATTTTATTTATTGATTTTAGAGAGAGGGAGAGAGAGAGAGAGAGAGAGAGAGGGAAACATTGATTTGTTGTTCCACTTATTTATGCATTCATTGGTTGATTCTCATATGTGCCCTGAGCGGGAATTGAACCTGTAACCTTGGCATATTGGGAAAATGCACTAACCAACTGAGCTATCGGGCCAGGGCCTGTGACTCAAACACTTTAGCAGAGCAAGTACCAGTGTGCTTCCCGGAAGAACTGCTTGTATCAGGCACGGGTCACCAGTGTGAGATCACTGTGAGACCTGTGCTGAATATTTTACCAAATACAAGCACCCTGAACACGGTGGAGGCTTTCCCTCCCACCAGCTCCAGAAACGAACGACAAGAATTTTATTAGTCCAGGAAGTGTCTATTGAAGCAACGCAACAGTGATTTTATTGCTGCCTTAAGTGGGAAGCTTTATTGTGCAGGCATTTGTTTGCTTTGAATCATTCTGTGGCACTCAGAGGGGTTGGACAGAAAAATGCAGAGATAATTTTGTTTTTCTTGGAAAAGTTCAGACGATGGTTTAAAAAACCATAAAGGAATAAAACTTAATTAGCAAAGATGAGTTTTACGGGTTTACGTGGCCCCTTCCTGAAGAGCTTGGGGATGATAATACAAGAGATTTTCTTCTTAATTATTAATCCTAATCATTAGTTATCATATCCTTTCCATCTAGAAAGGAACACAAGAAACTTGACGTACATCACAAACAATTGCTTTTTGTTCATCAGAGTTTGTAGTAGAGAAGGTGCATCGTGAGTTTGGAAAACTGTCTGTCTGACGAGGACAGGTCACACTGCTGTAGGTTTTGGGAAACCAAAAAAGGCCACGGTACTTTCTTGTCTTTGGAAGGTCATTACACAGCCCAGTGACTGCCTTCCTTTCAAACACTGTCTGACATGACCCATTCATCCCCTCCTTCCCCGGAGTCCACAATGCTTGTTAATCAACAACTTTGGAGGCATCTTATTTTGCTACCAATTATCTCTCCGTCTTTCCTGGGTGTCTTTGGTACCCAGCCTACGTACTGTTTCCAAGATTCAGTTCTCAAGTCTGATAAAACTAATAAACTCCCACCGCCAGAGGTGCCGCATTACGCCGGTAAAATGGTTTTCATCTTAATTGGATATGAGCACCGTTATCGCTAATAACCCCAGGATACTTCTAATTGGACTCTCTCTCTTTTTTATTTTCTCAACACTAATCTCATTGACCAGCCTTCATTTCTCCAGCCCCCGCTCCCCAAACCCAGATCTTGAAATTCAAGATGGAAATAGTCTCATCGCATGAGGTTATTTCAGTATAATCTCTTGATATTAAGACAGAAAAAAATAAAAAGGAAAGGTAAATGGTTTTGTAAAAAGAAACGCTCCCTTTTTAAGTTTTCAGAAGAAAAGAAATTAGGAAGATGATGTTGACTTTGCAGTTATGTCTTCAATACAGCTTACTGAGTTACCAACATCACCTAAGGACATTAAAGTTTTGTTTTTTTTAACAACTTGAATTTTTAAAAATTGATTTGAGAGAGAGAGAGAGAGAGAGAGAGAGAGAGAAACATTGATTTGTTGTTCCACTCATTTATACATCATTGGTTGATTCTTGTATGTGCCCTGATCGGGAATCAAACCCACAACCTTGGTGTATGGGGACCAATGCTCTAACCAACTGAGCTATAAGAACATGAAATTCTTAATTTTAAGTCATTTTAAAAACAGAAATGGTTTCCCCTGTTGAATTATTTATTGAGATTTTAGTGCAAGTTATATATTAGAAGGAATCACTGTTTTCCAAGTTATCGCATATATAAAGACTAGATTTTTGTTTTATCTCGATTTAACAAATGTTGACGAATGCACATGAACATGACGGAAATCTGCGTGTCCCCACAGTTGAGAGATGAAAGAGAGTGACCAGGCGCCTTTCACAGAGAGATGCAGTTTGGTTCCTGGTAACCACCGACAACCACAGAAGGACCTTAACACAATCTCATCTCTCCACTCCATGACATTGATTGTAAACACCATTTTGTCATATAGAACCAAGTCCAATTTTTCT
Source organism: Saccopteryx bilineata (assembly GCF_036850765.1). Classification (NCBI taxonomy): domain Eukaryota; kingdom Metazoa; phylum Chordata; class Mammalia; order Chiroptera; family Emballonuridae; genus Saccopteryx; species Saccopteryx bilineata. Next base: position 64,300,477 of record NC_089496.1, read on the forward strand.
TTTTACTGGTCTTTTCAGATTCAGTAGGTGAGTACTTGGCACCCAAAGAATAAGAAAGTAAGTAAGGCCCTGTCTGGTTGGCTCAGCAGTAGAGCAGTGTGTGGAAGTCCCTGGTTCGATTCCAGGTCAGGGCACACAGGAGAAAGGACCATCTGCTTCTTCACCCCTCCCCCCTCTCTCTTCTCTCTCTCTCTCTCTCTCTCTCTCTCTCTCTCTCTTATCCCCTCCTGCATCCATGGCTTGAATGGGCAAGATGGCCCTGGGCACTGAGGATGGCTCCATGGCCTTGCCGAGAACAAAGCACTGGCCCCAGATGGGCAGAGCATCAGCCCCAGATGAGGACTGCCAGGTGGATCTTGGTTGGGGCACATGCGGGAGTCTGTCTCTCTGTCTCTCATTTGATTAAAAAAAAAAAAGGGGGGGGTGCCTGACCTGTGGTGGTGTAGTGGATCAAGCGTCGACCTGGAATTCTGAGGTCGCCGGTTCAAAACCCTGGGTTTGCCCAGTCAAGGCACATATGGGAGTTGTTGCTTCCTGCTCCTCCCCCCTTCTCTCTCTCTCTATCTCTCTCTCTCTCTCTGTCTCTCTTCTCTAAAATGAATAAATAAATAAAAATAATTTTTAAAAAAAAGGAAGAAAGGAAGAAAGAAAGAAAAAAAGAAAGAAAGAAAGAAAGAAAGAAAGAAAGAAAGAAAGAAAGAAAGAAAAGAGGGAAAGAAGGAAAAGTAAAAGTTCTATGGTGAGTTATTAAAAAGAGAGAGAGAAAAAAATCTTTCTGACTCTACAAACCAGCAATTTCCCCCCAAAAGTGTTAAAAATTGAAAGCTGTGAATGTTTTCATTGTTGAAAAATGTCATATGAACCATTCACTGGCAGAAATAATTCAGTTTTAATAGATTTCATTTTTTTTTTCTGGAGCAATATATATTTTATCAGCTGAGTGTGGGCCTTTATAATTATTATCACTATTCCCATATAATTAAAAGCCTTTGTGTAGACATCATTAAAAAATTATGGACATGCAAAAAAAAAATACTTACCCAATCTCCAATTCATAAGATGAAAATTGGAAAGCCTATTTATTAATTTATGTTTACACTTCTGGCAAGTTAAATTAGCAATACGTGGACTGCAGATAAAGGTAAGTCAGGGGCTTTCACGGAACGAGACTTTTCTAAGATAAAAGCCATAGTGAAGTCACATACGCTGTTTATGTTGACTTGAAAAATTAAGTACTATAGTGACTCTAAAAATGTCAAGCTGTCAGTTTTGTGTGTGTAAATAAAATATGCATATATCTTATTATTACATGTAGGAGATAACTGTATGATATGCATAACACATAGGGTGTACATAGGAAAAAGTATATGTATAGGATAAAACACACATATATATATATATGAACACACGTACACATATGCATGATGGTGATGGCGATGATGATTTCGTAGCTGGCAAACATTTTAGTTCCATTGGGGCTTATTCTTGGTTTTCTTCCATTTGAATGGCCACAGAATTTCTTTGAGGTTTTTTTGTTTGTTTGTTTGAGAGAGAGAGAGAGAGAGAGAGAGAGAGAGAGAGAGAGAGATAGGAAAGAAATAAGGAATGAAATAAGAAGCATCATCTCACACTTGGCACCTTTAGTTGTTCATTGATTGCTTTCTCATGTGAGCCAGTGACCCCTTGCTCAAGCCAGTGACCCCGCGCCGAAGGTGATGAGTCTGAGCTCAAGCCGGTGACCAAGCCAGTTTCACACCTGGGTTCTCAGCATCCCAGGCTGATGACCTATCCACTGCACCACCGCCTGGTCAGGCTTTATGAGATTTTTAAAGCAGTGAAGTATATGCAAACACAGCTTAAGTAAGGGCATTCTTCTCTACTTTATGCATGCACATTACTTTATATGGACATATCAGTTGCATGTACGTTTTATTTGCATACCATGATATCATGTTATATCATGTCCTATCCTATCCTATCCTATCCTATCCTATCCTATCTCACACTGTGAGAGCCAAGCAAGGTACCTCTGTGGGTGGTTGCAACAGAGAGTTGGGGGAGGTGTTACATGATGGACACCCAGAGCACGCGCTCCACGGTGGCCAAGCACCAGTGCTCTGGGCTTCCGCGGTGCATCCTTAAGGTCACTCCAACGGTAGGGGCCCAATCGATGTTCTTAAAGTTGGACAGGACTCTGGACCAGCCCACAAGAAAGTGGGGACCACACATTGCTCTCCCTGCTTCTTACCCACTGTGGGAACCCCTGACCCAGCTCAAACACTAATTATTTATGAGCCAACCACAAGCTTCCCTATTGATAGATGCCTTTATGCACACTAGGAAGAAAGGCCTGGGCAGAATACACATGGGTATATCATCGAGGGGCAATGTGCACTTTGCCAGGAGTCAGCATCCATACAGAAGGCCGTCAGAGGGAAGGTGAGAACACGCCCCCTCCTTCTAGCCACCCTACCCTCTCTCCAGCCATACAGTTACCAGGCTATCTATTTTGTTAAATACTGAGACTTTGAACAGCTTTTTTTTTCCTTGAAAGAAAGAAACAGGCAGCGAGATGAGAAGCATCAAATCGTAGCTGTGTCACTTTAGCTGTTCATTGATTGCTTCTCAAGGCTCTAAATTATATTTCTTTTGAAAAAGGGTTTCTTTGTAACTGGGAAAAGTTACCAGAAAAAGTTAAATGCCAACACTAAAGTGTGAAGCATCCATTATTGTTCATTTCAATTTTCTTTCTGCACAAGTTTTGTGTTTTTTCCTACTCAGGAGTAAATAAATGCACAAAAAATAAAAAGAGGCGCCTGACCTGTGGTGGCGCAGTGGATAAAGTGTCGACCTGGAAATGCTGAGGTCACCAGTTCGAAACCCTGGGCTTGCCTGGTCAAGGCACATATGGGAGTTGATGCTTCCTGCTCCTCCTTTCTGTCTGTCTCTCTCTCTAAAATGAATAAATTAAAAAAAAATAGTATACTAAAAAAATATAATAATAAAAAGAGGCAAGGAGTAGCCACATTTCCCCCCCTCAGCATAGAACTGCATGATCCATACTCCACAGCCGGATTTCTGAAATAGGAAGCCACCCCTAAACTCCAGATACGATACACGTACTGTTCTCCCGGTAGGGTGGTTTGGTGCCCATCTGCTCGGAGCGCTCCGCCAACCGCCCTCAGGGGAGGCAGTGGCGCGGGAGCTCGGTGGTCCCGGGGTCAGAGCACGTGCCGATGACCAGACGTCACCATTGTGGAAACTGCAGACTAAGAGTCACCACCAGCAAACACGCTGTTCCCAGTTCCCATCCTGATCTCACCACCCGTCCGGGAACAGGCCCACTGCATCCATGACCTGGCTGCCCAGGAGACGCCGCGACGCCCCTGATTGCCTGTACCCTCTCTGAAAAAGAAGGGCTGGCTCCTTTGCCTTCCCCTCTGGCCACGTGGGAAAAGGAGGTGCTACATTCCTCCAGCAGTTAGGCTGGGTCTAGTATCAAGTTAGGTCAGGTGTCGTAAAGCTTGGAGATGTGAGAAGGCATGGAATAATTAGATCCTCCTTCGCTTTTTCTCTTCGTCTCTCCTTCTATTCCTCCTCCCTTACCTTTTATGTTTGTTGATGTCTCTTACAGAAATCTGAGAGCTCTTGGGCTCAGTCAAGGCCCTGCCTTTTCCTACAAGGGGTGGCTTCTGCCCCAGAGGCCTGCAGGCTGAATGGCAGCTGACACTTTGTGAAGTTGGTGCATCCACGTGGCCATGTCAGTGACACGCATGCTAGCACGTGTTGTCCATGATGCTCAAGACCATGTGATATGCTAATAACACAAGTGTCCCTAACTTTTTTTTTTAAATCAAGAACCCCTTTAATTATTAGCTTCTGACTCCCTGTGAATCTTATTGATTAAAAAAAAATACTCCACTGCATTTATTAAGTACACTGTGCATCCTAATTGAGGCTAAATGTATGGTTGCTTTTGGAAACCTAGAAAATAGTTGTAGGGCTTCCATAGCCCCCGGCGGGAATTGTTTAAACATTTTTTTTTAAACAGAGACAGAGAGAGGGACAAATACGGACAGACAGATAGGAAGAAAGAGAGATGAGAAGCATCAATTCTTTGTTGCAGCACCTTAGTTGTTCATTGATTGCTTTCTCATATGTGCCTTGACTGTGGGCTACAGCAGACCGAGTGACCCCTTGCTCAAGCCAGCAACCTTGGGCTCAAGCTGGTGAGCCTTTTGCTCAAGCCAGATGAGCCCGTGCTTTAGCTGGTGACCTCGGGGTTTTGAACCTGGGTCTTCCTTGTCCCAGTCTGACGCTCTATCCACTGTGCCACCTCCTGGCCAGGCCCCTGTGGGAATTCTTAAGAGAGATGGGGACCCCGATTTGTGGCCACTGGTATAAATGACAGTGTCCTGGACAAGAAATCCAGAGGTTTGGACTCTGCTAGAGTCACAGGTGGGGATGTGTCCCTAGAGCTTTTATCTCGTCCTCTGTAAAGGGTGAAATGGGACACCCAGCTTTGGCTCTGTTTGGACCCATGACTTGGCCTGTTCTGGATCCGAGCCCAGGGGGACAGGTGGGCAGATATCTATCTGTGGCTTTCTCTGGTCCCCAATGCTCCCAGCATTTCTGACTTAAAGCCTTCTGTTCCTTACCCCTTCCTATGAGGGCAGATCAACAGAAGAGCTTTGTAAATTCCTGAAGGAAATCTCAGAGGTGTGCAGCAAGAATCTAGGGCCAGAAATTCCATCTTCCGCTTGGGAAGCGCTATGACTAGCGACGCCCATTTCTGCCTCGCAGAGCTCTCAGTGATTTAAACGGCTTTAAAAGTGGCTACATCAAAGATCAACAAATCAGGGGGTGAGGCTGTGTTGTGGGTCTAGGATCCCTCTTATCACCTACTTAAGTGTTTCTTCAAACACGGTATTGCATCCAACAGTCTATTTAATGATTATTAAACTCAAAACCCGTTCCATTCCAAAGATATTTTGGAAACAATAGATTCTAATATTTACTGGTGGCTCCCATCATTTCAACAAACTTGTATTTAGGGAGCCAGCTGCTGTCTGCAAGTCTAAACCATGAAACTGGTGTTTAGAGGTGAAGCTGATAATTCTCCCACTCTTTTATAAGATTGCACTCCGAGAAAGACGTCACCTGAGCGTGTCTCGTGCCAGAAGCCATAGAAACGCACCGACCTGGGAGACTTTGGGATGCGTATACCACACGCCTAATGTGTAGTATCATTTTTGTCTGCAGGAGAAATAACTGTTGAGTGAGTCTGACTGCAGATAGTAAGTCTGTATGGACTTTAAGAACCACACTGGTCATAGATACCATGATAAAAATCATCCAACTGAAATCTAGTAGCAATGAACTTTTCAAAGGAATAGTCAATTCTGAACTCTTAGATCAATTTTACTAGAATCATCGGAATGAATCTATGAGCTTTTTTTTCAAGTCTAAATTCTGTGATTGTATGTAAACCCGGTTTTTAAAAATGGTAGGCGCAGTGGATAGAGCATCGATCCAGCGTGCAGACGTTCCGGGTTCTATGCCCAGTCAGGGCACTGAGGAGAAGCGACCATCTGCTTCTCTCATCCTTCCTGTCCCCTCTCTTTCACTCTTCCCTTCCTGCAACCAGTGGCTCATCGTTCTGAGTGTCGGCCTCAGGCACTGAGGATAGCTTAGTGGTTCCGAGCATTGACCCTAGATGGGGGTCGCTGGGTGGATCCTGGTCTGGGCGCATGTGGGAGTTTGTCTTTATCTCCCCTCCTCTCACGTAAAAAAGAAAAAAAAAACCCAAAACAAAAACCACTTGGCATAATCTCCACAACACAGTCTTTAAGTTAATAGATACAATTTGAGTTCAAAGTCTAATCATTTCTGTGTAATCCATTTTTCCAAATCTCGGTACCTTTATTTGTAAGAGGCTGATTAAAATGGCCTTTCTGTGGCTATTAAATGAGAAGATGTATGTCAAGTGTCGCACATGGTGAATGTTTGAGAAACATGCTATTATTAGACTTCATGTCTACTTATTTTACTTTCTTATTTGGGGACTCAATGAAAAGTTATTCGAGCACTTTATTACAATGTCTCTGATGAACTTAAAATATCAGTGGTGATAGCAATATTTTTCTTTCTCAAATTAAAACTTTTTCAGAACATCAATGGGAAGGAGGCCATGTATAAAGGCTTGAAACCTTAGGTTTTTATTTTTGGCATGTCTTGAGACTGCTCCTCCCCCCCCCCTTTTTTTTTATATGTTATGGCCATCAGGGAATTAGAAGAAAGATTAGACAGTCTAAAAATAATAGAAGCTTTATAAATCCAGTTGAGAATGACTTTCTGAGGCAACTGGTCTTTCCAAAATAAATTTCTGATCCGTATCCTTCTAAACGATTAGAATTTGGCGAGGCAAAAAGAATTTGGGCCGTATCAGCTTGTCATTCCCAATTTTAAAATATTTAGTCTTACTTCAAGATAAATAGCAACAAGTGAACTCAAGCCACGAAGAAAAATAAACACACAACGTTTTGAAAGTGTATATAAATAACTAGATGGCTTAGAAACGTTATCAGAAACTTCTTTACTACTAGCAAGGCCTGAGTTAGACAGTGGCCACAGGACATTATGGCTACCTTGACGGGGGGGGCTGTCCAGCCTGGGAGATGAGAGTTAGCTTTCCTAGGCACTTGGAGCCGTGGATGGAGGGGCCCCAGCTGTCTGCTAACCAGAGCCTCGTAGGTCTTTGGTGTGATGGTCAAGAGCTCTTTTCTTTTGAGACCCTTGGAGAGGGTTGGGGCAAAAGTAAGATTTGAACTGAGAGAGAAGAGATGGATGGGACTATATTATTCACCCCAGCTGCAATCACTGTCCTTTCTTCTCTCTCCTCACCTTCCCTACCACCTTTCCCGGGCTCAGAGGCCTGAAGTGAGGAAGGCACAGGCAGTCGTGGGAGACAGGTGATCACAGGAAGAGTCACTTTGCCGGAAGACTGACATCAGAGTAAGTCGTACAACTCTTGAGGGGAGTTGTACGGTCTTCCTCAGTTTACCTCATGAAACGTGCAGCTCTGGAGGGAGCCTTGAATTCAAATCTGTCTTCTGTTACTGGGACCATGTGTATGAGGGAATGTCAGGTAAATGTGTTTTGTTTTTTTTTTTCTTCTTTTCCAAGTGAGAGGAGGGGAGATAGGCAGACTCCTGCACACGCCCCAACCAGGATCTACCCAGCAACTCCTGTCTGGGGCCGATGCTCTGCCCATCTGGGGCCATGCTCACAACTGGGCTATTTTTAGTGCCAGAAGCAGAGGCTCAGCCATCCTCAGTGCCCGAGGCTGATGTGCTCCAACCAGTTGAGCAATGGCTGTGGGACAAGAAGAGAGAGAGAGAGAGAGAGAGAGAGAGAGAGAGGAGGGGAGGGGTGGAGAAGCAGATAGTGACTTCTGTGTGCCTTGACTGGGAATAGAACTCAGGACCTCTGCACGCCAGGCCGACACTCTACTGCTGAACCGACCGGACAGGGCCAAGCAAATTTACATTGGCAAAATAAGCATATAAATATTAGATGGCAAAGAGGCTAGATAATTTATTATTATGATTATATAACTATGTAAAATATAAGAATAATTATTGTTGCTATTGTTTAGTCGGCAGCGCGCCAAGTACATTGTTCGGAAAGAGAGTTTTATTTATGGACTAGTATTTATCTCACATGTAGTTTCTCAATGAGCTCAGCTAAAATCACAGGTGCCACAGACCTAGGTCCTATGATATTCTTGTAAATCTAGAACCTTTTTTTCAAGTCAGGAGTATTATTATTATTATTTTTTAATTTCAGGAACCTCTACTACCAGAGTTTAATTGGATCATCACTTCAAGGAATAGCTGGGGTAGTTTTGTTCCCAGAAAATGGGTTTAAAGAATGCTTTTAAGGATGTACTTTTTTTCTGGTTAGATACAACTTTCTCGTCTCTAGCTTTCCACAACTGGCTGGGTGGCACAGAGCCCAAGGGTGAGGGTGGTAACCGATACTGCTCGTGTCTTCACGGAGAGCCCCTTGTAGCCAGACAACTCCCTCCCAGCCACCTGTGTGAGCTACATTCACAATGAAGAACTAACAATGAGCCCTGGCTGGCTAGCTCAATTAGTTGGAGCATCATCTTAATACGCCAAGGTTGTAGGTTCAATCCCTGGTCAGGGCACATACAAGAATCAACCAATGAATGCATAAATGAATGGAACAACAAATCAGTGTTTCTCTCTCTCGCTCTTCTCTTCCTCCCTCTCTCTAAAAATCAATAAATGAAATAATAAAATAAAAAGAACGAAAAAGGAAATGTGATGGGAAGGCAGCCTGCCTCTTACCTGGGAGAGTCTTAGACAAAAATTAAAAAGCTTACTTGAGTCTTTCTCCATTTTGAGGACTCCTATCCCAGCCAGTATTCAGAATCACATTGCTATACTTCTACTAAACATTAACTAATCCAGAAACTCCTAATTCAAAATGATTGCCTAATAGACAAATGGACGAAAACAGAGGAGGATGACTTTGTGCCCATAAGTAAGAACACACCCAATAATTAAAGGTTCATTTGGAGTGAAGAAGAGTAACCCTTACCTGCCACCTCCATTTTCTCAGCGTCTGCATAGGAAGAATGATTTTTCTCCTCCTCTTCTATGTTCTTAAGTTGGCTGTGTTTTCTGTTCTTCCAGAAGATACTCTGCTTGCCATCTTCCAGTAGTTCTGTGGGGTGAGGAGAACACATGTGGGTTTGTGTATCTAGACCTGGATTCAAGTCATGACTCCACCAAGGCTGTGGGTTCAATCCTCGGTCAGGGCACATACAGGAACCAACCAATGAATGCGTAAATAAGTGAAACAACAAATCAGTGTTTCTCTCTGAAATCGATCAACAATTAAGATAAAAAATTTTGTCCTTTTGTACAGGACACCAGTTGTATTGGATGAAGGCCCACCCTGATGAGCTCATTTTAACTTGATTATCTCTGAAAGACCCTGTCCCCAATTAAGGTCCCATTCTGAGGCATTGGGTGTTAGGGCTTCAAGATATGCATTTAAGAAAAGAGAATTTAATGCATACAGTTAATAATTAAGGAAATGCCACAAAAAGATGGTAAGCTTAATTTAAATTTTATAGAAAAAGTAATTTTATAATACTGTGCTCTAAAGAGAAAACTGTAGAGTCAATACAGTTTGGGAAATACTTTATATCAGTGTACCCTTAAAAACACTGCCGAGTACTTTCCTGAAAACATCGCATGGGTCAACATGTCATTTACCATCTTTCCTCTGAGTGTCTTAACATACTTTCCTGCCTTGTATTTCTTTGTTTGTTTTTCCTCTGAAAATCTCTAGAGTCGGACCAGGGACATCCTATAGGGCAGTGGTCCCCAACCCCTGGGCCGCGGACCGGTACCGGTCCATGGGCCATTTGGTACTGGTCCACAGAGATAGAATAAATAACTTACATTATTTCTGTTTTATTTATATTTAAGTCTGAACAATGTTTTATTTTTAAAAAATGACCAGATTTCCTCTGTTACATCCATCTAAGACTCACTTTTGACGCTTGTCTCAGTCACGTGATACATTTATCCGTCCCACCCTAAAGGCCGGTTCGTGAAAATATTTTCTGACATTAAACCGGTCCGTGGCCCAAAAAAAGGTTGGGGACCACTGCTCTAGGTGACAAGCCTGGTGAATGGCTGTAAGGTCATTTCTTTCCCACCATTCGCACCAAAGCAGAAAAAAATGTGTTCTCTGCGTTTGTGTTGCTGGAGGTGCGTCTGCTTGACTGGTTGGAGCATGAAAGGGATTATGGGATTCGAGTCTTCACATGGACTGTATTCATGAAGTAATCAGGGCAGAGGTGGGCGTTGAGGGAAGCCCAAGGGTATGTCAGGCTGGGACCTGAGCCAGGTCAGGGCAGTGGCTTCCTCTCAGCTTGGGACACACTAGAAAGCTGCTGTCTGACAATTCTATAGATTGGGATATGAAGAGGAAATTTAAAGATAGATATCATGGTGTCTCTCCTTGTATGCATTTAAAATGTCTGTCTTTAAATTTCCTCCTCCTAGCCTGGTGTGTGTGTCGGTATACGATAGAGGTATTTTATAAAATGTGCATAATATTTTATTATCTCTCTGTCTGAAAAGGATGGTGGAACTTGCTAAGTGACCTTAGGCAAGTGCCTTATCCCCCTGGCCATCTGCTTTCTTAGCTGTGAGGTCAGAATATTAGTCTGGGTGCCCTGCAAGGTCCTGTCCTCTGACAAGGACCACGGTTCCAAGTATTAAAAACTATTGTCACACCATGCAATCAACGGTTCAAATGCTATTGGAGATGTCCACCTGGACATCTATATACTCTTATTGATCAATGTCACCCCAACACATTTAATTTTTAAGTTAAAAAAAAAAAAAGAAAGCGATTGTCCTGTGGGTCAGCCTCCCTCATTCTACAACCTTGTCCATGACATGTTTTTATTACTGAGACTTGTTGGGGGCAGGGAAGTGTCACTGGTCCTTGCAGAACAAAAGGAAGAGTTCTGCAAGACGCCCAGGGCTGACCTTCTCAACTTGTCCCCCCCACACACACTCCCACCCCGCCTTCCCCATCCCCCACCCTGTCCCCCTGCCGGCCACCCCATCCCCCATCTCCACTCCTGGAAGTCTCATCAAGTTGGCAAAGGGCTGATGGCTTGGAAATGGAAACCTCTACATCCAGGCTTGGCCTCTTGTGATCCCAAGTTACAAGGATCAGCGCCCAGGACTGGACGCTTTTAAACAGAGCTCCCTTTATCTGCCTCGCCCCTGGCAGGGCAAGCCTTCACATTATCGGAGTGTCATTAACGGGGACAGCTGCCGGTAAACAGGAGGTTGTCGACACCCGCGCCTCAGTCAACAGGAATTTTAACTGTCATCTGTCCCCCTTGCTTAAAGAAACACCGCTCCCTTCCTCTCTCGGCGGGTTAGCCTGTATTTATCTCCGCCAGCGTTCAGATAGAAGGAGAAGGCTGGCACCGACTCGGGGGAAACCCGCGGGGGCCGGAAAATTAATAAGGTGCTAGGGACATTCACCTCAGGTCACTTCGAGGGGGACGCGGAGGGAGCGAAAGGGATCTTGCCCGGGAGTACCCTGCTTTAAGCTGGAAGCAGCCCGCACATATTTATAAAGGTGGAATTGGAAAGCGGCCAAGTGCTTGCATTTAAGTGATTAACAAATGTTTCCCTTTAAGTGGACACCTCTTGTTCTAAATATATGTGACAAGAATGCAAAGAGTCATGCGGAGGGTAGAGAGGGCACGGCCGTGGGTCTTCTCCGGCGAGGCCGGGGCTGCCAGCTCCTTGCTCGGTGCCAGGCGGGTTCACGTCGCCGGTGGGCAGCCTGCCAGCGCCGCCGCCGGCGCCCCGCTGTTTAACGACAACGGATTTACTGCTTCTCTGCCTATTGCTGTTATTTTGTATAAACAAGGTTAACACTCCTTTTAAATTAAATGCACCACCTGGTGACTCATTGGGCGACCTTGCCAGCTCTCCTCACCTGGGTCTAGCTCTCATTTCAACCTGTGGCTTCCAGCTTGGAATCTCCTTTTTTCATTTAAATACGGCTCCAGGAGGGAGCTAGCGGGCCCCCTGAGCTCTGATTCCCAAGGGCGACCAGAACCTGCAGAGGTGCTAGGCACCCCCGCCCCCCCCCCCCCCCACTCACAGGGGCGCCCAGTCTGCCCTCCTCGCTGCCCTGCGCGAGGTGTGTCCAGATCGGGCCCAGGGTCTGAGCGGCTGCTGCTCTGGGGACAGCCCTGACGGGGCAGTCGGTGTCCCGGGAAAGTGACAGACGGCCTTGTGGGCCTTGCCAAGCCTGCCTCCAAATTCGAGCTCCCCAGAGGGGGCCACACCGTGAAAAAAGGTCCTTTGTGTGGCACTCTAGCGTGGGATTGATCTAATGGGAGGCTCAGCACCCCGCCCACCCTTGAGGAATTTGAACACCTGGAAAAATTCTCCTGTCTTTTCATTTGAGGAAATTTAATGGTGTAAAGAGACCCAGCAGGGTGCCGGGTTTGATAGGACAACTGATCCGCTTGGTTGAGCTGGCCGGGGCTTGAAACGACTTTTGCCTGTTTGGGGAAGGGTCAGTGCCACCAACAGTTTAAGGAGTTGTTTAGGAGAAGAATGTAGACACACGGTGGTGTTTTGGAAGCCTCTAGAAACTTCAAGCAAAAGAAACTTTGATTCCTCATTTCATTGAGAGCGCCGCCTGACCCCAGCCTCTTCCTGTGTGCCTGCCACCTCAACGGGGCAGGATTATTCAGGTGTCTTGGGCTGTTTCACAGTTAGCTTGGATTTCTGGTCAAGTGTGTCAACCCTATTGCTGTGCAAAACATAAATAAATCAAAGTATCAGACCTGGAGAGGTGCAGTGACATCCCCCGGGTCACCAGATCCAGAATCTGTGTGTCCAGGCCTGGAAGTCCAATATTATGCCTGCTGCTTGTCCCCAACAAGCCCTGCCTTATAGCCCCAGAAATATCAATGAGCTTAAATTGCTGGAATTTTGGGTTTACTCTGAGGACACTAGCAATAACCGGTGACATCGCCTCTGCTGAAGGTTTCCTGAGACGCTCACGTTTGAATAATGGAACTGTCTCAATAAATAGTCCGAGGAAAGTAATTCCAGTAATTGATATGATTTTAACTGCCAGCAACAACCTCACAATTTTGTATCAGTTTTCCTAAACACAAGTCTGATGACAGATGTATTAATACCTGTTGATGCATGAGATAAAATGTTAGAAACATGGGTCCTTTCTTCCAAAATCTCCCCTAAGAGGACATTTTACGTCTGTGGTGGTAGTGGAATAAAACATCCAAACATTGGCCCTAGGTGGTGGCCCTGCATATAGACATCTTAGGGTTCATTTCCAGGTCAGGACGCACAGGAGAAGCAACCACCTAGTCCCCCCACCCCCCGTGCCTTCTCCCCTCCTCTCTCTCTCTTCCCCTCCCACAGCCAGTGGTTTGATTGGTTTGAGCATGGCCCTGGGCACTGAGGATAGTTCTATTGGAGTGCATCAACCTCAGGTGCTAAAAATAGCTCTATACTCGAGCATTAGCCCTAGATGCAGTTGCCAGGTGGATCCCAGTTGGGTCTGCCTCACTATATTCCCTCTTCTCACCTAAAAATATAATAGTAAATAATAAGAAAGTAAATAAATAAATAAATAAATAAAACAACCTAACATTAATATAATCCATTGACTACACTCGGTAAGTGTAGCAGTTTCTAATGATACCAAATATTTGACATGGACAGACATACAGTGCTTAGTTTTGGGGACATGATAATGAACAAGGCACCAGCAGGAACTGGATGAGTTAAGGACTGAGGCGATGACGGTACATCCGTAAAGAACTGCTGTGGGGGGAGGGAGCCTAGAACGAGGACCGTGTGACCGGGCACCTAAGTGAGTTGCACTGAGCAGGCAGTGCCACGTGCAACATGGGTAGTCTCATCTGTGTCCTTGTGACACAAGTCAGAACAGAATGCTGTTTGTCTTAGTTCTTTAAGGGATCACTCCTGAATGCTTGCACAGCCTCCTAACAACCCCCCAAAGCAGAAACTGTTGTCAACTCCATTTCTCATGTGGGGAAACAGAGACACGTGGGGACATGAAGTCACATGGTTTCACGAGGAAGGAATTGAACGCGAGTGGCCACACTGGTGTGTGTTGTGACTGAGGAATTCCAAAGGCTCTGCATGGACCTCCACTCAGCTGCTCCATCTTCTAGGCGCTCAGCATCCCAAAGGAACTGAAACTCTTCATAATGACTCATTGCCAGACGTCGTTGTGGGTCTTACATACAGTCTTCTCATTATCTTTGCTCCCCAAACCCTGAGAAATGAAGATGATTTCCCCATGTTGCAGGTTAAAGAGACTGGACCTTTCATCACCATCATCGTCAGCATCACCGCCAATTTCTTCTTCATCACAGGAAATAAGCGTATGGGAACCAAATCCAGAGAGTATTGTCGAGGTGTCAAATCTTCTAAGACAGGAAACATGTCAGGGGTCCTTTCTCTGCTGTAAGACCCACCCCAGGCTTTTTCATTTGGAAAGAGAGGCATAGAGGCCATTGGGAGGAACACACAGCAAGCGAGACAGGCCCCTGGAAAGGTGGACCGCTTCTCAGAACGAGAGGGTTTTGCAGAGAGATTGGAGCAGAAGTTGCTCGAGGGAGAAACAGCGGAGCACTGGGCTTGTCAGGAGTACAAGAGGCAATTTCTAGCTAATCCTAGAGTCGCCTTTCCCTGAGGACAAATAGATATCTGTTACCTTCCGGAAGCTGCTCTCAGAATGAGAGGTCAATTTCTTCATGCGAGGGAATTTTTTTTCCCTTTAGGTTATTCTCCATGGCAACCCTCTTTTTCTCTTTCCCCAAGAAAATACACTTGGGTCAGAAGATCAAACCGCTTCTCTGGACTTCAAGCCAGGTTAGAAAATGAAACGCCCTGGCTGGTTAGCTCAGTTGGTTAGAACGATATGCAAAGGTTGCAGCTCGGATCCTCAGGGCACGTATAAGACTCAACCAGTGAATGCACGAACGAGCGGAACAACAAATCAATGTTTCTCTCTCTCTCTCCCCCCTCCCTCTCTCTCTAAAATATCAATCTATCAGTAAAAATTATCATGTTAAAAAAAAAAGAAAAGAAAATAAGAAGTGTTACTGGTTAGGGCAGGCAGGGGTCCTCAAACTTTTTACACAGGGGGCCAGTTCACTGTCTCTCAGACTGTTGGAGGGCCGGACTATAAAAAAAACAACTATGAACAAATCCCTATGCACGCTGCACATATCTTATTTTAAAGTAAAAACAAACAAAACGGAAGTAGTACTGTACGTGAGCGAAGCCGCGCTTTGCAGCGCCACCACATACAGTCCTCCAGGAGATGCATCCTGTGCTCCTCTCACTGACCACCACTGAAAGAGGTGCCCCTTCGGGAAGTGCGGCAGGGGACCGGATAAATGGCCTCAGGGGGCCACATGCAGCCCGCGGACCGTAGTTTGAGGACCCCTGGGTTAGTGTTTGGTTTTATTTTAGTGCTTAGAGGTCATATTCTAAGATTTTTCCCTATTGCATTAAAAAAAAATCTATACTAATAAAGAAAATTCAGAAAAGTAAAAAGAAGAAAAAAAAATCACTGAAAATCCCATTACTGCAAATATTTTGACATTATTTTCTTCCAGGCTTTTAAACTAACACATATGAATATTGTTAAGAAAAAGTACACACAATTCAGATCGCTGTCATGCAGTTTTGAATGTAGTTTTTCCCTCCTTTCCCTCCACAAACATTTTTCCCGCCACTGAATTTTCTTGAAAGTTTTTATCTTTAATAATCACATCCTATTCATAATAATTATTTATTATAATTTTCCATGATACAGATTAGTCATCCCTTTATTCCTGGTAATGTGGGTTATTTCTTTTTTTTTTTTTTTAAGATTTTATTTATTCATTATAGTGAGGAGAGAGAGAGAGAGAGAAGGGGGGAGGAGCAGGAAGCATCAACTCCCATATGTGCCTTGACCAGGCAAGCCCAGGGTTTTGAACCGGCAACCTCAGCATTTCCAGGTTGATGCTTTATCCACTGTGCCACTACAGGTCAGGCTTAATGTGGGTTATTTCTAATTGTTGCTATTACAAATCATCTTGCCTATCTATTATGGCTGCCTGTATAATTTTTCCCCTTGGATATATTCCTTAGAAGTGGAGTTATTGGGTCAAAAAGAATGCAATTTTGCAGCTACGTCCGGAATATGGAATGTGAACCTGCCTAGCATGAGTGAATTGGGACGAGTAGCAGAAGATTGGAAAGTTGTAGTAGTTGCACATTTTGTTGCTATGCTTGTAAACTTCTGTAAAAAAGAAAATTACATAACAACTCATTATACTCATTATCAGGCCACAAAGCTGTAGCATGAGCAAATGGCGATCACTGGCATGAATAGAAAATTCTCAGAACTCTCCAGTAGCCCCAAGCTTGTTCTGGGAACTCCACTTTGCTGCCCAGAGCTGAAGGTTGATGCTGCCTGCCCACACCAACAAAATGGAAGCCCCACCAGGCATCTGAACCAATTTTTATGCAAGTGGCACCATGGGAGATGCAAGGGAGGCTGGGAATTTGAGTTCTGGCTTTTACCTTGGGGTTTGGGGAGGGGAGGGGCATTGTACAGATTCCCCAGGCTTTTGCTCTGTAACAATAAGCATGTATTCAGCAAGACTATGTCTTCCCAGCTCTAGACGTGGACTCTGAAGCTAGCCAAGTGGGAGAAAGCCTGGGTTAGAATCAGTCAGCTGGATTTTACTCTGAGTGACTCCAGGCAAGTCACCTATCCCCTCTGTCATCTGTGCCTCATCTTTCTTATCAGTGAAACATAACAGAATGCTAGGTCCCTCGGAGGTTTGTGACAAGAATTTAAGCAAGCACATATGGATAAAACCCTTCGTGTACAGTTCTGTACAACATGGTGAGCATTCCATGGACGGTGGTTCGCACTCCGATAACTCATAAGGAGGCTGAAAGTAGATGGTTTGAAAGAGGAAAAGAAAAGAAAAGAAAACACGTATTACCCAAAGCCATATGTTAACAATAAAATAATAATCCTATGAATAACAATCCGAGATATTTCAGTTCATACAAAGGATTACAGGGCAATCGCTGAACAGTGGGAAATTTTGAGGTCAGATGCTTCCTCGACTGTTTCCAAAATAAACAATTACAGGAAGCTCACTCTCTTCTGCACGGAAGCTGGGGGCGGGGAGCCAGGAGGGGGGTCTGCTCTCCCAGGGGGGATGTGGGTGCAGATCTATCCGCGGGGAAGTGTCTTAGCCGCACTTTACTTACGTGTTTGACACTGATGACAATAGTAGCACGCATCGACTAAAAGGACCAGTGCCCACACATCTCTGCCTCTCACACCCTCTCCTATTTTTTTTCCCCTTGAACCACCCGAGTGAAAGCCACTCATACCAAAAGCATGCCGAGTAGGAGTTCAGATTGGCCAGAGCCAACATGACCCATGACTTCCAGATTTCCAGAATGGCAGAGGGGACCTTAAATAGCCCCATGCTGAAAAGAACAACAACAACAAAAAAGGCTATATGGTCGGTAGTTAATAGATCAGCCGGAAGAGAGAAAGGCCTGCTGGGGCTCTAATTTTTTTTTTTTTAACTCATTAAACTCTTTCCCATGATGTGGGCAGTGCTCACAGATGGAGTAAAAATAAAGAAAGAAAGAAACAAGAACATCTGAGTATACTGTAGATTTACATAACGCAAGGCTCAACTTCTTCTCTTCTTTTTTAATGCTTTGACTCAAGCAACTTTCCGAAAATCCTGTGTGGATGCCACCCAGGGGCTACCCCTGCCCCGACACCCAGATGTTTCTACTTGGATCTGAGGCTCTCCCGGCAGCATCCAGATGTTTTGAGGGGGCAGAGGAAGTGCTTGCATTTGTGGCAAATGGGAGAAGTGAAGAGGCATTGACTCATGTAATATTAACCCTCCTACTCAAGGAATGCAGAGCCAAGCTGCCTGCCCAGTTTCCCAGTCGTGTGTGGGGTCATTTGGGGTTGGGGGTGGGGCGCTGGGGGACCTGTATGGTGGGACGTTCTGTACAGAGGACATTGAATTCCAAAATAACGACCGCAGTTTCTGACCAGCGCCACGCAATCCTTTGTGTTCTTTTAAGGACCCTTTAGAGGGGGAGGGGGAGACTCCAGGGATTGCTGGGAATGGTTCCTTGTAATTCCGATCCGAGTCACCAACGCTTGGTCCGCAGCCCTCTCCTCAGATTCACTCTGAAATCGTGGTGTTCTTCTACCCGAGATGCTCCAGCAACTTCTCATCCCGCAAGAACGACAATTCTTTCCAAGGCAGGTCGTTTCAGTAGCTTCATAATATCTCCCCGTGCTTACCTGGGTTCATCCTCCTAACTTTTTCTCCCACCTCCTCCCAGCCCTTCTGTCTTGACCACTCAGCCTCAGTCACCCCATGCTCCTGTTATTCAAACATGTTTGCACACCCCTGCCTGGATGCATGAGTGGATGGGTCAGGGACTCTTTGCCTCTCTCTGTCACTTTTTTTGAGAGAGAGGAAGGGAGGGAGAGTAAAAGAAGGGGAAGAAGTTGAGAGAGAGAGAGAGAGAGAGAGAGAGAGAGAGAGAGAAGCATCAACTCATCGCTTCACTTTAATTGTTCAGCCATTGATTGCCTTGACCAGGGTTGGAGCCGGCAACCCCAGGCTCAAGCCGGTGATCTCAGCTTTTGAACCAATGACCTCAGCATTCTGGGTTGACACACTATCCACTGCACCATCACCAGCCAGGTTACACTTTGCCGCTCTTGTTCCTTTTGTCCAGAATGTTTTTTCCGACATTTCTATAGCCTTAACCCATTTTATTCAGATGATCGGGTGAATGTACGTACATTCTAAAATGACCCTTTTATTTCTGATTTTTTTTTTAATTTAGAAATTAAATTTGATGGCCTGGGTGGGTGACCTCGGTCCTTAGGAACACACAGGTTTCAAATATGCATCTCCATAGCATGTGAACTATTCATCGCATAGTGTGCCCATCACCCAAAGTGCAACCGCTTTCCACCACGGTCTGTTTGGCCCGTTTATTTATTTTTGAAATTCTCTTTGTCAAAATGATTTTCCACTCAATGTGATATATTCCTCTGCATGGAAAAAAAAAAAAAAAAAAAAAGCAGAGACCTGTCAAAAATCGCACACAGTGCCCTAAGGAAACGTAGGGACACCGAGCATTAGCTATGGATACGCTTACCGGCCAGGACGGAGGTGTTGACCTAAATTCGCTCCGATCATCTGAAGGCCAAAGGGAGACATTTTAGACCTGAAGTAGGGGCTGCGATCTTTGACACAGAACCGCTGACTCACCGCCTTCTTATGCTAGGATTTCACATCTGGTAATTGCCCTTCAAGAAAGGGGAAGGCCCTGGCCGGTTTGCTCAGTCGGTTAAGAGCATCATCTGGAAACAACAAGGTTGGGGGTTCGATTCCTGGTCAGGACACACAAGGGAAGCAACCAAAAAATGCACGACTGAATGGAACAACAAATGCTTCTCTCCCCCCTCCCCTCTCTCTCCCTTCCTCTCTCTGTCTCCCTAACAATCAATGAAAATTAAGCCCAGGCTGGATGGCTTGGCTGGTTGGAGTGTTGTCCCGGAGCGCAGAGGTTGCTGGTTCGATTCCCCTGTCAGGGCACAAACAGGAGCAGCTCAATGTTCCTGTCTCTCTCTCTCCCTGCCTCTCTCTCTCTCTCTCAAAAAAAAGGGGGGGGGGGTAGTCACTGTCCTTGAATGAGTGATGCTCAGAGAAAAGAAAAACAGAACTCCAATCTCCTTTCCATTTCAGCAGTTTTAATTCCCCAAGTCAAACAGAGAAATTAAAGACGTGTAACTGGGAGCCCAAAGCCATCCATAGCTTCCCTGCTGAGCGTTGCCTCTAAATGCTCAGATGGCTGGAGTTATCCTTTTACATTTGGACCCCAATGAAATAAATAAATAAAATAGAGGTATTTCGTCATCTATAAAAATAGGATAGCTCACAGTGATTTACAATATTTTTGTAAGTCTCCGTGTTTTTGTTGTTAGTCATTATACTGGAGCTTAAAATACGCCACCTCTCCACCTGAACGGCCTTAAGTGACGCTCTCGTTGGCTTCATTGTTCTTTTCCGGGAAATCAGTCTCAAAAGGCAACCTTTCGATGGAATTTCAAAGATCTCTTTTGTAGAAAACACTGGGATCTTGTCCTTGGTTGAGGACAACTCTCTCGTCTGAGAGGGTGACCTTTCACCCCTTATTCCCCCCAAAAAGAACGCTCTGGGGACAGAGGTGTTGTAATCTGGGCTTAAGGCTTCTTACCACGATGTTGAGGGTCTATTTTCTGGGCCACATGCACACAGTGGAGAGAGAGAAAGCCTGGCTTCAACACCAACCCGGCACTTCCCTGCCCGGCTCCTGGGAAGATGCAATGGAGAAATGTGCTTTTCCTACGCTCCAATTCCCGTGTGAAGACACGGGCACACGGGTCATCGTGCTCGGGTGGAGGACGCCATCAGGAGGAGGAAGGGGAAGGAGAGAGAAGGCCTGAGGAGCCTGCGGCATGTGCAGATTTGGATCTCGAGTCATGACCCAGTGCCGCCAATCATCCGTTCGCTGGGAGAAAGGCTGGATTCTGGCTGCAAATCCAACGTGTTGCTCCCCAACAAACAAAGTGGATGGAAAGAAGAGCTTCTCCCCGGCTGACCAGAACTTGCAGAATTAGGATTTTAGGGACCTTTACCTCTCTAGCCGTACATAAAGGCAACGTCCCAAATATTTGTTAATGAAGAGACAAGAAGACGCTCCGATGTCTCCTGTTGTTCAGCATCCCATGGTGGTTAAAAAGCTTGCACAGGATTTTAATCCCATTCAGAAGCGATGACTGAATCAAATCGCCTCGTTTTTTTTTGAATGCCTTATGCAATGAGATAGTCTAGTAAATGAACACATACTGGACAGTGGGCACCTGTTCTGGATGCCTCTATCAGTAGCGGCTCCTGTTAAAAAGGGCCAACTGAGGCCAGGTTCAGAGACACAATTGAGATTATTTCCAAATTAGTAGTGTTCACATACTGTGAAAGATATGTAACAATTCAAATTTAATCAACATTGAGCTAAGCAAAAAAAAAAAAGACAATTTAACTGTGTCTGTCGGGGTTTGAGTGGGAATGTCCCCCACGCAGTCATCCTTGTTTTGCTTCTGCTTCTTCTTTTTTTATTTTTATAATTAAAAAAAAAATTATTTTAGAGAGAGAAGGCGAAACATTGACTTGTTGTTCCACTTACTTATGCAATCATCGGTTGATTCTTGTATGTGCCCTGATCAGGGATCAAACTCACAACCTTGGTGTTTGGGGACAAGGCTCTAACAAGGGTTCTGGTTATTGCTTATTTCAAGTGGTGTCAGGAGTTTAGTTCCTAGCAGTGCCCAAACTGCTCTTCTTTCAGAGCTTACAGTGTTTTTTATTGATCCTGCTAGGCGCACCCGGATGTTCACAAGCGTTTTCCTGTCTGCGACGGGGCACACATTTGTGCGCGGCTGACACAGGAAGGGCCACCCAGGGCACAGGCAAGTGACTGGACCAATTTTTGGCTAAGGGCACCTATGTCACAGTGAAGTATAGTCTCCTTCAGAGACTTCGTCCTCTGTTAGGAGATGTCAAGAACAGCTCTTCACACATACTTGTAAAACAACACAAAATTACACTCACATACTCACACAGGGTAGTAGTGACCAGAAAGGACGGAACAGACCGCAAGTGACACACTAGACCCTTTGGATGGGAAACAATGTTAACAGAATGTTGATACGGAAATTTCAAAAATTGTTCCCCATTTCTTCAAAACATGGTTTTCAGTTCTATAGTCTATGCATGTATCTGTCTACATAATGTATAGATCACTTGTGGGTTTTGGCACCAAAGTGGGAACGGGCGGACCGGCAAGAAATCATCCTCTATCGCGTATCTCTAATTTTCTTTCTGATAGCACCAGTTTTAAGTTCTTACACGTGGCAGCTCCTGAATTCACCGGCTGAGGGTAGCCGTGTGACTTGAGCAACAACAGCTATTAACACATCCAACACTTGTAGGAGAAAGAGTGCCCAGGTCCCCCCAGGCTGGTCATTTTGTGTTTGATGTGACGTTGCCACATCTGTTTCTGAAAACAGGGACGAGGTTAGAAAGCACGGCTTGCAGGGATGGAGGAGAAGAGTAACATATTTTTGAAAACTGTTAACACAAGTGACTCTAGCGGAGTTACTGTGTTACTACCTACCAAGAATTCATGTCCGTCCCCATACTACGCGTGACTTGGTGTGTTGATCGATGTAGAAGGTGGGAGCCTAGAGATAAGGCGCTTGATTGTCCCGGGATCGTGTCTGCTACAGTGGCAGGGGTGCTGTCTGCGGGCAGTGAGTGCCCACGACGTGAAACTCATAGACAGGTAATAAAAGGACATGGAATAAGATGATATACTTGTTTAATTTTTTTTCCCATTGATTTGAGAGAGAAAAAAAGAGAGAAAAGCATCACCTAGTTGTTTCACTTAGCTGTTCCATTTAGCTGTGCACTCACTGATTGCTTCTCCTACGTGCCCTGACTGGGGGTTGAACCTGCAACATATAGACAACTGGGCAGACCCTTTCTTCACTGAGCTACCCAGCCAGGGCAAATACTCGTATTATTTTAAAAAATATATATTTTTTAATTAAATAAGAGGCAGGGATGCAGACAGACAGGTTCCCACATGTGCCCTGACCGGGATCCACCTGGCATGCCCCCTACAGGGCAATGCCCTGCCCATCTGGGGCCAGTGCTCCACTGCTCAGCAATGGAGCTATTTTAGCACCCGAGATGAGGCCATGGAGCCATCCTCAGTGCCTGGGGCCAACTTGCTCCAATATTTTGAGCTATGACTGTGGGAGAGGAAGAGAGAGAGAGAGAGAGAGAGAGAGAGAGAGAGAGAGAGAGGGAGAGAAGGGAGAGGGGATCCAAATACTCATATTTTTAAACGTTAACAAGAATTAAAGTTCTCTGTAGTACTTGCTTAGTAACCATACACATAGAACAACAGAAAGACAAGCAACTAAGCGATTTAAAATAGAAAAGACATTCTTTTTTTTTCCCTTTAGGGAAACAGACTTAAGGTGCTATGTATCCTCTCTACTCTGAGGTGGACACATTTCTCTCTCAGCTCAAATGAAGCTAAACTTCACAACAAATTACATCCAGCGCTTGCATTTTGTGTTTTTCTTGTGTGCATCTCCCCCAAACCCCTCCCCCTCCCAAAGATCAATATTTTCCCTGCTAACCTTTGAATGGACATGTGTGTTCTCACAGCTTGGGCGCTTTTGTGCGCATCATTCGTCAGATATCCCTTTGAAAACAGGCGCATTAATGTGGAGGAATTAAGACGAACAAGTCCTCTCTGAAGGGCCCTGGTTGACGTTGTGGTTTGTGGTGAGTTTATGGAAGTTTTGTGAGAAAACTCCGGGTGCTGAAAGCCAACTGTTCTGAGATTGAAGGGCCTTTACGGGCTAAGTGCCGAGTTTCCCCTGCGGTCTGGGGTGACGCGGCTCTGGGCAACGAGAATCTGTCAAGAGTCCTGAGGTTCACTGGGGCATGTCACCGACACTCCCCCGAACCAATCTCAAGTAGAATCGGAAGGTTTCTTGCTTTCTTTTTACACATATATATTGAAGTCACACACTTTGTAATGATCTAATATGCAGTAATCACCTAATACCCTGTGAGCTCTAATGCTCCCACTTCTTTTTAGTGTGTGGGCCAAGAACTTAGACATCATCCTTTGGTATTTCTTTCTTTACCCTTTCATTATCTGGTGTTCCAACTTTCAGACAAAAAAAAAATGTTTATACACACACACACTCAGAAACACACAGCAAAGCTGCCTTCCCCGTGGAAACTGTTTTTCTGTTAATGTGTAATCAAGAAGCAGGCAGACCATGGACTTTGAAAAAAAAAATAAAATCAGAAAACCCATCTTCTTCCCTTCAGGACCCCCCCCCCAGTCCCCTCCGCCCCGCCCCCCCCCCCATGGTCAACCCGTTTGTCCAACTTAACTTCTCAAAAGAACCTGTTCCCTTTGTGGTCCCAGAAGCGGGGGTGGGGGTAGGGCGGACAGATCAGGAGAGCTGGATTTTGGGTAATGAGTTAAAAGATTCCACAGGCTTAAGGCTCCCTTCGCCGTTGACCTCTAAGGCATGTGGTCCCTCCAAGTTAATTCACTTCGCACTTGTCCAGAGCAACAGGTGGTGGGCAACCGCTGTACTGCTGGCATTCCTGGCTTTACCAACGCCGCGGCCTCCAGCCCCCGGGCAGGGTGGGATTGACACTACCGCCCCGCCCCTGGCCCTGACTGACGAGCTCATCGGAGTGCGGGGAAGTGCAGAGGGCCATGGAGCCCGCTGTATGGAACACCACCCCATCAATGAAACTCACTGCAGGGAGATGTTTCAGCGACCCCAGTAAAGGGAGGCATGTGGCTGTTGAGCAACTGGAAGAAATTTGCTCCTAGGTAGTGCCACAGAAGTGTAAAAGCTGTTAGAAGCAGGGCCTTGAAAAGCCAGGTTATTAAAAAAGAAAGAAAGGGAAAAAAAAAAAGCCACAAAGCCGGAGTCTGGCTGAGTGGCGAGAAATAGTTATGACTCAGTTTGGCAGATCTAAAAGGGGAAGCGAGGGGGGGGGGGTAGGGTGGTGGGGGGGCGGCTTTCAAAATTGCCTTAATCCCCTGAGTGCTTAATTTCTTTTCTTTTATGGTGGCGTGTAGGGTAGCAACAAGTATTCAAGCAGTTAATAATTTTAAACACTTTGGCTTTCCTTAGGCGATATATCTTTAGCCTTAATTAAAATTTTCCTTGAGTCGAGAAAAAAAATATTAAAATGACATTAAGATCCATTCTTGAGGATGAGAAATATATGATGATATGAATTTTTTATTGTACAAACTATTATTGAACAGCTGCTGACGGATTCTTCCTCGAGTTCCACTTCGGTGGCTTGAAACAGTCACTATTTCTTAATAATGGTCCTTCCTGTAGCTTTTTTTTTTTTTTCAGAAATATTTGGAAGTCCCATCGTCATTAGAAAGAGGGGCCAAATAGTTGTGATCGTTTTATTACATTAAGGGGAGATCTATAGGGAAAAGCTAGGTGTTGGAGTATTGGATAATTTATTGAGGGGGGTTAACCTTTTAACAGAAATAGTATTTGCGTAATACCGAGTATTCATCAGGGATACCATGCAAATTGATCTTGGTCATTCTGCTTATTTTACACTGAAAAAAAGAACGGACACCTTGCGCAGCCTCCAAAGCCACAGAAGAAATATAGAAGATACTTTGTAAGCCTTTTCTCAGCCTCTTTTGAAGACATGTGTGTGTGTGTGTGTGTGTGTGTGCGCGCGCGCACGCGCGCAAGTATTTAAAGGGTTAAGCAGGGGAGTCTCATCGGCGTGTGGAATTTGAATGATAAGACAAATCTCCCAAAATGATCTCCCACCTAAAAACTAGACAGAAAATCACCATCAATTTTCATTTGTGTTTCCATTTTTCATCCCCGTATCTGGCGCTTATCACCACGGCATTGGAGGAGCTCCTTCAAATTAATTAGATTAATTTCAGTTTCCATTGTGCGTGAGAAGGACACACTTATCATCTCCCTCCCCGTGAAGCCAATAATTGATGGGCTCGTGACAGGTTGGTAAAACCCTCCTCCCACCGCGCGGAAGGGAAGGCGTGAACGGAGAGGGGAACGGAGGATTGGTGTTTGCTGCCCGGAGTTGTTTACTGGACTTGTGACTTTGAGCCCGAAGTCCTTCAGTTTTTTTTTTTTTTTACCATCTTTGCTCTGGGAAGAACTGACTGTACTACGCCTTCTAGATAGATCTAGCGCCTGCGTGTGTCTGCAGGCGGCGGCACGGGAAGAAGACGGTATAGCAGAGGTGTATGTGTTGGTGGGAAGGGGACCGGGCACAAACCGGAAGGAGGATTGAACTTGGGAGTGAGGAGCTATATAGAATCAAGTCTCCATCCTGCCGCTAACTGGCCGCCGCAGCTGGTGAAATTTCTTCACCCTCCAAGGGACCCAGTTTTATGATCTATAAAATGGAGAGGGAGAATTCATTCAATTAATATTTATTGAACACCCACCATAGAGTGTGAACTCTGGGAGAGTCTGAGGATTCTGAAGTGAACAGAGAGAGAAAGAGGAGGCAGGTTTAAGTCCTAATGAGGACTTCAAGTCAACGGGGGGGGAAAAAAGCATTCATTGAGGAAGGACGCTGGGGCAGCCAGGGCGCCACGGCTGGAAATAAATGACAATCCGAGTGCGTAGAGGGGATCTGGACCCTTCAGGGAGGAAGCGAGTGAGCCTTGTGCTGCGATGTGAGGCACGAGGTGTGGGTGCACAGGAGGGGATTGGAACAGGGTGGGGTCTGCTCACACTGCGGAGGGAGGTATCATTTAAGAGGATGGGACACGTCCAGATCTGAGTTGGCAAATGATTTGTGGAGAATTCCGTGGAAGACAAGACGAGGCATGGAAATTGGCCAAGGAGGGGGACAGCTATTGTAGCAGACTCATCAGATGATCCAAGTTGCCAACACTTGGAGCAATGGTAGAGAGAATGACAGAATGAAGAGATATTTGAGAGAGAGACATTAGTGACAGCACCGGGGGACGAGGCGGGTTTCAGACTGAGGGAGATGTCCTTAAGAACTAGCCCTGGGTTTCTGAAATGACCTAATGGATGACGGCCCTCGCAGACTGGGAACACTAGAAAATGGGGCTGATCACGTGTTGGGTCGCAGCCACAGGAACTTGACAAAAATTTAATTCATTGACTAGGATGATGAGATGGTCTCTAAAATCTCTGTCACTTCTCAAGTCTATGATTCTCTGAGATGGAGTTGCTACAAGGGGTGCATCCTAGGACCAATTTGGATGGGGGCATCATTCTCACAGATGGGACTCCAATACTCAGTTTGGGTGTTGGCTGCCCCAGTGAGTCGCCTGGTTCATTTACCACAAGCTCCACTGGCCCATCATTAAGGTTGAAGTAAACATGAAAGACACAAGGAAGAGTAATTTTTTTTTTCCTGTAGCCTGTTCCAAGGTTTGCTGTGTTGAACTATTCATCCAGGCCGTCCTGTGTCAAAATAAGCCATAGATTGTCCCAGACTAAAGGCCCTGCCCATAAAACCCACTTAATAAATGATTGTGTGTAGACAGCAGTGACTTTTAAGATCCAGCTGCCCCCGTCTGAGGGGATCTGCTGCACACATGGAGCCCAGGGGATCACGTTACAGGGCAAGGGTCACCGGAGGAACACTCGTGGGCTGAATTCTCGGCGAATAAACTTTTTTTTTTTGGGGGGGGGCGGTAGCACACAAGTGAGTTACGTTTTTCCATGGGTTCTTAGGAAGGTAGTCTCCGGCCAGTGACTGTGGTGCCACTTATGTATTCAAAAATGCGTGACCCTGGGCAAATGGGACAGAATGATGGTGCTTATTGGAAGAAACATGCTTCCGTGTGTATGTGTGTGTGTATGTGTGTGTGTATGTGTGTGTGTATGTGTATATCTGTGTATGTGTGTGTATATGTGTGTATGTGTATGTGTGTATGTGTGTGTATATGTGTGTATGTGTATTAGTGTATGTGTGTGTATATGTGTGTATGTGTGTATATGTGTGTATGTGTATGTGTATGTGTATGTGTGTGTATATGTGTATATCTGTGTATGTGTGTGTATATGTGTGTATGTGTGTGTATGTGTGTGTATATGTATGTGTGTATATGTGCGTATGTGTGTATGTGTGTATATGTGTGTATGTGTATGTGTGTATCTGTGTATATCTGTGTATGTGTGTATGTGTGTATGTGTGTATGTGTGTGTATGTATGTGTATATATGTGTGTATGTGTGTATGTGTGTGTATATGTGTATATCTGTGTATGTATGTGTGTATATGTGTGTATGTATGTGTGTGTATATGTGTGTGTATGTGTGTGTATATGCGTGTGTATGTGTGTGTGTGTGTGTGTGTGTGTGTGTGCGCATGTACTCAAACGCGTGCATGTGATGACCGGAAACTTTGGCTCCTTTCTTATTGGTTCAAGGTTACCTGAGGTTTACCACACAGCAGCTCTGACCACTTGACAGGAAGTTATTTATTTAATACATACAGATAAAGTTGTTAGTTTTCTAATGAAACTTCCCAGGGCCACATCCGTCCCGGCTGGGAGACAGACAGGGGACCTGACAATGATTGCAGTGTGATGGAGATCCCACGTTTAAACTTAACTTTGATAAAAAAAAAAGGGGGGAGGGAAGGAATTTCAAAAGGTTGAACATTCCTGGAAACAAATTTCCCTACAGTGACTCGAAGCTGGGATGTTTATTTCAACCCTTTCAGAGGCTTTTTGATTTTTAGTCTCTAATATAGAGAAAGAGGCCATGGACTCCGTATGATCACTTACTTGCTTAAACATTCTAAACTACCTGCATTTCAGTTTTAATTTGTTATCCCATCCAAATGCCACACATGCGTTGTTCATTTAAAGATACTATTTTCTCCTCGGCACTTAAAAACGTACTACCCATCTCTCCCTCACTCTCTCCAGAGTTACTTACATGTTAGCAAAATTGGATTATCTTCCATCAGTTGAATGCATCGTGGTCATGGGCACAAAGATAACTGTTGTTATAGTTATACTCTACCTTAACATTGCAATGTTATACTACCTTAACATCGCAAAACTTGCAAGGTTTCCAGCAAAAGTTTTTGTTTTCCTTTAAATAGGGAGGATTATGTTTGAAGGGAGAATGCTTTTTTTTTTTTTAATTATTAGGTGAGAGGCAGGGAGGCAGACAGACAGACTCCCACATGCACTCTAACCGGGATCCACCTGGCAAGCCCCCTACAGGGCGATGCTCTGCTCATCTGGGGCCGCTGCTTCGTTGCTTGGCAACTGAGCTATTTTAGTATCTGAGGTGAGGTCATGGAGCCATCCTCAGTGCCCAGGACCAAATTGCTCCAACTGAGCAATGTCTGTGAAAGAGAGAGAGAGAGAGAGAGAGAGAGAGAGAGAGAGAGAGAGAAGGGAGAGGGGTAGGGGTGGAAAAGCAGATGGGCACTTCTCTTGTGTGCCATGACCAGGAATCTGAATCCGGGACATCCACATGCCAGGCTGACAATCTACCACTGAGCAAACTGGCCAGGGCTAGGAGAATGCATTATTATTATTATTATTTTTTAAGAGAGAAAGAGAGAGAGAGAGAGGGACAAGAAGAGAGAGAGGAGGGAGAGAAGCATCATCAACTCATAGTTACTTGCACTTTAGTTGTGCATTGATTGCTCCTCATATTTGCTTTGACCAGGGCTCAGACCTTAGGCTCACGCTGAGCCAGTGTCCCCTTGCTCAAGGTGGCAACCTTGGACTTTGCACACCGGTGACCTCTGGGGTTCAGCTGATGATCTCTGTGACGGTGTGGATGATTCAGCAACCCCACGCGCAAGCTGACAAACTCGAGCTGTGTGTCTCGAGGTTTCAAACCTCAACATTCTGGGCCAACGCCCTAACCACTGCACAACCATCGGTCAGGTGGGCTGGAAAGTCTAACTTTGAGTTGTCCATCTTTGGAAACGTTAGCAATTGAAAACAGCTGAAAATCTGTGGGTAGACACAGAGTGGTGGCGCATTGGTAAAGTGAGGAATGCTAGGATTTCCCTTCCAACTTTGCAACCAATCACCGAGCGCTTAAATGATCAACATACTGTATCTGCTAAGATGCCCAATCTTCCCTTTTGTGGGTTTTGCATTTTTTTTCTTCTTTCCAGTGAGGGGGAAAAAAATGTGCTTACACGAATAATTGGCAGTTGAAAACATGCCAGCTTCATTCAATGTGGCAAAATTAAATTTGGCATTGAATTGAAGTTATTTAATACATACAAGGATGGGCTTTTATATATTTTAAATGATGTTGTCATGCCTATTTCAGCCAATTCATGATTTTCTGTATTACTGGAAAACAGGGAAAGAATGAATAGATAGCTTTGTTAGCCAATCATTTCAACATACTCGCCTGCCAAAAGTTTTGAAGGGTCCGACTGATCTCCAACTTCTACCTTTATCTGTCCGAAGAGCCGCTAGAAAAAAAGTTGTGATCATGACCCACGGTGTGGAAGGCAATGGGGGGTGCCGAGGGAAATAAGGACCAATAAAAAAATGATTCCCCGAATAATAATGGGACATACAGACATTGGCTGAGACAGAGACGGGATTTGGAGGCTAAGCCAACAGAGTCTTTTGAGGATTCTGCTCTTATGGCGAAGAGAGGACTTTGGTCAACATTGGGAATTCTGCACGGCTTGGAGGATCAATTTGCCCTTCAAGTCCCATACATGTGTCCCATCACCACCGAAGAGAGACAGGACTAGCTGATCCCATTCAAGTTCACGATCCTTACAGACTTGCTCCACTGCCACCTGCCCTGGGTGCTTTGCTACGGCCGCCCGTTTCTTGGCTTTCCAAAATCACAATTTCTGCTGGTTCTCTTGCTTCTTAGTTTGTTTCATTTTTGTCGGTAGTCTTTGCCTGTGGTTTGCAACCTTTTGATACTTAGGGACTGGTGACCTGGCTGGCTGGAAATGGAAAAACTCACAGTGAATAATAACGTTTTATCTTACGGCGAGTAATAGTACCACACGGGGACAAGCTGGTGCTGGATTTCTGAACTCCATGTGCGCGATGCACTGAATACTACACAGGTGTGTCCGAGTGCTTTTTGTCTAATGTGCATGATTTATAAATGCTCCTTCCCTGTAGAATACATTTCTTTGTAGAATACACCCTAGCATATAATTTACAAAGTTGCCTGACCTGTGGTGGCACAGTGGATAAAAGCGTTGACCCGGAATACTGGGGTCACCGGTTCAAATCCCTGGGCTTGCCCGGTCAAGGCACATATGGGAGTTGAAGCTTCCTGCTCCTCCCCTTCTTCTTCTTCTTCTTCTTCTCTCTCTCTCTCTCTCTCTCTCTCTCTCTCTCTCCCCCCTCTAAAATGAATAAATAAATAAAAATAATTAAAAAAAAATTTACAAAGTTGACCCTTTCTCAAAGCTATGTTCTTGACTTAAAATATCATATCTCTCAAAATGAAATTTACCTGCAACCAAGTGTTCCTTGTCTACGTTTTCCATTTATACAAAAAGAAAAAAAAATCAGCCAGAAAATGTTATATAACTACCTTAGTCCCAGGTTCAATGTCTCAATTATTTGTAACCCATCTTGACCCATATTTCCTTGCTGTTAAGCACTCCAATCCATAATTCTTTATAAATGTCATATAGATTTATCTTTTCCTGGCATTTCCACACCACTACTGTACCTATGTTCCCCCCTACTTCTCCTTTGAATTATTACATTTACTTTGTAACTACTTTGTCCTGTTTCCACTTTCTCCATTTAAGTCATCTTTTATGGACTACATGATTGTACCCTTCCAAAATTCATACATTGGAGCATCCGTCCCCAATGTGACTGTATTAGGAGTCGGGGCCTTTGAGAGATCATGAGGGTGGGGCCCCTATGATAGGGTTAGTGCCCTTTTAAGAAGAGGCGGAGACACCAGAGCTCTCTCTCTGCTATGAGAGGACACAGTGAAAAGACACTCCCTTCTGCAAGCCAGGGAGTCCTCACCAGAATGCTCATGGGCTAGCATCTTGATCTCAGACTTCACATCAAACGTTGTTATAATGGAGATACCTTTCTTTCAAATCATCAGCCCCAAATTCTGTCACCACCATGATAAGGGGACATGTAGGAATTTATTTTTGGGGTACATTGCATCAAATCTTCCCTCTTTCTCTAATGTCCAAAGAAGTTTTTCTTCTATTATCTAATTTTTTTAATGTTTATTTTATTGATCTTAAGGAGTAAGGGAGAGAGAAAGAGAGAGAGAGAAAGACGGGAACATCAATCTGTTCCTGTACGTGCCTGACCAGGGATCAAACCCACAACCTCTGTGCTTCAGGACGATGCTCTAACCCATTGAGCTACCCGGCCAGGGCTCTTTTCTGAACCCCACACCTACGAAGAGGACTCCCTCATCAGGAGCCTGGGGTCTTCAAGTCTCTCCTCCTCATAGGTTATACTGGATTAAACTCTAATGAAAATGTTTCCAATATGGATGGGCTTTAAAGTCATGCCATTAATCAAAATATTTAGCTTTTAGTAAAACAGTAGCTTTGTCTCTATTTTACTCTGTTTTCCACTATAAGGAAAGTGATCGGCCAAGCTCATGTGTTGCCCGAGTAACACTCTATTTAGAGATGTCTGCTGTCTTGCTCTCCTCTCTGGAACCCCACCACGAGGCTCTCTGAAATCAATTACAACATCAGTACCCCTCCCCTTCCTTTGGGGACAGCAAGTCTGCCATGATGATGTGTGAGTAGGTAAGGGAGGGTGGGACTTACATAGACCAGAGAACACTTGAAATACCCCAGAAAGATGCCACAGGCCCTGCACCGAGCCACCTTGTTTGCCCATAATGGCAAAAATGGAGGCTATTCCTTGTGGGATGAAAATCCATTTCCTGCACTTCAAACCACTTTCAGCGACAACCATCATTCCCCGTGAACGGCACGAGGGGGACTCAACTCTTTCTTCCTTATCGCAAACTGTTCAGGGTTTCTTTCAGACTGAGCCACTGGTCCCCAGCTCACTGTAAGCTCTCAGTGAGCCGGACCCTCAGGGCTGGCATGGCCCATGGCAGCTGCTGATGTAACAGATGCCTATCATTTGCTGTTGACAGGCATTAATAAAAACCTAATTTGAGGAAATTATGAAAAACCTACTCATTATGCAATCTGGTTTGCGTTCTGGCATGTGGCAGTCATTGGCCGGGGGTAGCTGAGAACCCTCATTTCCAGAACTTTATGGCCCGTGTTGCAATTGCCAGGCCAGCCAGAGCCCCTCAACTTCTCCCGCGTGTTTGATCTTCTAATTGCCTCAAGACATCCCCGCGGGATGGCTTTCTGCTGCTGGGGACCCCAGCCTGAGCGGAGGTGTGATGGACACAGGGATCCTGAGTGGTTGTCAGAAAGGGTACTTGGCTATTACAAGAAATGTAATTCTGGCCTGTCTGTCAAGAGCCCCTGCCCCACCCCCACTTTAACTTGTTCCTTATGGCCTCCTCAGATTTTGTGGTGAGCCTGAGCCGAAACCTTCCTGGGTCTCTGGTCTGCACACAACCCAAGCGCACTGCCTGACTTGTAGGTACCGCTGGCCTTGACTAATAACTAATATGTCAAACATTTGATTAAAAAAAAAATTACAAGTGACTCGGTACCCTATCAGATTTTGAGAAGACAGAAAGATGCATGTTGAAAAGGGTTAAGAAAACCTCAAAAAGATCCGGCTTCCAGCGCTCCAATGGTGTCTGATAAGTATTCAACTTTAAAGAGAATGGCTGGTCATTCTGCATCTCCAAAGAGGAACTGGTTCCTCTCTATGGCCTCTAACTGATGTCATCAGAAAAGTTTCCAGATAAACAATGACAGCAAAGCCTAGCCTTAAGCTAGTCACCCAGAACTGTCCTAGACAAAGACTTTCCTGTTATATCTGCCCGATCATTATTTGACTTGTCAAATGTTGCTCTAGTCGGTCCTTTCCTCCCTTCCTCCCTCCCTCCCTCCTTCCCTCTCTCTCTCCCTCTGTCCCTCCCTCCCTTTCCCTCCCTTTCTTCCCTTCTTCTTTTCCTCCCTCCCTCCCTCCTTCCCTCTTTCCCTCTCTCTCTCCCTCTGTTCCTCCGTTCCTCCTTTCTTCCCTCCTTCTTTCCATCCCTCCCTCCTTCCCTCCCTCCCTTCCTCCCTCCCTCCTTCCCTCTCTCTCTCCCTCTGTCCCTCCCTCCCTCCCTTCCTTTCCCTCCCTTTCTTCCCTTCTTTTCCTCCCTCCCTCCCTCCCTCCTTCCCTCTTTCCCTCTCTCTCTCCCTCTGTCCCTCCCTTCCTCCTTTCTTCCCTCCTTCTTTCCGTCCCTCCCTCCTTCCCTCCCCCCTCCCTTCCTCCCTCCCTCCTTCCCTCTCTCTCTCCCTCTGTCCCTCCCTCCCTTCCTTCCTTTCCCTCCCTCCTTTCTTCCTTCCTTCCTTTTTCCCTCCCTCCCTTCCTCTCTCCCTCTCTCCCTCCCTTCCTCCCTTCCTCCCTCCCTTCCTCCTTGCTTCCCTCCTTCTCCCTTTCTCTCTCCTGATATCTGATTCTCACTGCCTATCCCATGTCATGCATTGGCTTTTATTACAATTAAAAGTTTTAAAATATCAATTTAAGTAAAAAGTCACCAAGTTGGACACAGAAAGCAGGAGGTGATTGATTGATCAAATGATCAATTGACTGATTTTAGAGAGAGAGAGAGAAGAGTGAAAGAAACATCAGTTTGTTGTTTCGCATTTTTATGCGTTCATTGGCTGATTCTTGTCTGTGCCCTGACCCACAATCTTGGCCTATCATATTGGGAGGATGTTCCAACTGAGCTATCTGGCCAGGGCCAGACTGTTTCGTTTTTTTAAAAAAATCAACCCTATATAGATATCATCGAAAGGTAAAATGCATTCAATCAAAGTGTCCAGTTTGATACGTTGCGAGCAATGTATACTATGAAGATGTATAACATTTCAATTACCCCTCCCCCCAAAAAATTTACATGTACTTCCTTAGAATTTTCTGTAAGCCATATTATGTATGTTCTTTTGTATCTAGTATATTCACGTCCACATAATGGTTTTGAGATTCATTTGTGTTTGGTTACATTTATTGATACCTCATTTCTTCTGATGGCAGAGCAGAATTTCACTGTATGGTTAACAGCACAATCTCATCTATCTGTCTACTCACCTGTTGATAGATACTCTGGTTGTTTTCGGCTCTCATGAATGAAGCTTCCACGAACACTCCCATACAAGTCTTTGTGCGCAATGTGTTTGCATGTGTCTTGGGCAAATATCTAGGAGTGGAATTGCAGGGCTGCCTGATAAGCATATGTTTAACTTTATAAGACACTGCTATCTCTTTTCCAAATTGCTTTTATCATCCAGAGCAACCTAACATATATGGCCCTCCCTGACTTTCAACATCTCGCTGCCCAAACAGGGCAGATAGAATGTCTGTGTAAGCAGCAATCAGAGAACATTCAAATCCTACGTAGTCAATTACAACTGTCATTTCAATGGCCGTCTCAATAGGAAGAAGTTCATAGGGGTTAAAATGTCCCCAGGAAACCTTGCAAAAGAAACAGGTCTTGATGCACTTCAACAATGTCAGAAGCATTTTGCTCTACCCTCAGCTAGGCTTAGCACTGAATTAATTTGTGTCGGCATAACCTGGGTCTCAAAATTAGACTGTCCATCCCAAAAGCATGTAAAAACTATTGATGTTATTTCTGCCTCTTGTGTACCACGTTCTTCCTATTCGATGTGTATCACCACATGCTCAAGAGAGAACACGGAGTAGTGATCCATTACCAAGATGTCAGCAAGTTAAAAAAATCTACAAATTCCTTTATAGGGAGACGGTCAACCTTCAGGACAGAAAGAGATTCAATGGCCCATTCAGCATTGAAATGTGAACACTAAGGCCACTCTTTGGGTAAATTCAAGCCAGATTTGGCCTGCAGCTCCCAGCCAGCCAGTTCCCAGATGACAGCAAGACTTCAGCCTGTGGCGAAGAAGCGTGGAATAACGCCTCTTTGAATTAGTTTCAAAATAGTGCAGCAGTGCCTCCAGACAACATAATAGCAGTCTGTTCAAGAACCCATACTGCCACGAAAGGATATGGTTATTAATATAAATTAAACACCAAAAAAAGAAAAAAAAACCCAACACCCAAATAAACTGGTGTCCGATGTCTAGCCTAACAGTGAGGAAGCAGAGTTTTGGTCGAGTCATGGGTACATGAAATTAAAGATAAGAAAATTAACTCAGTCGTTGCTTTATAAGTTGCCGTTATAGACAGCTTCCTTGTGCAACATTTAAATAAATACGGAGGATTGCCATCAAGTAAAATAGGTCACCAGAAACGAACCCGCTCTGCTATGTCTATGAAAGCCGGTTTTGGTTTGGATGGTGGTAACTTGCAAGATGACAGCTAGTTTTGGACAAATCAGAAGGATGGTGGCATGCAGGAATTAGCGCTTTTACTGAGGTGTAAGTTTTGACGCAGTTCTGCTATGTATATGTATGGGAACAAGCATTTACGTAGCTGAGCTGTCTAGTTGATAAAATAGCATCTACCTGTCAACTTGGTTTCTTTGGAAAAATGGCCATCGGGGGATAAAGAAATTATAGGAATAATTAACAAGTTTGTCAGACTGTGGTTTAAGGTGATGTATTGATACTGCTCACAAAAGTTAGGGGATCAGGGAACGTGCAGATACTCCAGTACTTTCAGCCTTTTGTATATAGTGCAGTGATCGGCAAACTCATTAGTCAACAGAGCCAAATATCAATAGTACAATGATTGAAATTTCCTTTGAGAGCCAAATTTTTTAAACTTAAACTATATAAGTAGGTACATTCCTATTCAAGGTAGCGCCCA
The DNA here is from genome assembly GCF_036850765.1 of Saccopteryx bilineata. NCBI lineage: Eukaryota > Metazoa > Chordata > Mammalia > Chiroptera > Emballonuridae > Saccopteryx > Saccopteryx bilineata. The sequence goes on from NC_089496.1 coordinate 64,336,739, forward strand.
CACGTGGTATTTTGTGGAAGAGCTACACTCAAGGGGCCAAAGAGCCGCATGTGGCTCACAAGCCGCGGTTTGCCGACCGCTGGTCTAGTGCATTTTCACCAGTGAAATAAAAGTTGGCCTTGCATCTAATTTGCATAACCAAACAACTTTCTTTGACTTGTCATTTGCTTTTCTGACGTTCTTGTTTAGTCAAATGCTTTTTAAAAAATCGCTTCATATTCATTTTGAAATATCCCCTAATTTTTGTGAGCAGTTCAAAAAGTGCGTGCTGACCCTGAAGCCAATAGCGCACAACAACATCCAAATTTAGGCATGCTTCACTCCTGCATGCAATTTAAGTGACTATACACAGAGGATCCCTGAAGAGATGGCCTCTTACCACCTTTAGGACTCTTTGCCTTAGTTTGCTAGTGCTGCCATGACCCAGTGCCACCGACTGGGATCCTTGAACAACAGAATTGTATGGTCTTATAATTTCGGAGGCTGGAAGCCCAAGGTCAAGGAGGCTGCAGGACTGGTTTCTTCAGAGGCCTCTCGCCTTGGCTCATAGGTGGTCTTCCCCCTGTGATTTCTGTGTGTCTGCGTCCTAATCACCCCTTCCAAAGTGGAAGTCTTCAACTTTGCCTGCTGGCCTTTGCATTTTAAATGCTGCTTGCTCATTTGAAGGTGGTGTCATCGCTGCTGTTAATATAATTTTCATGTTCTTTTCTTTGATTTTTGTCCCAAAGCACAGTTTTAGGTTACTCCCCCCCCCACACACACACACACTCGTTTGCTGTCAGTCTGGTCTTCTAAACCACTGATGTTGGTCTTGACAGCATCCAGCAGATTGTTCACTACCCTGAACCTCAGGGTGTCCTCCGTGAAGAGAGAGGCAGGGAAATGACACCTTTCTCCCGTTACCTACCCCTTGGGATTAAATGGAACAAGTACCTGAAGCCCAATGTCTGGCAAATGCTGGGGTCTTTATCTTTATGAATTCCAGTCAACTCTGCATAATGGAGAAGACTGGAGGAAGCTACTCAATTTTGATTTTAATCGATCAAGCCAAACATGTCTCCCTCCCGATTATTTGCTGAATCAGGAAAAATGCAGTCATGTTTTGCTTTGACTATCTGACCAACTGCGCACAGATATAAACTACAATACTTAGCTGATGATGCAGATCTTGAAATCATGCCTATACCTGTCAAATTAAAAAATAAATATGTAAATCGGACCACGGCATAACACCAGGGCTAAAAAACTACAACGCTGTTCTCACGAATAGAGGAAAGTCTATATAGTTGATGATCCGATCCTCGCATAGCTAAATAGCTCCTCCTGGTCATATTATCAATAGACACAGATTATCCTCCAGTTCTTTTGAGCGTACAGACCCGTTTCAGTCAGAATATGGGTAGAAATAGTCTTGTTGATGCTGGTACATGTTGCTGTTCTATATTGTATATGCTTTGATGTTTTCCTTGCTAATCATCCTCATCTTTTTATTTTATCACAGAAGCTCTAAATTTTTCTGGGTTTACAGCTGTTAGGGAAAGTAAGAATATATCTTTAGTTTTCTGTTAAGTGTGGGCACGTTTCAAACTTCTAGTCTATGAAATAAAAGTCGAAGTGTTAAACGCAATTCCTGAATGTTTTAAAAGCAGAGACTGGGGGGGGGGGAGGGGACATTGTGCCCCTTTCTTGTCCTTTCTTTCCACCCTTCTGGTTAAAGTGAAGACATCACAGATAAAAACGGAGCGGCCATCTTGGGCAGCAAAATGACTTTTTGAATGAAGCTCATGCGTGATAAAGCAAAATGATAGTGAGTTTCTCTTATCTGCCTAAAACAGAAGATACCCACTTATTTTCACCACTGTTATTTGGAATTTTGCAGTTGTGCACGATGAAACCTAGCCTTAATATATTCGTCTTCATGCAGAAGCATTTGGAGGTCGAGTTTGGACATGGCATTATAGGGACTTCCTATATGAAAGTATGATTGTTTTAAAGGTGTATTTCTTTCTTTTTTTAGAATATAGACAAATGGTTAGGAAGACAGGAAAAATCTACAAGTCATGTTTGCCTTAATAATTACTCTTACCTGCAGGTGTGTATGAATACTGGAACATATATGAGCAACATGGACAGATAGATAAATGGATAGATAAAATTAATGGTTTATAAAATGAAGTCATGAAGTAAAAAAAAATAGAATATATGTCCCAAATTCTTGTATCTGCATGTCAGTGACCGACCCCAAGTCCTTTATGAAAGAAGTAAGGAAGAAAAACAAATCAACATAACAATCCTTTAGAACGATGCTTTTCAACCTCGGTTCTACAGCCCGGCCCACCAGAAATTCCTTGCTGCTCTGCGAGAGAGTTAACTACCCTGGTGTTGTATGAAGATTCTAGACCCGAAGGTCTTAGTTGAATTCACTGATGCTCAGGGTAATGTCTGCCTTAGCAGTCCCCGAAATAATTCTCCTATTTCCACTGGTCCCCAAAGTGTAAAAGGGTTGAAAACCACTGCTTTAGAATGCAGGATAGATGCAGATTCTAACCGGTGCCGGTCAGATTATTGATGGATTGATGGATATACCCTTCATTCACTGATAAGAAGACTGTGATTTTGTGCGTGTGAGGGCGGGGCTCCTGCAGCCACCAGTTCAAGCAATCGCACCCCGCTCCCCCGTCGGTTTAGCCCTTGTCTTTCCCTTCATCAGGTGGTACCCCTTCAAATGAACTCAGCTTTGGGCAGGGTGGCACCAGGCATTGGCCAGAGCGCACGCTGAGACCACCGGCTCACTCCACGCAAACAACTCGACAGCCCTCACGTGATCACATTTGATGACCTCAGGAAAAGAGCCTTCACCAAAAATGCTCCAAGTCAAAGAACCTTTATCCATTGGGATGCGCAATGCACACGTGTGCGCATGTGCACAGGTGCTCACGCACGTCACGCGTATGTGGAGAAAAAAAAAAAAAGACAAAGAGAGCCGATGGATTGTAAAGCTCGAAATCCTTTGGTTAATGGCATTCACACATTAATATACAATGTAGTCATTTCATGACAGAGGTTACACGTGCATAGGCCACCACGATATAATTTTATGTATCTACATCAGAAGGAGCTGTTATTTGTGTAAAAAAAAAAAAAAGAAAAAAGAAAAAAAAGAAAAAGTCATTTAAAATCAAGAAAAAAAAAATCAAACATCTAATCCGTTTATAATCCTAGGGAATTTTCAGCCAAACTTATTCTAAGAGTAATATATACAGAAAAAAGGGGGTGCCGGGGAGGGAAGAAAGAAAAGAAAAATAAAGCCAGTTAAGTGGAATTTAAGTTGTCAGGCTGCGGTGTAGAACTCCATTACCATATCTTTCTTTCTTTCTTTCTTTCTTTTTTTTTTAATAGTATTCTCTGAAAAGCACTCCATGTAATAAAGTCAATTTAAAATTTGTTCTACCAATCTTTTGCATCTGTAATTTTCCCATTAAACGTAAATGCCCATGAGGCAAGCTATTTGCATTACATTGCATTTGCAGTCTTTAAAACAAACTATAAATCCCCTCCTTGTTTCATGTGATTGATGCTGTGTGTATAAATACCACCATAAACCTCAAAGGGGGCTCACAGAGACAGTAAATTAAAGTTTTCAAGCCGGGCAGGATCTCGGGCCTCCAGCCCTTGATCTTCAGCAGCCTGTTAACCCCCGTCCAGTCCATTGTCCTCCCAAGCTCACCTTGTGTTCCCCATTCCCCCACCCCGGCTTTCCCTGCTCTGCCCCCCCCCCCCCATTCTGACTTCCTTGGGAAACACCTTCCCGGCTGGGCGAGTCACACCAGGGCAGAGACAGGCAGTTAATTAACGTCAGGACGTCAGGACCTGGTGAGAGCTGACAGCCCCCCCCCCCCGACTTGCACAGCCCTCCCAGGATTTGAGATCAAGAATCTTGGGGGGGCCCCTTCTTGCTGTAAACAATGGTCCGCCACAGAGATGCTTATCCACGGGCCACAGACCTTGGGATTAGCAGCTCTCACGGTGACCATCTTCTGGTCAGTGACCGTCCCGTTGACAAGGACCAGGACAAGGAGACATTGTTGAAGAAGAAATGCCGGAAGAGGGAAAGGAAAGCTTCCTGCCTCCTTTCCCACGTTGCACTTGGTTCATCGCCCCCTCTCTCCTCGTGATGTTAGCCTTCATGTCAGCCCCTTACAGAACTGATTGAATTATTTTCATTTTGGAAATAATTACATCTTACTAAAAATTCACAGCCTGACACTGAGGACCTCTACCTAGATGGGAGCGCTCACCAGAAACCTAAACAAAACGAATGCCTCTCTCTGAAACATCAGAGGACCCCTCATCTCTGTAATTAACTGTTGGGTACAGCTGGTAAATTCTTTCTAGTCTCATCTCTCTCTCTCTCTTTCTTATTACAGTGGGGTTGGGTTTGGGGACCACTCAAAAGGGTGATTTAGGAGAAATCACCTATGTCAACTCACTGATCCTGCCTGCGTCTTCTCCGCGTGAAGCGATTCTTTAACCCTCAACTTGTGTAGCAGTTAATTCCTAGACCGACCTCACGTGACCGCTCCCCCCAAATGCACAGAAGCTAATTGACTCTGGGTGCGTCAGGGTTTCTCACTGTTATCTCAAATGCTCCCACTTTTTTTTTTTTTTTTTTTTGCATTTTTCCCCAGGTATAAGAGGACTGTGATTGTTAAATCCCACATCAATTTTTTCTATTGGCTGTTATGTTTCATATATGACTTCAAAATAGAAATAGAAATTAGCAGAACTTCACATCTCATATAGGCAGAATCCTTCGGGGGAAAAGGCAAATCTTCAAGGATGGGCCGATGACTCCCCCAGAAGGGAGAGCAAAGGCACTGAGGAAAAGCAATTGGGCAGGGGGTTAGGTGAGGTAGAGGGAGGCAGTGAGACAATAAAGCTAATTAATTAATTTAGGCTATTAATCTAGACCGAATGTCCTCTGACAATCTCAGCATCAGTGGAGTATCCCAAGTGGATATTGACAGACACTGAAATATATTTGGAAAATAATACTTTCATGTTTTTTTTTTTAATTTTTTCTACGGTCTTTTAATAGTCCAGGAAAGAGAAACCAAGAAATATCAACACTATGAAGAAAACCTGTCTGAGATAGACTTCTTAAAGCTTATTAATATATATGTATACATACATATACATACATATCTGTATGACATACACACACATATACATTGCTTACAAAAATTAGGGGATCAGGGCACGTGCAGACACTCCAGTACTTTCAGCCTTTTGTACAGTGCATTTTCACCCATGAAATACAAGTGGGTTTTGCATCTCATTTGCATAATCAAACTTTCTTCGACTTGTCGTTTGCTTTTCCAATGTTCTTGTTTAATAAAAAAAAAAAATCGAATGCTTTTTTTTATCGCTTCATATTCATTTTGAAATATCCCCTCATTTCTTGTGAGCAGTAGACAATATATTATTATTATCCCTATTATATCATCTATGGTAAATCAACTTCCTCTGTTTTATTTCTTCCTTTTAGGCAAAACCCAGAAAAATATTGCTCACAAAATGACAATCCCAGAATTGTCAACTAAGTCATATAATCAGAGACCCTTACCACGGCCACAGACTTCATAAACAGAAAATGTCGTATCACAGGGGAAACTCGCACCCACCAACAGAGAGCTGCGATGGATTCTGCCGCGTCAGCACCCTCCAACTCAGCCTTTCTCCTGACCAACGTCAAACACGTGCTCCTTTGATATGTTAACACCAGCGTCCTTTGTCCGGTCGTTACTGTTCTCCAGGGATCAATGGGTTGTTAGGGATGAGCCCGAGAAGCTGGAGCAAGAGCAGGCGCCTGTACGTGGCTGTCACAGGGAGAGCAATAATAATAGCGACGGTTCGTTGCGTTAGGACCTGTGGCAACAAGTGCCCATTTCAACCCAACGGACTGCAACTTCAGCCCTTCCCTTCAATCACCCTATGAATTTGGAAATGCTTAGATCCGACGTTCAGCATAGCAATCTTCAGATCCTACCAAATTAGAATAAGCCACCTTGTCCTCCTAAAAGGGCCAGAGGGGGGCCTGTTTGCATCAACAGATTAACGATCATTTAACTTCGGAAAGCCTTGGCATTGTAAAAAGAATTAAAATTATAACTCTTCCACAATCCCAGTGTGCAGCTTCCTATAGACTATGGTGTGCCAGATTTCAAGTAATATTCCTCTGTCTTCCTATATCCCCAGGTCCTGGGTAAAAATGAACTGTGCATTTCATAAGATGATTCCAGTGAACAGTAATAAGAAAAAGTATTCAATCATAGTCAGTTGGTTTAAGCTTTGGGGACGGGCTCAAGTCACCATCTTTTTTTTTTTCTTTTTTTCTATAAGGACACAAATAAAAAAAAATTAAACTAAAATATATCGCAACCTCCTACCAGATCTCGCTGGCTAGGGAAACAGATGGAGTTATATCAGTAGTAATATGAGGATAATTACCAATGGATTATTTTAGAATCAGGGGAAGCATCATCCATCACTTCCGCTATAATAACCAAAAATTCTAGTCAATGTAATTTAAGTTCTTTTAAGCATAACCCGGGGTCGGATTAAAATATATACCTGGTGCCATTGTTCCTCTCCTTCTACATGTAAAAAACAAAACAAAAAAAAAGAAAGGAAGTCTATATTTCCCATTAAATTTATTAAAAACCAAGGTAACACTTGGCCTTTGGGAGTCACTCTCCCAAACAGCAGGAAAATAGAGGCCACTTGCAATATCAGGATTTCTCTTCTGAAAACAGAAATTGCCCAAAGGAAGTTTCAATTTAAAAAAAAAAAAGTGGAAAGAAATCTCTAATTACATATTTCTAATTTTTTAGACAGGCTTTTGAACTAACTTTGTATTTTGGAAAGGGTTTGTTTGCAAGGAATTATATTATGCTAGGTGTAAATGAGTCAGTTTTCAAAAACAACAGAGCATTCCAGGAGTGATCAAATATATATCCCATTGACATGTCCAGACATCTTCCAAAAACCCTGAAATCTAGGAGATGTGGTTTTTTTGTTTTGTTTTAAATTTATTGTACAAACCTAGTGCAAAGCTATTTTCCCTCATCTTACCTACCTACTGAGAAACATTCCCTTCAGCCAATGTTACAGTGAGCCTATTAGGCACTCCTAAGCAATTGGGGATCTTCATTCATTCTAATTCACTGAAAACGGAACCTCACTCTTTCTCTGCTCATTATCAGCAGATGTCACTGAATAGATTGGGAGAAAAAAAAAATTCAAAAGCACCAGCAAAGTCCAACATAAAAAAATTAAAAAATTAAAAAACCCAAACCAAACAAACAAACAAAAAAAACACCCCACTTCAAACAATAGTTGTTTAGAGAGACCTCCATGGGTCCCAGCGCTCCAGAACCTTCTCTTGGGTTGTGCACAATCGAAGATTTATTTGAGCTCTCTGCACACTGGGAAATGAAGACCAGCAGCTCATTATCATGTCTATTAAAAAGCAGAAACTGGGGTACATCTAAGAAAAGATGTATTACTTTTTAAACCTCACTGCAAACTGCAGACCAAGAGGGACTTGAACTATATAAAAATACTCTCAGTAGTAAGGGGAAGAGGGGGGCGGAGCGTCCCTCTCCCAAACAGCAGGAAAATAGAGGCCACTTAAGTTCCATTGTTGTCATGGCTTTGGGAAGGTGGCGGTCTCCTGTTTTCCTGTAAAGGGATTTTCTGAAGTCTGACTTGGGTTCGATCAGGGGACCAGTTGTCACGACTCGAACAACTTCAGGGACCGCCCGCTCCGGGGCAGGTGACAGAGGGTTTGATAAGCAATGACCAGTTAAATTCTAGTTAACCTCAATTATAAACCTTCACCTTGGCTAATTGGATTAATTTGTCAGCAGGGCAATATACTTATAAAGTGTCCCACAGCTAACTTTGGACCTCTTTATGATAAGATAAAAATCATTCTTGGGGCATGTGTCGTTTCTTAAGAGTGGATCTATAACCAATTTCTGCGAAGGTAGAACAGAGTTGAATTTGACGATCAAGTTGGAAAAGCCATTTATTACAGCTATATTCTCTTCACAGAACCCCCCCCTCCCAGAAATGCCCAATAAGCAAATTTTCTCTCAATTAAAAGCTTTCCAAACTCAGGGCTTAATGAAATATTAATTAAACTCGATGGAGAAAAGGCATGTTCAGGGGAAAAAATTTAAAGGTACTCAAATGTGTCCTTTTATTTCCCTCTTGACTACTATTTCTGCATGCGTGTGTGTGTGTGTGTGTGTGCGCGCAGAGATGAGACACAAACCAGAAAAACCTGTCCTGCCTACATGGTGATCTCACCCAATGAAATGCAGTGGCTACTTTGTCATTAAAAGGGTAAACATGTTACCACACTCTTCCCAAGAGTTAACAAAGATAGCAAAATTTGCTGGTAGGATTGTTGGACTCAAGATTTCATATTAAAAATGTAATTCTGGCCCTGGCCAGTTGGCTCAGTGATAGAGCATCAACCCAGCGTGCGGGTGTCCTGTGTTCGATTCCTGGTCAGGGCACACAGGAGAAGTGACCATCTGCTTCTCTACTTTTCCACCCCCCCCCATCTCTCTCTCTTCTCCTCCTGCAGCCATGGCTCATTTGGCTCAAGCTCACTGGCCCTGGGCACTGAGGATGGCTCACGGAGCCTCTGCCTCAGGTGCTAAAAATAGCTGTGTTGTGAGCATGGCCCCAGATGGGCAGGCCATAGGTCCCAGACAGGGGTCACTAGGTGGATCCTGGTTGGGGCACATGCAGGATTCTGTCTATCTCCCGTCCTCTCACATGGAAAAAGAAGGGAAAATATATATTTCATGTTTCTAATTTTGTTCGGGGACCGGTGAATGAGACCAGTTTGAATGACGTGGAACAATGGTGACCCTGAGAATGGAAATGAAACCTTGGTGGAAACGAAACGTTTCAAAGCGGTCCAAGATGGAGTGCACAGAGGACCTGTTACACTTGAAGATGTTAGCAAGGCTGCATAATCTTGTGTTTCAGCACCGACTAAAGGGCAAACAGCTGTCGTTAGCTCCATCTGCCTCTTGGGAGAACCGGCACCCCAGACGATGGCACGGACACGAGAAATAACGTGGCTTTTTCTGCTTTCACCTGTTCCACAGAAACGAGCTGTTCTACAGATACTCTGGGAGAAAACACACAGATTGTATTGATTCAGTCATCCTCCCCCCCCCCTTTTCTTTCTTTTGCAATAAAGGCGCTAGGAATAGTACCTTCAGATGCTTTGCCTTTACCAACGAAGCAATTCATAGGCTAGAGACAGTAAAAAATGATGACATGGAAATAAGTGACAATATCCCACATTCTGTGTGTGTGTGTGTGTGCGTGCGCATGCGTGTGCGTGTGTGTGCGTGCGTGCGCATGCGTGTGTGTGCGCGTGCGCATGCGTGTGTGTGCGTGCGCATGTGTGTGTGTGCGTGCGCGTGCGTGTGCGTGCACATGCGTGTGCGTGTGTGTGCGCGTGCGTGTGCGTGCGTGTGCGTGTGCGCGTGCGTGTGTGTGCGTGTGCGTGTGCGTGTGTGTGTGTGATCTCCCTATGACTGGGGCACTGAATGTGCCTTGTGTATAACCCAAGCCAGACCTCACCATCACCTGTTGACAACAGAGAAGAAAGGCAGCCAAGTGTCGGGATCAGGGCACAATAATGCGTGTTGACAATAAATTATCAAAACAATAATCATGTTTAGCCAATCCCTTTGTGTAAGACTGTTATTATGATTCCAGTGCCAGCTGTCTGAAACTTTAATTTAAGTGCTTGCTAGAGGCGAATCATTTGGAATGCTAGTTTAGAATGTTTTATAGCTCAAGCAATATGTTTTACCAACCTCAAATATTCTGATGATGGTTTAAATGGCGACTCTAATTTGTACGTGGGGGGCTCCCGGGGTGAGGCTGCTTTTCCCGGGGAAGTGTCTGTGGCGTCAAAACGCAGACGTTTCTGGATGATCTGGGACCACCTATCCTAAGGGGGGACTTGGAGTTACATCACCCTGCCTGCAGGTAAGCCCCACAGGTGGTTCGCTTGGGACAGTCAGACCCAGTTGCTGTTCGTTGGAAGACTCCTCACATACCGAAACGTTCTGTGGGAAGTACAGTGCTAGAGAGATCATGGTTTGGTGGTAGGTGGGCTGGTCAACTTTTACGCTGTCCCTTGACCATCAACCATGCTCTTGACCCAACCTTTGGACAAGAAGGCAAAAATGAGACCCTGCCAGGGTGTCTGTCATGAGCACATACTCCTGTGTCCTCAACGGATCAGCCTCATGTGGGCATATTATGAATAAAGACATGATTCTACTTTAAACGAAGTAGGCTCCAACTTATAACCCATTATATAGGAATTCTTGCAGTTGTCCTTATCATGCATATCTGATATGCACTAGGGATTTGGATAAGTTACTGGTCATTTAAGATTAGGTACAAACTGATTGTTTTATATTAGAATATTAGAAAGATAGTATAATTGTGGACATGTCTATAAACTAATATTAATAACATTATATCATCTTAAATTTTACAAAACACATTATATCAATTACCTCATTATTATAACAGCCTCTTCATCATAAAAAAAAAAATCTTTTTGCCATGAACAAATCAGAAATTTAAGAGAGGTGAGATGATTAACTAGATTACATATCTCCAAGGACCAAGGTCTAAAGTTGGGCGTTCCGAGTCAGCCAGCAAATGCAGGCTTTGCATTTTTATTTTTATTTGTTTGTTTACTTATTAAGTGAGAGGAGGGGAGACAGAGAGACAGACTCCCACATGAGCCCCAACTGGGATCCACCCAGCAACCCCTGTCGGAGCCAATGCTCAAATCAACTGAGCTATCCTCAGGAACCAGGGCTGATACTCAAGCCACACTGGCTGAAAGAAGGAAAGAGAGAGAGAAGGGGAGAGGGAGGGGAGAGAAGCAGATGCTCACTTCTCCCGTGTGGCCTAACTGGGGATCCAACCACCCAACCGGTCTTCATCTCCGTTTTTTATTCACTGAATCATCAAAAATATTTTCCAGGAAAGACTTTATCTTTCATTTCTGGACACAAGAACAACCAGTGACTATAGGTTCCAAATCCAATGTCTAGGTTTCCAGGAAAATTTTTTTCCAGCTAGACATGCCTAATTTCTACTACCTATCTTGAGCATGCAGTAGGTACTTAATAAACCTTGGGAATCACCTGACACCTAAAATGGAAGCCACATTGTATCTTTTTTCCACTTTAGAGACCGTCTAATTTTAGTACTCAGAATACATTTGGAAACCCAACAAGATAAGATGCGGTGGGAGAGGTACTAAAGCAACGGCAAAGATCTATGGAGAAACTTCTGCTCTGACAACAGTCATTGTCGAGAGCCACTGTCTCAGCAGTCCTCCTAATACAAGGTCTGCAGACGTGTATTGATCATAGGTATGGCAGATCCACTTCGGGAAAAATCATGAGTAAGTTTCCACTAGCACAGTGCCCAGCACCAAGGATGTGTTTAGTAAATATCAGATTTATGAATCGATAATGATACATTTCATTTTTGAAAAAAAAAATTGATTGATTCTTAAGAGAGAAGAAGGGAGAGAGAGAGAGAGAGAGAGAGAATGAGACATTGATTTGTTGTTCTAGCCATTTATGCATTCATTGGTTGATTTTCATATGTACTCTGACCCGGGATTGAACCTGCAACCTTGGTGTATTGGGGTGATGCTGTAACCAGCTGAGCTGCCCAGCTGGGGCAATACATTTCATTTTATTGGAACTACTGAATTCCAGGGGGGATGTTACAGAAAGCAGTAACTCCAGCTCTTCAGATACCTACAGGAGACCCCATTGCTAAAGTGGTACTGGAGCTGAGGCTGCAGGGCTGACCAGAATATGACTGACAGCTGAGGAAGGAGGATATACAGGGCCTAGAATGGGACAGTACAGTTTACTGGAAGTCCTCATCACCCATCATTCATCACTCCAGGTCATTCCTGGGTGACAGTCCCCAAACTACTCCCTCTGGCCTGGAAGCCTATGATGTCCCTCATGTGGCTCCCTGCTGAGCACCCTAAGAACACCTTATTGAGAAGAGAACATTCAAACCTTGTCAAGAGGCATTCTGTACCACCTGCCTCTCCTTTACTGACCTCCTTACATTGTTACACTGCTCCAAAAGACTATGACAGTGAATTTCCTCATTTCCCTCTAGACGACAAGCCACTTAAGGTCAAATGCCTTGTTGTTGCCCATCCAGCCCCTAGTGCATGGCCTGACACATGAGTAGGCACTCAAGAAATGCACATTAGCTCTGGATTGGACAGTTTGGTTGGTTAGAGCGTTGTCTTGGTAAGCAAAGGTTGCTGGTTCGATCCCAGGTCAGGGCACACACAGGAACAGATCATTGTTCCTCTCTCTCTAAAATAAACATATATATTTATATTATATATATATATATATACACACACATATATATAAAAGAAATACATATTGACTTAAAAAGCACCACAAGTAACCTGGTTATCATGGGAAACCTTGGGCTACACAGCCCTGCAGCCTGGTTTATGGTTTGGCATTCCCAACAGCTGTGTTGCCTTTACCAAGCCACGTTCATTTACTTTGGAGTGCCCAGGGCTTTCTCTCTGATTCCCATTGTCAATTCCTTTGAAACCTTAAGAGAAAACTACTTGTCATCCATGGAGGGGATGTCTTCTGCATTTTCACATCCAAGTGTCCTTCGATGTTAGTGTTAGGAAATTTCTTCTGCTGAGGGAACATTCCAAGTTTTACCAACTTGAATTGACCTTGAATAGGACTCAACAGCTTTACATGTGGGGTGGAGGGGAGTGTATTCAAGAACCTTCTTCTCTAGGACTCTTTATCCAAGGAACACTGAAGAAGCCACACTGAGACTGGTAAGAAAAGTGGAAACGCGGAGAGGGCTACCCAGCTCCCCGGAGTGAATGGCAGCCCGGAGAGACTCGTGTGGCGGGAAGTGAGTTTAGCAGAGAGGGGAGGGTCCTGAGCCCCAGGAACAAAGCCCCAGACTACAGCCCCAGAGCCTAGAAGAGGCATATGGACAGTATTTAACTGGAAACAAGTCATGATACTGTTTGTGAGAAAGAGACTGATTTCTCAGACCCAGGATTCTTCTTAAAGGGACCGCACAGAAAACCTCTCTCACAACCACTCACCTGGGGTTCCAGGGAATGGGGAGAGAGGATAGGACCAGAGCAGCAGGAAGAGAGTGTAATCTAGGAGGCACAGAGAGAAACACTTTGAGGGACAGCCACCCTAACCCCTGGGCTGAGTCAGTCCCCAAATCTGAAGTGAATATTTCCCCTGAAAACAGCAATACCAGCAAAGGGAAGCAGGACACCAGCCAAACAAGCTCTCCTGCGGCACTCAGAGCAGAGTTGCTTAGAAGGAGGGAGCTTTTGGGACTACAGTCGTGAGTGTTAGGGTTTGAGCTGCAGTGCCCCCACCCACATGGCTGAGGGCTCCCCCGAGGGCGGGCGGCTGTGGGACGTGGAAGCACAGTTCTGTCGGGAAGGGTGGAAGCCGGCTGGCCACCACTGAGGCCCAGGTGTGAGTTCGGTCTTGCTGGTTTGGGGCAGAGGGGACACCGAAAGTGGTCAAGCCCAGCTACGGGCTGCTCGCAATCCACAATCCAGCCTGCGGGGGAAGGGCAGGAGCCTTGGAAGGGGTGGTGACCCGCCCTTGAGCAAGGGCACAGGAGCACAGCTTGGCCCCGCCCTGCTGGAACTGAGGCTTGTGGCCTGAGTGGGCTCCTCCGGCAGGGGTTCATCTCACAAGTTCAAAAGCCCAGAACAGGCAGAGTCCGGCGACTGAGTGAGGGCACGCAGTCCCACCCGGCCTGTGGAGCCGAGGCTTGCAGCTGACCCATGAGCGAGATCCTCCTGCAGGGGCCAGGCGAAGCCCAGAATCAGCAGAGACCCCAACTGAGCAAAAGTGCTCACCCCTGCCCTCAGGGCCAAGGCTTGCAGCTGGGTGCAGTGTTCATAACCTCACCCATGGGGGCGGGGTAAAGGCCAAGGCCACTTAGGCTTGTACACCCGAGCAGGTGATCACAGCCCCTCTGGTGAAGGAGAGGCAGAAACCACAGCAACAGCCCCAGTGGGGTGGCACCGGCAACCCCCATATCCAAATGCCCTAGGTAGCAGCAGCAGAGGGGGTGGCAGGCCTGCAGACAGACCACACCTAGGGAATACAGAGGCCACACCCAGTGGACTCCAGTGGCCAAAACCTTCTTTTACACAGACAAAATGGGAATGCAGAGAAGTGCAACACAAATGAATCAAGAGAAATCCCCAGAGAAGGACCTGAAGGAGTCAGATATAACCAAATTACCGGATGCAGAGTTTAAAATAATGATTGTTAGGATGCTTCAAAGATCTTAGAACAACAATAGATGGTCATTACGAACACCTAAAGAGATAGCAAATATAAAAAAAGGACATTGAAATAATAAAAAAAGAATCAGGCAGAAATGACAAATACAATATCAGAAATAAAGAATACAATGGAAGGAATTAAAAGCAGGATGGATGAAACAGAATCAAATCAGTGAGTTAGAGGACAAGATAAATGAAGGCACAGAAGCAGAGCAGAAAAAAGAAAAGAGACTCAAAAAGTCTGAGGAAACTCTAAGAGAGCTCTGTGACAACATGAAGAGAAATAACATCCTCATCATAGGGGTTCCTGAAGACGAAGAGAAAGAACAAGGGATAGAGACTTAGTTCAAACATATCATAGCTGAAAACTTCCCTCAATTAAAGCAGGAAAACATCTCACAAGTTCAAGAAGCACAGAGAACTCCATTAAAGAGAAACCCAAAGAAATCTACACCAAGACACATCATAATTAAAATACCAAAGCTAAGTGATAAAGAGAAAATATTAAAAGCTTCTAGAGAAAAAAAGGCTATCACCTACAAAGGAGCCCCAATAAAGATGACTTCTGACTTCTCAACAGAAACACTTGAGGCCAGAAGGGAATGGCAAGAAATATTCAAAGTAATGCAGAACAAGAGCCTATAACCAAGACTACTTTATTCAGCAAGGCTATCGTTTAAAATCGAAGGAGAAATAAAAAGCTTTCCAGACAAAAAAAGAAAACTCAAGGAATTCATTACAACCAAACCAATGCTGCAAGAAATGCTAAGGGGCCTGTTGTAAACAGATCAAAGGGGAAAAGAATATAGCAAAAGAGGAATACAGTTTTAAAGAATAAAATGGCAATAAACAACTACATATCGATAATAACCTTAAATGTAAATGGATTAAATGATCCGATCAAAAGACATAGGGTAGCTGCATCGATAAGAAAACAGGACCCATACATATGCTGTCTACAAGAGACACACCTTAAAACAAAAGATGCACATAGACTGAAGAGAAAAGGATGGAAAAAAATATTTCACTCAAATGGAAATGAAAAAAAAAGCTGGAGTAGCAATACTTATATCAGACAAAATAGACTTTAAAACAAAGGTTATAGTAAGAGATAAAGAAGTCATTACCTAATGATAAAGGGAGCAATCCAACAGGAAGATATAACCATTATAAATATCTATGCACCTGATATAGAAGCACCTAAATATATAAAGCAGACTTTGATGGATTTAAAGGGCAAGATAAACAGCAATACTATAATAGTAGGGAATTTCAATACCCCACTAACATCACTAGATAGATCCTCAAGAAAGAAAATTAACAAAGAAACAGCAGACTTAAAGGACACACTAGATCAACTCAATTTAATAGATATCTTCAGAACCTTTCACCCTAAAGCAGCAGCATATACATTCTTTTCAAGTGCTCATTGTACATTCTCTAGGATAGACCACATGTTAGGACACAAAAGCGGTCTCAACAAATTTAAGAAGACTGAAATCATATTGAGCACTTTCTCTGATCACAATGGCATGAAACTAGAAATCAACCACAACAGAAAAACTGAAAAATACTCAAACACTTGGATACTAAATAGCATGTTATTAAATAACTACTGTGTTAACAATGAGATCAAAGAAGAAATTAAAATATTCCTAGAAACAAATGATAATGAACATACATCAACTCAAAATTTATGGGACACAGCAAAAGCAGTCCTGAGAGGGAAGTTCATAGTATTACAGGCATACCCTAAGAAGCTAGTAAAAGCTCAAATAAACACCTTGACCCTGCATCTAAAAGAACTAGAAAAAGAACAGCAAGTAAAGCCCAGAGGTAGTAGAAGGGAGGAAATAATAAAGATCAAAGCAGAAATAAATTGACATAGAGGCTAAAGAAACAATACAGAGGATCAATGAAACCAGGAGCTGGTTCTTTGAAAAGGTAAACAAGATCAATGCACCTCTAACCAGACTCACCAAGAAAAAAAGAGAGAAGACTCAAATAAATAAAATTAAAAATGAGAGTAGAGAAATAACAACTGACACAACAGAAATACAAAATATTGTAAGAAAATACTATGAAGAACTGTATGCCAAAAAACTAGACAACCTAGATTAAATGGACAAATTCCTTGAATCATATAATCTTCCAAAAATCAATCTGGAAGAATCAGGAAACCTAAATAGACCGATTACAACAAATGAGATTGAAACAGTTAACAAAAAACTCCCCAAAAAGAAAAGTCCTGGGCCTGATGGCTTCACAAGTGAATTCTAGCAAATATTCAAAGAAGAACTAACTCCTATCCTTCTCAAGCTATTTCAAAAAATTCAAGAGGAAGGAAGACTTCCAAGCTCCTTTTATGAGGTGAGCATAATTCTGACTCCAGAACCAGGCAAAGACAACACAAAGAAAGAAAATTATAGGCCAATATCCCTGATGAATTTAGATGCTAAAATCCTCAACAAAATATTAGCAAACCGGATCCAGCAATATATGAAAAAAACCATACACCATGATCAAGTGGGATTTATTCTTGGGAGGGAAGGCTGGTACAATATTCGCAAATCAATCAATGTGATTCATCACATAAACCCAAGGAAGGAGAAAAACCACATGATAATTTCAAAAGATGCAGAAAAAGCATTTGATAAAATTCAGCACCCATTCATGATCAAAACTCTCAGCAAAATGGGAATACAAGGAACATACCTCAACATGATAAAGGCCATCTACGACAAACCCATAGCCAACATCATACCCGATGGGCAAAAATTAAAAGCAATCCCCTTAAGATCAGCAATAAGGCAGAGGTGCCCCCTTTCACCACTCTTAGTCAACATTGTTCTGGAAGTCCTAGCCACAGCAATCAGACAAGAAAAAAAAAGGCATCCAAATTGGAAAAGAAGAAGTAAAACTATCATTAATTGCAGATGATATGATATTGTATATAGAAAACCCTAACGTCTCAGTCAAAAAGCTACTGGCCCTTATGAATGAATTCAGCAAGGTAGCAGGATATAAAATTAATACTCAGAAATCAGAGGTATTTTTATACATTAACAATGAACTGTCAGAAAGAGAAATTAAGGAAGCAATCTCTTTCACCATTGCGACCAAAAAAATAAAGTACCTAGGAATAAATCTAACCAGGGAGATTAAAGACTTGTACTCGAAAAATTAGAAAACATTGATAAAAGAAATCAGGGAAGATACAAACAAGTAGAAGCATATACTGTGCTCATGGTTAGGAAGAATAAACACCATTAAAATGTCTATATTACCCAAAGCAATTTATAAATTCAATGCAATACCAATTAAAATGTCAATGACATACTTCACAGATATAGAACACATATTCCAAAAATTTGTATGGAACCAAAAGAGAACACGAATAGCCTCAGCAATCTTGAAAAGGAAGAATAAAGTGGGAGGTGTCACACTTCCAGATATCAAGTTATACTACAAGGCCATTGTATTCAAAACAGTCTGGTACTGGCATAAGAACAGGCATATAGATCAATGGAACAGAACAGAGATCCCAAAAATAAACCCACAGCTTTATTTGACCCAAACTGATATTTGACAAAGGAGGTAAGAGCATACATTGGAGTAAAGACAGCCTCTTCAACAAATGGTGTTGGGAAAATTGGACAGCTACCTGCAAAAAAATGAAACTAGACCACCAACTTATACCGTTCACAAAAATAAACTCAAAATGGATAAAAGACTTAAAGAAAACATAGGCAGTAAGCTCTCTGACATCTCTCACAGCAATATATTTGCCAGTTTATCTCCACGGGCAAGTGAAATAAAAGACAGGATAAACAAATGGGACTATATCAAACTAAAAGGCTTTTGCACAGCTAAAGACAATAAGAACACAATAAAAAGACAAACTACACAATGGGAGAACATATTTGACAATATATCTAATAAGGTGTTAATAACCTAAATTTATAAAGAACTTGTAAAACTCAACACCAGGAAGACAAACAATCTAATCAAAAAATGGGTGAAAGAAATGAATAAACAGTTCTCCAAAGAGGACATACAGATGGCCAATAGGCATATGAAAAAATGCTCAACATCACTAATCATTCAAGAAATGCAAATTAAAACCACAATGAGATATCACCTCACACCAGTCAGAATGGTGCTCATCAACAAAAAAACACAGAATAAATGCTGGCGAGGATGTGGAGAAAAGGGAACCCTCCTGCACTGCTGGTAGGAATGCAGACTGGTGCAGCCACTGTGGAAAACAGTATGGAGGTTCCTCAAAAAATTAAAACTTGAACTGCCTTCTGACCCAGCTATCCCACTTTTTGGAATATACCCCAAGAACACCATAGCAGTGTTTCAAAAGGAGAAATGCACCCCCATGTTTATGGCAGCATTGTTCACAATAGCGAAGATCTGGAAACAGCCCAAGTATCCATCGGTGGATGAGTGGATTAAAAAGCTTTGGTACATATGTACTATGGAATACTACTCAGCCATTAGAAATAATGACATTGGATTATTTACAACAACATGAATGGACCTTGATAACATTATACGGAGCGAAATAAGTAAATCAGAAAAAAACTAAGAATTATATGATTCCATACATATGTGGAACATAAAAATGAGACTCAGAGACATGGACAAGAGTATGGTGGTTACGGGGGTTGGGGGGGAGGGAGGTTAGGGAGGAGAGGGACGGGTTTGGAAGAGGGAAGGGGCATAAAGAAAACCAGTTAGAAGTTGACGGAAGACAATTGGACTTTGAGTGATGGGAATGCAGCATAATCAAATGTCAAAATAACCTGGAGATGTTTTCTCTGAACATATGTACCCTGATTTATCAATGTCACCTCATTAAAATTAATAATAATAATTAAAAAAATAAATGGTATAATGCTATTAATTTTAAAAAAAGAACCTTCTGTACCCAAGGAGAAGAATAAAAGACATAATCGAAAAGGTGCCAAGGTCATAAGGTGACTTCTTTCCCCTTGTCTCTTTGCCTTGGACCAGTACGCCAGAGAAACAAAGCTATTATTTTTTAAAACAATTTTTTACTCAGAAATACATGTGCGCACATACCCACGTGCACACGCACACATCTCAAAAAGGATAAAAGATGATTTCAGAATAAGAAGCATTTATGCCTCCATTCTATGTTAGCAGCAAATGTAATTCAAGTGCATTTTTCATCCTTACCTTACTTTCGTATAATGCATTAAATAAGTCAGTAATGCCTCTCTGACAGAGTCAGAAATTGCATTCCTCTAACGGAGGTCAGAATCTCATTGAAGAGTTGTGATTCTTGTATTGATTTATATCATTTCTTTATTCACTTCTTTGTCGTTTATTTCTTTTCTTCCTTGACCCAGCGAGGGGGCCACCAACTAACAAAAGCTCCAGTGCCATTGAAACTCGGGGCGGATAATACTGACCTACATTAGCAAGTTGAGAACTTTATCTCTTTCCATACTGCCGAGTAAAAAAATTATAGGTAAAAAAAAAAGAGAGAGAGGTTATCAGTCATACAATTTGTCTCCTCTTGTGATGCAGATTAAATGGTTATAACTCCATTGGACTCTAATCTACTTGACATCTGTCAAAAGGCTGGGGTCACTTTTTTCCATTAGCAAGGGTCTCCATTTCAACAATCCCCTCCATACCCATATTCATGTCAGATATAATTGTCTACCTCTTGTCAATCTTCCCTGTTAATGGGATCAACAAGTGTTGAAAGTAGGCATCTTTCTCTCCCGCAAGTTGCGGAGAGAAATTGCCGGCTCTTTTCAGGGACACAAGAGCAAAGACTGAAAAGGAGAGATAGCGCCCAGACTTCTTGTCATCTAATGTTCTCTTTCATTTAGCTTCCAACTCAGAAGATTCCCATTGTGCCCACCTCTAAGACATAGAATTGCTTTGCAACCAAAATGCTGCAAATGATTCCACTCTGGAGGCTCTGTTTCTGGGTCTGATCTATCTCACCCTGAATCGCTATGATGGGAGACAATGAGAACGTTTGAATGGGCAAAATGGGGCGAAACCGGCGGAAACATAATTTGTCTTTGGGAAAGAGAGGCACATTTTTGTGTTTGGTTTCAGTGCAAAGAAGTGTCCCATTATGATATACTTGACACATTACCTCAGTCTCAGCTACTCTGCAGATTTGGGGACTTAACATCTGTTTGTGGTAAATTCACAAATTATGCCTCTTTTGTAGACTTCAGAATGTTGTGGAGAAAGGAGGAAAATGTAAGTTTTTTTAAAAAAAAATTTAAATGTATTGATGTTTTAGAGAGAGTGGAATGAGGGAGAGAGAGAGAAAGAAAGAGAGGGAGAGAGAGAGAAAGAAAGAGAGAGAGAGAGAGAGAGAGAGATTGACTTGTTCCACTTATTCACGCAGTCATTGGTTGACTCCTGTATGTGCCCTGACAGGGGATCAAACCCACAACCTTCGTGTTTTGGGACAATGCTCCAGCCAACTGAGCTACCTGGCCAGAGCACAGGAAATGTAAGTTCTTAGTCCATACTTTTGACTGCTTCATGTTCTTGTTGGTGTGTGATTGGTCCTGAATTCTTTCAGAGGAGACAGGAGTCTGCTCGTGAACCCTGGTGTGTGGGATCAAACTCACGAGTTCAATTTAGATCACCTGTTCTTCCCAAAGTGCATTTTTGAACCTGACATCTGAGGATGTCCTGGATAGTCACCAAATCAATAGCAGATGATGAAGGGTGTGGTCAGAAGAGAAAGACCACATGTCTGGGCTGCATTGTGACACCAACTTGTAACTACTAAACTGCAACCTGTCACCACTAAAGCCCTGTGGGCACTCCTTACCCAGAAAAATCTCTCACTGAATCATGTTCCCATTTGTCATGAAAGTTTTGTGTTTTTCTCCTTTTAGATGTAAAAGCTAAGTTACAGTGGCTGAAGGATCCCTATCTAAACTGTCTGGTGAGTAACTGCAAGCTGTAAGTGTTGCATAGGAATTTATTTACGGGATTTCTAGGTTCATTCTAGTGTGTTTATAGTTACATTTGTTCCTTTAATTAATTAAATCAGTGGTAAGAAACGAATGTAACAGCTTCGTGGAGGCAAAGGACATGGTTAACCACCACAATGTTATTTCCCTGTTGGCTTAGGAGAGTTAACTTTGATAGTGACATGCTATGTATTATTAAATATTGTATTTATTATTAGGTATTCACTATCATATTATTATATACATATTATATATGCTATATACATATACTTTACAGATATACTGTGTTTACATAACTATGTGTATACAGGCGTGGGCAAAAGCAGGTTTACAATCATGAGTACACAAAAGTTTATTTTTGTATTGTTATAATCATAATCTGCATGTCTTTTCCCATATGAACAACTGTAAACCTACTTTTTCCCACCCTGTATACATAATTTTACTTAATATGTAATGTAATATGTGCAATAAAAAATGAGAGAATGGGAGATAGTGAGACTGACTCTTGCATACACCCCAACTGGGATCAACCTGGCAACCCCCATCTGGGGCCGATGCTCAGACCAATGGAGCTCTTCTAGCACCTGGGGATGACACTCAAAACATTCAAGCTACTGGCTGCTGGAGGAGAAGAAGGAGAGAAGGGGGAGAGGGAGGGAAAGAGAAGCAGGTGGTTGCTTCTCTTGTATGCCCTGACCAGGAATTGAACCTGGGATGTCCATACGTGGGAGGCCGATGCTCTATTCACTGAGCCCACCAGCCAGGACCATAAAATAACTATCTTTAGTTGGACACACTGAAGCTATCTCATGGCTGTCCAACATCAGGCAGAGGCTTATCTTGAGATGAACTGCTGTGAGTATTGCATTTCTTTTTTTTTTTTTTTTTTGTATTTTTCCAAAGCTGGAAATGGGGAGAGACAGTCAGACAGACTCCCGCATGTGCCCGACCGGGATCCACCTGGCATGCCCACCAGGGGGCGATGCTCTGCCCCTCCGGGGTGTCGCTCTGTTGCGACCAGAGCCACTCCAGCGCCTGGGGCAGAGGCCACGGAGCCATCCCCAGCGCCCCGGCCATCTTTGCTCCAATGGAGCCTCGCTGCGGGAGGGGAAGAGAGAGACAGAGAGGAAAGAGAGGGGGAGGGATAGAGAAGCAGATGGGTGCTTCTCCTGTGTGCCCTGGCCGGGAATCGAACCCAGGACCCCTTGCATGCCAGGCCGATGCTCTACCACTGAGCCAACCGGCCAGGGCCTAGTATTGCATTTCTATAAGCAAGGACTCTTCCACCACAACCCCCCCCTTGGTCCAAACACATACACTCTATTTTAAAATTATTCTGCCAGTTTTGTTTGATCAAGTTTGTTAACTGACAAATTGTGCCCCCTTTTTCCTACTCTGAAGTCTGTGCCAAGTTCTGTCTCTGAGGCAGAGCAGAGATAAACACCTTTCCCGAGCCTTTCTAGCTGGCGGCAGAACGCGGGGCCTCCTCCCGCACTAGCCACACAGCCGCCTCCCGAAACATCCCTTTCTGGACCCCCTGCTTCTGTTTCATGCTATTTTCTCCCAGAATCTGTTTGCAGAACATTTGATGGGATTGGCTGGTTATTTGCAAATGCTTCTGCATTGCGGTCTTCCTAATTCAATTGCAATTATTTGTAAACTGCCGCCATAACTCTCCCTTGGCTAATGTCTGCAGACTGTTTACTAAACAATAAACTTAATCATGCATTCATTGTTGCAAATGCCTCCAAATGGCTGTGGAGTAGTGCTGACTTGACATTTTTGTCTGTTTGCAAAGCCATGAAGGATGTTTTCTGAAGAGACACCAACTTCTATAACATTGAGTCAGTCTATGGGCTGCGCCCCTTCTGATTAACTGCAAATCGGGATGTCCTTTTTTTTTTTTTTTTTCCCCTGGGGTGGCCAATGCACGGTGCTAACACCAAGTAGATGAAAGCAAACTGGGCTCCACGTGAGGCACTAGAGAAGTGTGAGTGCGGCACAGGGGACAGTCAGGTTATATAGATACCACAGCAGAGTCACAGCACATTCCCCAAGCGTCCGCTGTCTCTCAGACCCTGCGCGAGACTCTCTGGGCGGCAAGGGGCCGTGGAGATGTCAGGGATTCGATTGTGTGGGAGGGTGACGGGAAGAGCACGGATCACACTCACCTTCCAGTTCACACAGCTGGAGTATTCGAAGGGCTTCACACGGCTATTAATAGCAGTGGACAAATGGGAATGAGGAACTGCTTCAGGGAGGAAGGTGGGAAATATGGCTCCAACTATCTTTTTTTTTTTTTTTTTTTGTATTTTTCTGAAACTGGAAACGGGGAGAGACAGTCAGACAGACTCCCGCATGCGCCCGACCGGAATCCACCTGGCACGCCCACCAGGGGCGACACTCTGCCCACCAGGGGGCGATGCTCTGCCCCTCCGGGGCGTCGCTCTGCCGCGACCAGAGCCACTCTAGCGCTTGGGGCAGAGGCCAAGGAGCCATCCCCAGCGCCCAGGCCATCTTTGCTCCAATGGAGCCTTGGCTGCGGGAGAGGAAGAGAGAGACAGAGAGGAAAGCGCGGCGGAGGGGTGGAGAAGCAAATGGGCGCTTCTCCTGTGTGCCCTGGCCGGGAATCGAACCCCAGTCCCCTGCACGCCAGGCCAATGCTCTACCACTGAGCCAACCGGCCAGGGCCTGGCTCCAACTATCTTGCTTTGAGCCAGCCACCCCATGGTTAGATGGCAGAGTTGGTTACTAACGTTGACCGGGTAGTTTGAAAAGGAGGGTGAGAAACAACTGGAGGCGGACGGGGATTCTCACGGAAGGAGAACGAAGAGGACTGGCCGACTCTTGGAGGGGGGAAAAGAAACACATAGTAGAGGACATAGGAAAAAAAAAAAAACATGGTGGAAAGAGGTCCCGGTGAGTGCAAGGTCGTGGCAATGCGGAGCCTTTGAAGAAGTCTGGGTAGCTTTCTACTGGGTCTCTCTGCTTCTCTGTCTGCCCACCCAGAGTCTCCTCTCAACAGCACAGCCAGAGTGAGTCTTTGAAAGTATTGTTCTGGCCAGTCTCCTGCCCAGAGACCTCCCCCTGGACCTCACCAAGACTGAAAGCCAAAGTTCTTCCCGTGACTTCAAGATCCTACCTGACCGGGGCCCCTGTTAGACTTTGACTTCACCTTCTCCTTCATACCTTCCCCTCACTCTCGGCAAGGGGTCTGTTTCTTTCATTTTTTTTTTTTTAATTAATTGATTTTAGAGAGAGAGGAAGGGAGAGAGAGGGAGAGAGATATTGATTTGTTGTTCCACTTATTTATGCATTCATTGCTTGATTCTTATATGTGCCCTTACTGGGGATTGAACCCACAACCTTGGCACATCAGAATGATGTGCTAACCAACTGAGCTAACTGGCCAGGGCTAGGTAAACAACATACCCCAGGGCTTTTGCATGTTCTGCTTCCCCCTGGTGGAACCCTCTTTCCCCCAAGCCTGCATAATTGGCTTCTCCGCTTCTTTATGTTTCTGTTCACACATTACCTTTCCATGAGCACTTCCCACTAAAATAATACTCTGACCCTCAGCACTCCCCAGTCCTCATTCAGATATAGTTCCTTCCACACCATCCTCTGACCGACCACATTGACTTGTTTACGTATTTAGTGCTTCTGCCTCATCAGAGGTAAGATTTATGAAAACTGATACTTTATCTTTGTCACTGTTCCATGCTCCACCTTTGTCACTTTGGAAAACCCCCACCACCACCACCACGGAGGTCATACTCAGTCAGCATTTGAGTGAACAAGACGCAAAGCGGATGGGGCTGAGTATACTACCAAGCACGTGATGTTGGGTCAATAAACATCCCCTGAAGGAATGACTGATCGAATGAACGAAGGGATGAATGAGTCTTTAGGACCCAGGAGACAGGGTCTCCACTTGTAGGCCGAAGCCAAGAGCCAATAGGGCAGGGGTCCCCAAACTACGGCCCGCGGGCCACATGCGGCCCCCTGAGGCCATTTATTTGGCCCCTGTCGCGCTTCCGGAAGGGGCACCTCTTTCATTGGTGGTCAGTGAGAGGAGCACATTGACCATCTCATTAGCCAAAAGCAGGCCCATAGTTCCCATTGAAATACTGGTCAGTTTGTTGATTAAAATTTACTTGTTCTTTATTTTAAATATTGTATTTGTTCTTGTTTGTTTTGTTTTTTTTTTACTTTAAAATAAGATATGTACAGTGTGCATAGGGATTTGTTCATAGTTTTTTTTATAGTCCGGCCCTCCAATGGTCTGAGGGACAGTGAACTGGCCCCCTGTGTAAAAAGTTTGGGGACCCCTGCAATAGGGGAAAGGCAGATATTATTAAATGGTTAGTTGGATAACATGTAAATAAAATACAAATCGTCAAGTCAGCTCTGGAAGGCAAGACGTGAGGATTCTCACATCAGCAGTGACATTGTGGGAGGCTGACAGAGGGACTCTCTCGGACGGACGGGATGGGGCAAAGGAATTGGGTTCCTCGGGACCAGCTCCTAAGAGGGAGTCCTCGTCAGGAGTTAGCAAGAAACTGAACTGGAAAATCAATAAGAGTCAGAAAATAAAATGGGCCACCAAAAACAAAGGTTCAAGATCAGCTCAAGACACAACCGTGGCTGGCACCCGGTTCCTGGGGAGGTGGCATTTAAGTCAAGCCTGAAGCAGGTGGGAGGAGGAAGGGGGAGTTTCCCCTTTCAAAGAAAGCATTTCAATGCATGAAGATTTCTGATGTGAGGGCCTAAAAATCTCGGCTCTGAGTCTTGGCATTTAAGTAGAGAGAAACACACAGCATGAATAGTGTCTGTCCCAGCTTGAAATTCTATTCATTCAGTCCCAGACGCAAACCCAACCCCGGGGGAGAACCTATTCTGACCCAGCCTGGGTGTCTGGATGCAACAGATATTATAGAAAGCTACGTCAGCGTCAGCGGAGACTCAGCAAAACCCGAGTCCCGATTGGCCAGCTCTACAGAGGCCTCTCATCTGGAAAATCCCACCGTTAACTTTCCCAAAACATTCCACTGGAAGCAGATATTTTCCTCTTTATAAAACCGGCTGCAAAAGACAACTTACAAAGTGCCCGAAGCACTCCACCGTGCCAGCCAGGCCAGCGAAGCTCCTCCGGGCTTTCTAAGAATGCCTGCTCTGTAATGCAAACCGTAACAGCCCTCAGCCCCCCCAGGCCAGGGCCAGGGGTCCAGGGAGTAGCACTTCCTCCTGCAGGGGCATCTCGCCCCCCACCCCACCCCGTGACAGTGACCAGCACAACCTCGCGCCCCCACAGCCACAGCCTGAACCACCCCCCTTCGGTGTCCCCTGGTCTCCATCTCAGGGTGCGGACTTCCACCCCCCAAACTGTGCAAGTGAACAACAGTCAGAGGTGATTTTAAAAACGTGCTACTTACTTGAATCGATGTCTTCTGGAGGCTTTCGGAAGGGGCAGCTGGCATAAAAGTTCATACTTGATGGTCGGGGTCCGTGCCATCGACCCCCCATGCCCCCCCAACCCCCATCAGAGTCATTTCAGAAAGGCCAGGAATGGGACCCGTGCAGGGTACGTCGGCTGGACGCACGGGTCTCAGGCCGCTCAGCGAAGTCAAGCTCGCTCTCTTTTCCTGTCCACTCCTGACAGTGTCTCCCGCCTTAAATTTCCCCGTTCCTGCAGGTCCCCTTCTGCCAGCTGCTCCTAAGCTCCTGTTCCAATTTCAACTGTCATTTCCCGGGCTCTCCCGAGTGCTCTGCGCTCCTGTTCTAATTTTTCATGGCTTCTCCCAAGGCTGCCCTCCTTTCTGCCTCTCTGACCCTCTCCCGTCCGCCCCCCCCCCTTTTTTTTTTTGCTCTAACTCTTCTTCAACTCGTCCCTTCGGAGGTTTTGCCCCAGCCCGGGGTCCGCTGCAAGCTGTTCAGGGCGACCGGCCTGGAACAGGGAGGGAGGGTGTCCGTTCAGAGCGCTGCAGGAATCCCAGGTCCCCCCACCACACACACACACACACACACACATACACACACACAAAATAAAATCCAGTTTCCTTTCATGTTCCTCCAAGGCCAGATTTGAATCCCCACTTTCCCTAAAACATTCCTTCCCTGCCCCCCCCCCCCACTTTGCACAGTCTATCAGCAGATGGAGTAATCTAAGAGAATCTCTTTTTATATGGCTTGATTGACGAGAGCAAAACACAGGGAGTCAAGTTGAACTCAGAACTCTCCTTCCCTGCACCCTTCTGGTCCAATGTTATTTTCCAAAGATGTTTTGATGGATTTGCGGGCGGATACCCAGGAAAATGTGGACACGGGTATGCTGGGATGCCACGTGCCTTCCGGGAGCCATCAATGAATCACTAACTAAGCGAAGGTGTGTCTTGTTCGGAACATTTCTCCCAGGGTCTTTCTCAACCCCACCAGTTAGTTGCATATAGAAACAATTGCCTTCTCATACATGACATGTGAAATGATTTTATATTATCCTCAAATGACTCCGCTGGATGTGCATATGAGCAAATGACCTCAGTGGAAGTTCAACTCACTGGTATGTCCTGGAAAGGCTTTCAGAGTTGCCTGGGATGCCCAGACTCCTGCAGCCGGGGACGGCGTGGGGCTTCTATCTCCCAGTTTGTACTTAAATTGCATATTAAGGTGTCCTTTTATGCTACTCTTCCAGCTTCGGGGGTCTGAACAGTTTCACGTTTAAAGAATGCATTCATGCCCATGTTAAAGACTACAGAAACTGTCGGGAGACATTTTAATTCTCGGTTATTATCCAAGGGCGAGGGCATCTTCTAGACCTACGTAGACAGAATGTTCTCATCCCCGGCTGGCAAATTTAAACATCATATCAACCATCTGATTGTTCTCAATGGGCTGTTTTCATTTGGAGAAAATGGCCAGCTGTTTGGGCCTTCTCATAGAAACACAACGGTTTACATTTGTTGGGAATCCAGACATCCGTCAATGGGGAGAACACTTGTTTTGAAAAAAAGTCAGAGTTGAAAACGACATACTGGGGTCTTATTCTTTCAGGGGGTCACGGGTGATCTTTCTGGAACTAATTTGGGGGGGGGTTAAGAAATTATAAACCACACAACTATCTTAGCTCTGTGTTCTTGTTGCTCACTTCGGAGACGGCGAATGAGGCTTGGGGGTGGTGACGTTCAACCCGCACGGACTCAGTAAACGTCCTGAGTGTCCACTCTGTGCCTGGCACTGTGATGACAGGTGCAGGGGTCATAGAGATGAGTGAGCCCGAGTTCCTTCTCTGGAGGGTTTCCAGCTCAAGGTCACGTCAGCCAAAGAGCCTTAGCCTCCTTTGAAAAAACAAAACAAAACACCTCAATCCCAAAGAGCCTTCTCCATACAACAAGACTCACGCTAAACCTCTCCCATGGTATCTGATGTCTAAAAAATGAGCTTAGAACACATGAACAAAAGGCTATATTGTACACCTGTGGGGCTTGCTGTGTCAGGCTTGCTCGCTGGTTCCCGGCTGCAACTACTTTGCCTGATTAGTGTGTAAACCGTCTATGGAAGGCTACAGGTGCTGGCCCTCAGGGCGGATGGCGGATTGCCTGCTGGCCTGCTTCTCCGAGGGGTTATTTTTGCTGCTCCTTTGCCTGAGAAGCAGTTTTCCCTGCCTGTGTGCTCATCCACCGTTGCGAGACTGTTAAACGGAATGGGGCCACACTTTCCGGCTCTCCGCAGTTCCTCTGCCCAGTCTGTCCGAATCCAGTGCGGACCCGCCAGGCCTCGGTCACTGGCCTTAAAACACCGAAGTTGCCGTTTTCACTGATGACTTAAAAAATCCACCCCATTAAAAAAATAAAATTATTATAAAAAAAAAAAAATCCACAGAGTACACAAACTTCTCAAATACACGAGGAGAGGAAAAGAGGAAATGCGTGTTTAACCCCATGTAAGTTTCTGATTATTCCCTGCTTCTAATTAGGTTATTTTCCTTTTCTAACAATCTCCAGGTTTGGGGGGATTTTTTTTTTCCCCATGAGAATGAGCAGAAAAACAAAAACACGGGGGAGGGGCAATCCCATTGCTCAGCTGAGAAACAGGAAGTTCTGCAAGAGCCTGTCTGCCCTCCTGTGAAGAAGCTTGCGGGAGTTGTAACCCGGCCCTCACTATGTAAACCAGGGACAGGAATGACGGGAGGTCAGCCAGGGAAGAGAAGGGGCCACCCCAGACCCCGGAGTTACAGCAAAAGTCAGTTAAAAGCCTGCTTGCTTGCTTCCAACTCTTTGATTTTTTTTTGACTTCCTTCCCCCATCTCTCTCTCTTTCCTTTTTTTGTCAAATTCCACATCATGAGCCTATTGAGTATGTTGATTTTTTTCAAACACAGTCCAGTGGAGTGACCTCAACTGAGTCAAGACTAAATCAACCTTCTGTTTTGCTGCTATCAGTTCCTGTTTTCTCTCTTCGGTTGTCTGTGATTCGAGACCGAAGGAGGGGATCCTTGTCTATAGTGACGAAGTGGTCAAGCCGCCATTTCCAAAATCGCGGGGTTTCCCAGAGATGCCATGGGGCCTCAGGGTCGCTGAAGAAGGGGCCGGACTCCAGCAGGGTCTTTTATTTTCTTTTTATTATTATTATTTTTTATTTTTTTTTATTTTTCTGAAGCTGGAAACGGGCAGAGACAGTCAAACAGACTCCCGCATGCATCCGACGGGGATCCACCCGGCACGCCCACCAGGGGCGATGCTCTGCCCACCAGGGGGCGATGCTCTGCCCCTCCGGGGCGTCGCTCTGCCGCGACCAGAGCCACTCTAGCGCCTGGGGCAGAGGCCAAGGAGCCATCCCCAGCGCCAGGGCCATCTTTGCTCCAATGGAGCCTTGGCTGCAGGAGGGGAAGAGAGAGACAGAGAGGAAGGAGGGGGGGTGGAGAAGCAAATGGGCGCTTCTCCTGTGTGCCCTGGCCGGGAATCGAACCCGGGACCCCTTGCACACCAGGCCGACGCTCTACCGCTGAGCCAACCGGCCAGGGCCGGGTCTTTTATTTTCTATTAGATAAACTAGGGTTAAATTTATTGTACATTTGGAGGAAAAGGCTCCTGGCCAACAACAAATTTTGTTTTCAAATAGTCAATAATATACTGCTCACAGAAATTAGGGGATATTTGATCACTTCCTATTCATTTTGAAATATCCCCTTGTTTTTGTGAGCAGTATATTATGATAATGGCACAGTTGTTGGTACCTCAAGTGTTGTGATGCCCTGAAGTTGGTTTAATGCAGGGAACATTCTAATCTGATTTGTGCTGTAAAAGTTCACTGTGGTGACGTTATAGTGGGTGGGTTGATTAGAATGTAGAAATCAAACACAGAGCGTCCCATGGGAAACTAAAGAGAATGAACCTAGAAGAGAAATGATCTAGATCAGAATGAGGGCTTCTCACCCTGGCTGGGTAGCTCAGTTGGTTAGAGCATCATCTTGATTCACCAAGATTGAGGATTCGATCCCCGGTCAGGGCACGTACAGGAATCAACCAATGAATGCATGGCTGAGTGGAACAACGGTTTGAGGTTTCTCCCTCCCTCTCTCTCTCTCTCTCTCTCTCCCCCCCCAAATCAGTAAGTAAAAATAAATAAAGACAAAATAATGAGGGCTTCTCAATGACAACAGAGACGGGTGTGAAGATACAAGAAAGATTTTGAAGTAGACTCAACCTCTACTCAGAGGTGCAAGTTGAGGGGAGTTGATGATAACTTGAGCTTCCAGTGGAAGTCCCTTGGGGAGTGGAGGGGGGGTGCGGATAATTAAAAACTAGAGTCCAAAAGTGTTTGGTGCAAGACAATGAACTGTGCTTTAGGCTGGAACACCCAAGGAATACCCAGGTCCAAGGGAAACATAGGTTAGTTCAAGAGGAGGCACATTTAAGTGTTGATGGTCTAAGGGAGACCGGGATTATCTCATTTTAATTTATTTTTGTTTGCTTGCTTTTATCCATCCTCTTACCACCTTCCTCTCTACATTTGGGGAATAGATAGAATGGGCAGAGGTTGATAAAGTTTCCTAGGAAAATTCTGAAGGCAAACGATCACAGTATTTTCTTTGGATAATTTGCCAATTCTGTATTCAACCTTATTGACTTGATACTGGATTCTATATAGATGGGTTCTTTAGAGTGCTGTCATAAACCTAAAATTCTGAAAAAAAAATCATTTGACAAAGTAACACCTAGACTTGTCATCATTCCCTCTTTGCACGAGCATTAGGAGGCATTTTGGGATCACATGCCAAACACTGGTCTAGATCCTGGAAACTGCAATGAACAAGATAGTTCCTGCTCTTCCAGAGTTTATATTCTTGTAGAGGAGACTTTGGTCAACACACTACACAGGTCTAGGAGCTCTTTGTAATACAACTAATACATTTCCCACTGCCACTCACAACTCCAGTCAATACAAAGGGGAGTATTTCGTGTGGCGGTGGGTGTTTTATTATGTGTAATCACTCTTTCCCCCTCTGATATTGATGGAGGTATTTCCACTCTTTCTAGTTCATACAAGATGAAGCTCATCTATGTATCACAGGACTCAAAGAAAGACCTGTAAACCAATTTGTGAGACAGCTTCAGAGGGAGATAGTCACTCGTTCTTTGGTCTCCTAAGGTAACGGTATTGTCTACTTGTGGGCTATGCCTAGAAATACAAGTATCAGACTCCGTTACTGGCCTCACGTTTAATTCAGAGCTCAGAAGGTCATTGGATTTCTGCCAGCCGGATCTCCGGGTGGCCCTGTCTCTTCTTCCCACATGCTACTTCGCCCTTGAATTTCGTAAGCTATCTCAGTATCCTTCCAATAGGCTGAGCTGGATTCTGATTACTCACATCTGATATGCACTCTAATTGAATACTCGATATTCTTTCCAAATCTGTTCCTGTTTCCAAATATGCGGCTCTACCCACTAGCTGCTCAGTTGGGCCATCTTGGCATCTACTAGAGCAGCGGTTCTCAACCTGTGGGTCGCGACTCCGGCGGGGTCGCCTAAAGCCATCGGAA
The DNA here is from genome assembly GCF_036850765.1 of Saccopteryx bilineata. NCBI lineage: Eukaryota > Metazoa > Chordata > Mammalia > Chiroptera > Emballonuridae > Saccopteryx > Saccopteryx bilineata. Next base: position 64,369,250 of record NC_089496.1, read on the forward strand.
AATACATAATGCATATCAGGTATTTACATTCCGAATCATAACTGTAGCAAAATTACAGTTATGAAGTAGCCACCAAAATTATTTTTTCATTTGGGGTCACCGCCACATGAGGAACTGTATTGCGGGGTCGCGGCATTAGAAAGGTTGAGAACCACTGTACTAGAGACTGTCTCCCCTTGTGACACACTAGCTTTAGTCTGCCCTAAAAATCACTTTGAAAATTTTCCCCAAAATATCTTTTTTTTTTTTTTTCCTAAACCATTCGTTTCAGGGCCTTTTCTCTCTCACCTAGACAGAGCCCATCTCTCTAAAGATGGCTTTCATCAACACCTACTCAGGCCTCCTTCAGTTCATTCCACACGCCAAGCTGGAGGGAGAGGGAGTCTTCCGAAGGTGGTTGAGTAGAATACAGATATGAAGGGCAAGAGTATCCCCACGGGAGACTAACGCAGGGAACTCCCAAGAGGGATGCTCTAGCGATGATTTACACTGACTCACACAACGCTTCTTCTGCAACCCTTTCAAGGGGCTCTCATTGTCCTTGGAATAAAATCTCAACTCTCATCGTCACCTCTAATGTCCTGCAGCTCTGGCCCCGGCCACCAGTGCAGCTCTGCCTCCCGCTTCCCTTGTCCACGACCTCGGCTCCCCAATGCAGTCCTTGCCTCAGTTTCTCAAAGGTTAGAGATCCTTCCTGCCCTGGCTCTTTTTTTTTTTTTTTTTAAACATGATTTCCTCTTATATCGGAAGGTGCTTTTCCTTCAGATGACTCTAATTCCAACCCCTCATTTCATCGCAGTCATCTTTCTGCAAGACCTTCTCTTGTAGGTTCATCCTCCGATTGTACATTTTCTTTGTCACTCGGACGGTCAAGGGGTTCCGGGCTTTGATCATCACAAATGCGTTTGCATGGCTCTCTACGTCACCTTCTCCTCTCGTGAGACCTTCGGCTACACAAAGGTAATACTGTACGGTAATGAAGATGCTATACGGCAATGAATACAGGGAGCACGTAGGCTCCCTCCCTCCTATCCTCAGCGCTATAGGGTGACAAACGCAGGATAGCTAGACTTCTGCCATGACATCATGCAAGTGAACAACGGGATGACAGAGGCTGCCTGGACCAAGTCAAGGTGAGGTAAGTTGGCATCCCTGCCAATCCATTGACCTGGGCTCAAAGGATCATGACCATAATGCACTTTGAGATGAAAGTGCTGGGCAAATATTTTCTCCCTCAAACTAGAGTCATTGCAGGCAGTCAGAGCAGAGGGAAAGAAATAAACCAAGGTCGATGAAAGCGCTATGACATTCAGAGGGGATATTTTCCATTCGTTTTCAAATTAAAGTCTCCAGAAAGTAGCAGAAAAAAATGCACCATGGATTCTCCAGCTTGACTGTTTCAACTTTGAATAGTAAAGTCAATGTGGGCCTCCACCTGACTGCCGGGGATTGTTCCGCAGTTGCTGGACTGTTTTATGTACGTGAAGCAAAACAAACACAATATAAGGTGACAAACAAAAGATGGAAAAATATAAAAAAGGGGTGGGGGGAAAGTTTGCCGCACGCTACCTCAGGCTTTAAAACTCTTCTTATGCACTTCAGTGCGAAGTCTATTAAAGCAAAATATAGTGGAAATACAATATACTGCAATGAATGTCTTCAAACTAGCAATTTAGCGCAAAAGCTGAGGGCAGTGCTTATGCACCGACTTTTAATACCAAGACGATTTGTGGTCTCACAAAGTTCCTGCCTTAGGCAAAAGTTGTGCTGAGTTCTAATAGGTCTAGTTTGTTGGCTGTCAGAATAATGGAGAATTTGGTAGCGGAGGGGTCTGGCTGCCCCGAACGGCGAAGATAATTAGAAGGGGCGCTGGGAGGGGAATGAAACTGATTTATATGCGGTTGCAGGGGGAAGTGGGTGTTTAGGAAACTCTCAGTTGACACAACGTAGGCTGGATCCCAGGATGTTTATTTGGGGACATTTTGTGGGTCACTGGATAGGCTAATTTGCTTTTTAAAAAATTATAATGCTATGGCCGTTATGAATGAGTTGGCGTTTATTGATCATCTACTACGTGCGTGGCCCCATTCACCCAGTTCTGTATCCCCATTCTACAAAGAAGAAAATATGGGCTCAAAAGGGCAAAAGGCTTATTCAGGGTCAGGCACCTGCAGGCAATAGAGTGGACTGTTGCCATATTGCGCTATTTTTTCTATGGGGAGGTCAGTATCCCCAATCAGAGGGTTTTAAGTGAGGATCTTATGCACTGATGTCTAGTTTAGGTTTGCAGTAACTATAGAGGCAGCTGACTTCCCAGAGAGTGAATGGAGCCAGAGTGAAATCTCTCAAGCCTAAGTTCTAATGACAGGTCAAGAGATGACTTTTTCCAGTGATTTATTTTTATTTTGCGTAATTTAGCATGGAAATCTAGACTGTCTTTTTGATATAATAAAGCTATCATGACTCCTTGTAGTAAAGTTTGTTTTCTCACCCAGGAGGACCAGGTGGCCATTTCATGACAACCTTCAGCTGTGACCTCCCACCGCCCACCCACCTCCGTATGGTCACCTCGCCAGTTGGGTCACAGATCAGGAAGGTGACAAAACCCAAAGGGGCTTTCGCAAAGAGTACAGGAACACCGGTGATAATCCTGTGGCCACCACAACTTGACTTAAGTGGACTTGTCAGTTGAAGCACACAAGTCAAGTCATCGCCCCCGGCGGGACAGGGACCAGAATCAGTGACAACTTTGTCCTTGAGGAGCCCAGTTACGCCTGTGGATTGATTTCGTTTTTTCTGAACTAGCAACTATAGTAATTAGCATTTTCCGGCACCCTAGGGGGGGGGGGGCTCCTGCATTCTTGCTCAAGAAAACTATAACAAAACTGGAAACTTGACACGGAATGAGATACTGATGTTACCATGTGCACAGCAGCCAGGGAGAGCCCAGGATCACTCATGTGAGAAAGAGGGAGGTTGAGAGAGGGCAGTAGTATAAGTGCATGAAATCCTGAAGTGTGTGATTAAGGACTTATTTGTCAAACACTGGATCATTTGAACAAGATGGCTTCTATGTTGCTCCTTTCCAGGCAAAATCAACTCTGCTCCCCTCCCTTTGCTCTCGTAAGAATTTATTCTTATGTGAACCAGGATTTTAGTCATGTGGGAGAAGCAGCAGGTGCGCAAGGAGCACCAGCTGAGATATGAGAAGATGTGGATTCTAATCCTGGTTCTGCCATTGTTTTTGCTGTGCCTGGGAAGCTCAGTTTTGCTCATCTACTAAATGGGAAGGTTGTCTCATGCAAGAATTCCTTAAAGTCTTTATGAAGGTCCAGTGGAAGAGGGTGTTAGGGAAGTGTTTCAGAGTCTGTAAACCATTGTTATTGGACACCTTTGTGCCTCTCACTATGTGATTTAGACCAACAGTTTACTTGAGCGATTGTTGGAGCAAACAGTCTGACAGCCATCTCCTTAGCTCCACCAAATAACATGGTCAAGATTTCTGGGTCCAAGCTCCTACAAAGCCATGTTAGGGCCACACGTGAATGCATTACTCAGAAGAACCAGTGAAGAAACCATTGGATGATGTTGTACAGGAGCCAGAAGAAAATGACACTACATTCTGCACGCAGTGGAAAAATTCTGAGACCCATTTTAAGTTCTTGTCAAATTGAGCCCTGGCGCCCATAGCAGTGACCAACTCAAGCACATTCCTTTGTATGGTCTTCTTGCCTGGCTCTGTTTATGCAGTAAGTTGGCTCTGTCTCAGACCCTGCTTTCTGGGGGACCCCAATGGAAGACAGGGCTGCACAGCAGTGTGTAGTCACTCCTCTCCAGCTGTGTTTCAGACTCTGAGATCATCATAATGATCTTATTCAATTCAAGCTTCACCATCAAATGATGTGGCTCATCTGTGGACAATGAAGTTCAAGGGAGACTTGGAGTCTGACTAGCTCTGGAGTTCTGGTACTCAGGGTGCTTTTTTCAAGCACCAAGGAAACCACAAGCTACATATACTTACTAATCCTGGTCCACACTCCTGCTGTTTGAGAATTTGTTGGTATAGGAGCCCTTAGGTCCGATATGCTTCCATGTGACCAGCTTTTTCGATCCCAGTACCACTATATTGGCCCAGCCTTCATCGGACGCCACCTTGACAACCGGCATAGCCTCCTAACCAGTCCCCAGTGTTTAATTTCCACCTTCCCAACAATAATCGCTGACCAGCCACTAGGACACTCTTTTAACGTTCCAAACAAATCACATCACTCCATTATGCAATCCCATTCCAGGTTCTTCCCTGTTTTTAGAATGCAAGTCAATTTTAGAACGCAATCCAATCTCCCGACCACCAAGGCATTGGCATTGGCACCTGCCTACCTCTCCATCCTGGCCCCGTCCATGACCCCCTCTCTTCTGCACCACACTTGGAACACCCAGGGCTCCTGTGACCAACTTGGCCTCAATGCTACCTTGGGCCCTTTGCTCCTACCATGTCCTCTAACAGTGAGGCTCTTTGTTCATTGGTTCTTGTGACTTAGTGCCATCTCTTTCTGGCCTCTGCAGCTGTCACATCTGCAAAGAAGCATCCCCTGATGATTCTATTTATGGAAGACGTAGCCCTCTTGCCATCTGTCATTCCCTATTATCCTCTCTAGCAGGGGTCTGCACCCTTTTTCACCAAAAGGGCCAGACAGTGAGCATTTCAAGTTTTGTGGACCACAGGTCTCTGTTGCAACTATTTAACTCTGCAGTTTTATGCTCAAAGCTGCTGTAGGCAAAATATAAAGGATTGGGAGTGGTAGTGTTCCAATAAAACTTTATTTATAAAAACAAGCAGCAAGTGGGTGACACTGAGCCCAGGGACTGTGGGTCACTGACCCTATACTGTGGCTTAACCCCCTTGGAGTCTTTGATGGTATTGATTGCAATTGGAAACGAGTCCTGTGTTCATTTACTTTGCTGTCTCTTCTCCCTAGTTGACTGCATGTCCCACAAGGCAGAAATCACGTCTCCCTTGTTGCCACCATGATCTCAGCAGCCAGAACGGAGGGATTCCCAGTAGACAAAACGTATTTGTAGAACAAACAAATGGTGAAATGTGCCGTCCCTGGGACGCCTCAACTCAGCACCTCGTATATTTGTAATTTGCTTCACACCACTGATCTCAAGTTCTGGTTGCTTAATTTATCTGTTTGTGCAGGTTCCGTGAGCAGGGGAACTACATCTTGTCTAACTGATGCACCCTGGCATAGAGCTTGGCACACAGACATTCAAACAAATGGGATGTATAAAGAAATGAATTGCCCCAGCCGGGTAGCTCATACGGTTAGACTAGAGCATAGTCCCCATACCCCAAGGTCGGGGGTTTGATCCCCGGGCAGGGCACGTGTAAGAATCAACCACTGACTGCATCAATAAATGGAACAACAAATCACTGTTTCTCTTTCTTTCTCCCTTCCTCTTTCTCTCATTTAATCAATAAATTAAACACTTTTAAAAATTAAACTCCTTCATTTAAAGAAACAAAACAAATAAATTAACTTCAATTATTTCCATGAATAAGAGGAAGCACTGACCTCCAATTCTGATAAATATTTGTTTAAAAAATGTATCAGTAATAAGTAAATCAGAAAAAACCAGGAACTGCATTATTCCATATGTAGGTGGGACATAAAAGTGAGACTAAGAGACATTGATAAGAGTGTGGTGGTTACGGGGGGAGGGGGGAGAGGGAAAGGGAAAGGGGAAGGGGGAGGGGCACAAAGCAAACTAGATAGAAGGTGACAGAGGACAATCTGACTTTGGGTGATGGGTATGCAACATAATTGAACGACAAGATAACCTGGACATGTTATCTTTGAATATATGTATCCTGATTTATTGATGTTGCCCCATTAAAAAAATAAAATTATTAAAAATATATATATATATATATCAGTGTGAGAACGAATGAATGAATGGATGGATGAATGGAATGTGCTAACTGGTTCTGTACAGCCATGGTCAAAAATTTCTAACAATTCTTCAAATTACTTTATCTAGAGAATGTTATGGGAAAATAAGAATGCCAGTTACCGCCAGCATCTGGATAAGTCTCTTTGACCACTAACCGATTTGCTTTTACCCAGGTAGCTTCTCAGGAAATGCAAATTCTACTCAAGGACTGACTCAGAGACCCTGTGACACCAGATGCACTTGGAGGAGGCTCGGTGTGACCTGCGGGGACATGTTCTCTTTGTCTTGTGGCTCTATCATCTGTCACCGAGAAATTATTTTGTCGACCTACGGCCATAAACTATGTCTCTGTCTCCACGGAAAAACGTAAAACTGAATTTAAGGAGTACAACAATGGAAAAAGACATAATACATCATAATGCTGGGGGTGGGGGAGGGAGAAGAGGGTAGAGGGGCGCTGATGGTGATGGAAGGAGGCTTGACTTGGGGGGTGAACACACAATACAGTGTACAGGTGAGGCGTTCTAGAATTGTACACCTGAAACCTGGATAATGTTATTAACCAATGTCACTTCAATACATGCAGTTTTTTTTTAAAAAAAGCTATGAATAGTGTGATGACAATGTGTCCTAGTTTGTGTGGGACAAGCGTTGTTTTTGTCTTTTTTTTCACCCCGGAATCATTATTAATAGCATCCCTTTTTCCTTCTCAAAAGTGCCTGATTTGGACGATAAATTATCTGGTCCCTGGAAGTAGAAGGAATAAGCTACCTTTCTTTCCTAAGGACAAGAGGAACACGCTGTGGGGTGCCCCGTGAGCTACTGGAGGTGGCCTCGGGCTTGGCAATGTCGAGCTCTCTCATCCGGCCTGCTGTGGACACTATTCCTGTGTATGGCCATCTGTGGAAGTTCTGGAAGGATTTACAGAAGCCATTCCAACCAAGCAAACTGAAGTGTTTGATTTATCCCAAAGTAAAACTCCCTGGGCCTCACGGAAATGGTGGAAGCCCAGTGTCTACAGGTCTGAAATACCTGACCCAGATTTTTGGAGATTGTGGATGCCACTAACTGGCATATATCTTCAGAGAGGTCCTCAAAGTGACCCCTTCCTCCATGCTGGTGCTTCTTAAACCCAGATTTCCCCCTAGAAGGTATTAGGAGAGTTGGATGTCAGTTCCCTATTGACCAGTTAGGAATTACCAAGGTTGATGCCCAGGGCAACGGTTAGAAGAACACTGACTCTGGAAACTTCCAATCCTGGCTTAGATATTTATTGCCTTTCTCTGCCTCAGTCTCCTCATCTGAAAAATGGGAGTAGTTACAGTCCCGATCTTCTAGGGTTGTGGCGATGATGCAATGAGTTAATCCCCGTAAGACACTTAAAAGAGTGTTAGCCATGTGGTATTCAATAACTGTTATTTTTTTTTCTTATAGTATTAGAGTTATGAATAATGGACTATTTAATTATGGTCTATAAGAGTATACAGTGTATTTATTTTTTAAATTGAATGTATTGGGGTGACATTGCTTAATAAAATTATGTAGGTTTCAGGGCTACAAATCTATAATACATCATCTGTACCTTGCACTGTGTGCTTACCACCCCAAGTCAGGTCTCCCTCCATCACCATCTACCCCTCACTCCCCTCCTCCCTTGCCCCTCCCCCCTTTCCTCTTGTAATCACCATACTGTTGTCTGTGTCTATGAACTTATATTTTTTTTCTTTGCTTAAAAATAGTAATTGTTATTTTCCTATCAGCTTATACTCAATTCTCTCTAGAGAGAATTGTCAATCTTTAGGGAAAAAAATCTGTTTTCAAAAGATTTGAAAAAAAAAAGCTCTCCATCATGTGGAATTTTGTACAACTATATCATAAATCTCCCTATTGGCATGTTTGCTTTAAAGTAAATGAAATGTCCCTGGCTGGATAGCTTAGTTGGTTAGAAAATTGTCCCAAAGAGCAGAGGTGGCCAGTTCGATCCCTGGTCAGGGCACATACAGGAACAGATTGATGTTTGTGTTTCTCTCTCTCCCCTCCCTCCCTTCTTCTCTCACTAAAATCAATAAATAAAAATATTTTTTTAAAAATTAAAGTGTATAAAACAGTCTCAGTTTTGCCGACATTTGCCTCATTGTATAATGTCCCCCAATGTTTTGCAGTTTATGCCCCTTACTGAACCCAGGGCACAACAGAATAAATTAAATTAATTAGAGCAGATAATTATTCTAGCTAAGCACCATCTTGCATAAAATGTCAACTCAACAGAGTTTCTTTGTCCCCCCAAAAAATCCAGCTTGACTGACACATAAGAGGAAAGCAATATAAGGTTCAATTCTATTTAATAACATCTGATTGTATTCTCTTGATAAGTCAGATAATTAAGTAATTTCTCTGTAATTATTATAGTATTAATTTTATATAGCCTTTCTGGCTACCAGGATTATCACTCTTATTTTAAGAGTGGCAATTATTGTTCATTTAATTCCATATCCTCCATCGACTCCTGGTGATTCTGAATCTGAAAACCCTCGTGTTTGTCTAGGCTCTAAAAACACGTCCTCTTGTAACTTTTTCATTTCTTAGCTCATTTACTTTGTGATTTAGTTAGGTAGTTTTAATCAAGTTAATTTGGCCACGTCTGAAATCTAGATGTCGTTGGGATTGTCATACACAATTCACGAACAACAATTTTTTTTTTTTTTTGCGTTATTCTAGAATAATTCGTTTGTTTTGAGAGGGTTGCCAGGTTTCTTAGAGAAGATCTTGCGCAATCTTCTTGTTTCTCAAACGTGAGGGCCCACGAGGGTCTGGGAACAGCCGGGGCTAGGGCGCGCCCGCGGCTTCTCACCCTCTCCATCACCCCTTCCCTTCACTTAAAAATGCGCCGTTGTTCCAACTCTTGCTGTCTTTCAGACTCACTGTCCTTCGGCCCAAATGCGGTTGGTCCTCAGCCACAGGAGGGCACGGAGAAGGTTCTAGAAGGTAGAGCCAGCTGCGGTAATAAGGCAGGCGGGGGGGCGGGGTTTGATCCTGGGGCCGCTCCTGAGGATGGACTGGTGCAGGGAGTTTGGAGGACAAGCCTGGAAGCGGCCCGGGTGCCTTTTTAAGAGGAAGGGAGAGTGAATTAATATGTTCAGATCTGGTCTGAGAGCAGCAAGAGTGGGAGCCACCGGCGAGCAGGGGACACGGCCATGGTCGCTGACACACACCATCCGGTCGTGGCCGCGTTCTGGCCCTCCTGCTCTCTGAAAGGTTCCTCAAAGCGGCCCTTTCTGCTTCGGTCCACTGTCCTGGTCCCAGCCACGTGCCCGCTATTGCGCCCCCTTCTGACGGGCTGAGCCAGCCACGAAATGTCCTCTCCTCTTTTCCTCCCTGCATCTGCGCCCACGGGAGGCCGGCTCACGGGCACCATCCAAACCCCACTGCCACACCGGCTCCACCCTCTCCTCCTCGGAGCAGAACAAGAAGCCCCTTTCCACTTCTCCCGTGTCACCAAGCGCGGGCTGCAGAGGAAGGTGGTGACTGCCCCACCGGCTCCACCCTCTCCTCCTCCGAGCAGAACAAGAGGCCCCTTTCCACTTCTCCCGTGTCACCAAGCGCGGGCTGCAGAGGAAGGTGGTGACTGCCCCGTTGCTTCTGCACGCGTCGGACTTTTAGCACTGAGGGTTCAGCACCCAAGACCAGGCTGTGAACTTAGTAATTCCTCAATAAACTGCCCTGAATGAGCTTTATGTTTATCAGCACACGGTTCCAGGAAAGGCAAAGGTACAGAAACAGATTTAGTTGGTTTAGAACAGTGGTCCCCAACCCCCCCCGGGCCGCGGACTGGTACCGGTCCACAGAGAAAGAATAAATAACTTACATTATTTCCGTTTTATTTGTATTTAAGTCTGAACAATGTTTTATTTTTTAAAATGACCAGATTCCCTCTGTTACATCCGTCTAAGACTCACTCTTGACGCTTGTCTTGGTCACGTGATACATTTATCCGTCCCACCCTAAAGGCTGGTCCGTGAAAATATTTTCTAACATTAAACTGGTCCGTGGCCCAAAAAAGGTTGGGGACCACTGGGTTAGAGCATCGCCAGATAGGCCAGGGTTGCAGGTTTGATTCCTGCTCAGGGCACATACAAGAATCAACCAGTGAATGCATGAATAAGTGGAACGAATTGATCTCTTGCTCTCTCTTTCTCTTTTTCTCTCCCCTTTCTCTCTCTCTCTCTCTCTCTCTCTCTGAAAATCAACAACAAAAACAGTGGCTTAAAGGCTACAGAAGACATTTAGTTGGGAAATGAGCTATTCAGATTGGTAGGACATCTTTCTTTCACAGTGCAACTCAGGTGCCTTCCAGGGCACAGTGTCAGGTTGTGACTTGGGTCACAAGTCCCTGTGAGTCCCCAGCTGGTGGGAAAGCACAGGGGAGGTAATGACTCAAAGCACGTAAGGGGCATGCGTCACCTCTTCTCACATTCCTTTGGTCATAAGTCAGTCATATGACCTGGCCGACGCCCTCAGAAATCATGGTGGTAAGATTTCATGCTTCACGTTGAGAAATATCAGTCTACACGCGAATGTATCAGCTGTCTGATATCAGCCAATCTTCTGTCTTCGCTTTTTTTTTTCCTGTAAAACTTTCTATCAACTTTCCCGACTTAAAATTATTTGTATGAGGAAAAGTCCCTGGACATTCATTTTGTCTTATTTCTTTGTTTAATTAGATAATCTCTATTTGGCATATCCCAGGCCTGATTTAAATTTCTGTGATTCCCCTACCATCTATTGTCTCTCTTACAGCATGTTCCAGGAACTGTACTGACTTAGAAAATCTTTGATCTCAATCAGCTTCACCAAGTGAAGAATGTAATTCTTCTCTGGCAGTGTTCCTGAAAATTCTTTCCTGCAGTAATTTCCTCTTACGAGTTACTCTGTGCGTCTTACTTCATGCCACTGATCTTTTTTCCTTCCTTCCTTCCTTCCTTCCTTCTTTCCTTCCTTTTCTCTTTCTTTCTTTCTTTCTTTCTTTCTTTCTTTCTTTCTTTCTTTCTTTCTTCTTTCTTTTCTTTCTCTCTCTCTTGCCCTTCCTTTCTCCCTCCCACCCTTCCTTCCTTCCTTTCTTTCCCTCTCCTCCCCTCTCCTTTCTTCCTTCCTTTCTTTCCCTCCCTTTTCTTTCTTTCTTTCTTTCTTTCTTTCTTTCTTTCTTTCTTTCTTTCTTTCTTTCTTTCTTTCATTTTTCCAATGATTTGAGAGAGAGCAAGAGAAAGGGAAAGGGGAAGAGAGAGAGAAGCATCAACTCATTGTTCTATTTAATTGAGCACCCATCAATTGCTTCTGCCATGTGCCCTGACCGGGAATCAAAACCACAACCTTGACACACCAGGATAACGCTCTATCCACTGAGCCACCCAGCCAGGTTGTTGGTTCTAATAAGGATGCTGTGAGCAGCCATTCTGGTTCAAGGAACACAGTACCTGCTCCTTTGAAACAGCTGCATTTTAAAGATGGCCGGGTGGTGCCTGAACCACCTCTGTCCCCTTTGACACTCCTGGGTAAGAATCTACTTTTATATTTATGAGGATATGACTTTCAACAGGCTCAAATTTGAGGAGATAGATTCTGGTGTGTAAGCAAATTCATGATGCAGCTTTATTTGGGGGGGGTGTCTTAATCTGATGTCCTAACTGTTTTAGAAAAAATTTTAAAGTTTTCAAGTGGTGCTGTGTAAGACAACAGGGTCAGTATGTGATTCTCAGTGTTACGTTCTCCACCTGCGTGGAAACAGTCCCCTCCGTTCACCTGGCCTCGAATGGCATTTCCCAGCACCTGATTGGCCCTGGCTTTCACGAGTCACTTGTCATTCGGGCCACACTGGAGGGTTTTTGAGGAACACTTTCAGAACTTGGAAGCAGCAGCGTCAAGAAGCATTGGGACCCAAGAGGAAAACTCAGGTCCCCGGCCATGGCCGGACACCCGGTCTCGGCACACGTGGACACGGAGCAGCCTCTTAAAGTGCCCTGCGGGCTCACGTGGGCGTCTGTCACCATCTCCCTTAAGTAGCCTGTGGTGGGAGCCAGGAGTGTATCTGACCATGGAGAGATGTGGGAAGAATGGCCAAACCCGTGTCTCCCCTGCGGTACAGCATGTGCGGCAAAGCAGAAATTAAATCAAGAGGACTGGGAAGTGGCAGAGCCTTGCTCATTAAAACAGTAGCAGGCCTGGGGTGTGTGTGTGGGGTATTCTGTGCCAGGAGATCAGGCCTGGGGTCGGAGGGCCTCGCTCTGGCATTTCCTGGAGGGTACGTGTGATGGGAGGTCAGAGTGCTCTCAGAGTCCGGACACCGGGCACTTGGATTCCTCCTGGTGGCTTTGTGGGTGACCCCAAGCTGTCCAGCTGCCGGCCACTGGTCCTCAGGGGTGAGTGCTTCTTGGCTTGTGCACTGCAATTCTTTTTTTTTTTTTTAGTTATTTTTTAATTTTTAGAGAGAAAGAGAAACAGAGAAAATGGGGTGAAGTAGGGAAGCATCAACTCATAGTAGTTGCTTCCTGTGTGTGCCTTGACCGGGCAAGCCTGGGGTTTCGAACCGGCGACCTCAGCATTCCAGGTTGATGCTTTATCCACTGCGCCACCCCAGGTCACAGGTCGGGCCACTACAATTCTCCTGATGTTTTCATTCACAATGTCTGCACTACTCATGCATGCGAACCATATAGACAGTGTGACTTCAAGGTTTTTTGTTTGTTTTTAAAAAGATTTTATTTATTGATTTTAATGAGAGAGGAAGGGAGGGAGAGAGAGAGAGAGAGACAGACAGACAGAAACATCAATCTGTTCCTGTACGTGCCCTCACCAGGGATCGAACCGGCAGCCTCAGCTACTTTGGGATGATGTTGCAACCAAACGAGCTATCCAGCCAGGGTGGTGGGACTTCAAGCTTGAAATTCAAACCTCAGTTGGAATCCCATTCCGTTTCTTAGGTGCAAGAACAGGCAAATCATGTCATTGCTCTCACGCTTCATGTTCTGATATGTTAAATGGGAGAAAATAGAATACTGAACTCACAGGCTGGTAAGGAGGATGAAAAGATTCAACTCTGAACACACCCAGCTTCCGGTCAAGTTTCTCAATCATGACTCTGAAGTTCGTCACATGGGATTCTGTAGTCACAGGGCTTGGAGATTCTGTGCCATCTTTTCAGCCTTCTTTTTGTGTGAAATGCAGACACATTTAAAAAAAAAATGCTGCCACGTGCCCATCATTTATAACCACAAAAATCACTATCAAGCTTTTTCTTATTGGCCCAGGGAAATCAAACCCAATGCTATCATATGGAAATAAAGAAATTCACTTGCAGTGTGGCCCCATAAGCTATTAGGGTGATGGGAACGCTATGTGAACCTATTAGTTGTTGACTGTGAGAATTATTAATGAGTGGGATAATGCATTAGTGTATAATTAGAAACCATTTGCCTCATATGAAGGGGGGGGAGATTTCACAAAACCTGTGAGGAGGTAATTCTGTTGCCATTCTCTCCCAGGCTCACTGACATAACTGCTGTTGCCTTTGTGAGCTGATTAAATCCATGCCAAGCTAGATGGAACTGGTTTTGTCCTAAAAATGTTATCATTTCACCATGAACCCAGGGGTCACGACCAGACTGAAATTAATGGTCATGTGGCTGACTGCAGTGGGTACCGGTGAGCTGGGATCAAAGCCCCCAAAATGCCATGCTACAATGTCACAGGACCTGAAGGGACAGACCCAAGACTGTATAACCAAGAAGACACAATTGGACATACTATCTTCTAGACTAATGTGCTTAGGGTACTGCGTGCTCTTTGTAATCTAATTTCAGTTGAATTACTTTTTACAATCTGCTCCAAGTGTGTTTACGACAGAGAATCATTACAGGAATAATTTCTTTTCCTTTACGGCTTACCTCCACCCCCCCTCCTTCTTTCCTTCTGTCTCGATGTTGAAATGTGCCTCCCTCTGTTAAATAAATCAGATACGTTGAACAGTCAGAATGTCTTCCTTGTCCATTTTTTCAGCTCCTTATTATCTTCCCTTTGCTAATCCCTCTACTGAGAAAAGTAACTTCTTTTCAGCAAGCATTTTCCAAAATGGTCTACATCCGTGAGGGAGAGTCTTCCAGACTTCTTCCTAAATCACCTCGCCCATAAATATCTCCTAAAGATTTTCTATACCAGGCACCTTCCTAGGCACCTGAGTTAGAGAAGTACAACTTGGGAGACTTGCTAACTCACAAGGAAATCAAATGCACAGTATTCACAATTAGAAAGAGGTCCACTACGGGGACAACAGTGTGGTGATGGCCGGGGGAGGGGGTGTGGGGAGGTGGAGAGAGTAAAAGGGGATAAATGGTGATGGACGGAGACTTGATTTGGGTCGGTGAACATAGGGTATGGTGCGAAGAGATGTGTGGTAGAGTTGGGCACGGGAAACCTGTATAATGACATCAACCGGGGTCACAATGATCATTTCAGCTAACAAAAAGAGAGAGGCCTACATTTCGGTATGCATTCACATACTTAATACTTGCTTAACTATTTCTTGAATCTTAGTAGCTTTTTAAAAATAGATGCACAAGAAATGGCAAAAATAGCACAAAAGTTCCCATGTCCCAGCTTTCCCTGATAGCATATCATACATATTCAGAACACGTTTTCAAAATCAGGAAACTGACATTGTTATGCTATTATTTAGTTTCCAATACAGACCATATTTGCTTGACTAGTTAAAATGTTTTGAAGCCTCAAAAAAAGTATGTTTCAAGGACAAGGTTCTTAAAATTTTTTCCCCCCAGGGGACATCTTGCATGAATATCTAGAGACATTTTGGGTTGTCAGACCTGGGGTACCTGGTACTACTGTCTTCTAAACATCCTATAATACACAGGGCAGCCCCCCACAACAAAGAATTATCTAGCCCAACGCGTCAATAAGGTTGGCAAACTCTAGAAGAACGTAGGTCTCACAGTAATCACTTCTTACTTTATCATGTCAGCATTATTTAAACCAGGGGGTTCAAATTCCACTATCCACAGAGGTGAGCTGAACTAGATAATACTCAACCATTCAGCAGACCAGGCGAGGCTGTCCAGAACTGAAGATCACACACCCTAACCAAAGGGAGCAGCTATTGGTCAGCTTGAGTGGGAGGGGCTCACGTTGCTAAGCATCAGCTCTTTCCGTAGAAACCAACCATTTGGATTTTGAAACGTGGGCTGTTCATTTGAATTTCCCGGAAAGAAAACCAGAGAGCCACCATGTTGGTGAGGATGCCGAGGGCAACCATTATTGCTAGGGCATGCCCCAGAACATCTTGATAAAAGCTCACAGTCAAGGTTAATGGCCAGCTTTTGCAAAGTGGCCCATCTCTCAGCCTCAGTTTCTCCAAAAGTAAAATGGAAATAAAATTGCTTCGATTACACAGAATTGTGCGTAAAGAACTGAGTATTCTGGGCCCGACCTGCGGTGGCGCAGTGGATAAAGTGTCGACCTGGAACACTGAGGTCGCTGGTTTGAAACCCCCGGTTTGCCTGGTCATGGCACATATAGGAGTTGACGCTTCCTGCTTCTCTCCCACACCCCCAAAGTGAGTAAACAAAATCTTTTTAAAAATTTAAAGAAAAGAGAATTTAGTATTATACTTTGAGCAAAATAGGTTTTTAATACTTGTGCCATAGTACAAACAATGATACTTTGTAAAGTTGTGAAATTGTTCTTTGCAGCGTCCCCCCCCCCCCCCCCCCCCCCCCCCGCCCTCCGCGCGCGTGCGCATTGCTGAGGAGTCACCATCAACTTACCACGGGCTGAGCCCTTCTCAGAAGGGAGAGCCTGCCAGCTCATAATTACAATAAAGGCCGCCATTTGCGTAGCACTTTATTTCCTTAGGAATAGAACCTCCCGATGCTCATTTAGACAGACATCCCATACTTCTCAGGGTTTGGGAAAAGCCGCATTTGACTCAAGCATCACTAACTTGACCATTCTGATTGAATTGGACGGCAGCCTATGTGACGAGAAGCTGTCAAAGTTCCGCGGAATTCATAGCGGAGTGCAGTGGACCTGCAGGCCTATTTCCCCAGTGGGTCGCCTGGATCACTTGTTACATCTCCAAGTGTTGCATCTAATTCTTGCTTTCCCCCAGAGGTGAGCTGTCCGCAGCCCCCAGGGACTCCGACCTACCTCGGCGTCCCCTGGGCGTATGCTTTGTTGACTCAAGTGGGGCATAGCGGCTATCATTAGCCACACCCCCCTGCTCTATTTTCCACATGTAAGACACTTAGGAGCATAAAATTACTGTTTATCCCTCAGACCTAGGGGGACTCCCTGACCCACATTGTCTTGGAAGAACCAGACTCTGATGAGAATTGGCCGCAAATTTTAGAACCAAAGTTATCATCTGTGCCCAATGTTGTCAGTGAACTTGGGCAAGTCAGGTATATATTTTTTGTGATTCCCAATCCATTTAAAATGTATTGAGGCCCTGGCCAGTGGGCTCAGTGGTAGAGCATCAGCCCGGCGTGTGGGAGTTTCAGGTTTGATTCCCTTTGGGATACACAGGAGAAGCGCCCATCTGCTTTTCCACTCCTCCTCCTCCCCCTTCTTTCTATTTCTCTCTCTTCCCCTCCTGCAGCCATGGCTTGAATGGTTCAGGCAAGTTGGCCCCGGGCACTGAGGATGGCTCCATGGCCTCACCTCAGGCGCTAAAATAGTTCGGCTGATGAGTAATGGAGCAGCGGTCCCAGATGGGCAGAGCATTGCCAGGTAGGGTAGATCCTAGTCAGGGTACATGGGGCGTCTGTCTCTCTGCCTTTCCACCTCTCACTTAATAATAATAAAAAAAAGATATTGAGACTTATGCCTGGCAAGTGGTCTACCCTGGTGAGTTCTCCAAGATGGAACTTAAAAAGACTGTGTATCTTGCAAGGGAAAAATACTGAGTATTCCTTTTCTATTTATTGTTCAAAAAACAATTTTTTTGTGTGATGATGAATGCTTGTAGCTAGTGATATGCACGTACTTTTTATAGGGACACCTAACTCACCATTTTTATCCCCCCCCCCCAATACTGGCTTAGGACACGAGACAATTTCAAAGCTTTGGGACTATTAGGAAAGATGGCTGGCTCTCAGCTAGTCTATTCGTTTCTTTCCCCACAAGTCCCCAGTTCACCGGCCTCTCAGTTATTTAGCAGAACTGAACTCATTTCTTTTTCCAGGTTCACCGTGGAGCTGTCAGACTCCCGTGCTTTGCAAAGTCACCGTTACCGCACTGAAATCAATATTAATCATATACAGCTTGATACTGTAATTGAATAGTTTTTACACAGATGGTATTAACTGATAAAATATGGCCTCCTCATGAAAAAACATTCCCTTTGAAATATTAGCGTTATGATATGTTAATTTCTGTGGAGGATATGACTACAAATATATGAGCGGAGGTAAATTTTCCAGCACTTCGGCTGACAAATTCTATGTCAACATAACTCTCGAGAATTTGTATTACTACTTGGTGATGACTTATATGATGATGTATAACAACTTAAGGGGTTTTTAAAATGCAGTATTTTGACTAATGCGGTTTGGTAAATAGCATTTGTGATTAGTCCCTTTTCTTTTTTCTTCTCCCCCCCCATCCCCCCGATTTTTGAAATCCTGACAAAAGCCTGTAATAATAATAAAAATCACCTCTCCAAATGGAAAACGTCCCACTCCATCATCAAACGGTTCCTGGGAAGGCTCCAAGCTCCGTGAAGAACGGGCTTGCGAGCACGCTGTCGCCAGACACACGCCGTGTCCATTGCCGCATTAGGACCCCCTGTTTCTACCAGGGTGCTTGGCCCCAAGTTCTAGTTGCTGAGAACTTCAGCCGTGTGATTTATTCCACACTCACGGGCCATGTGACTCTGAGGCGAGCCCTGAGCCCTCGTGAGCATTCCCTCTGGAAGGACTCAGGGGCGAGTCTTGTCCTGATGCCCCTGAAAAGCCAGGAACTGTGACTGTGTCCCCGCAGAGCTTGGCTCAGGAATGGTGCCAGCATTCCTTAGTGTCCTGCATCGTTTCATAAACGTGTCTACATGCTGTCACTTGGGGAGACAACTGAAGCCAAAACGATGGTCATTTATAGCCATTTCATGTGCCCCGATGGCGGGGAAAAAAAAAGCCCCCCCCCCCCCCCCGTACCTCATTCTCCTGGTAATTGAGAACAGAAGTGGCCCCTGCGATTTTTTTTTTTTCTGGATACCTACTACCTGTTCTCAAGCTGGGCTGGTGTCCATTTCATAATCATCTGTTGGCCCACGTCATTTGGAAGCCATTAACTCTCTACTAAGAATTCTCTCACGGAAATCTCTCCCTTTTTTTGTTGTGTTCAGATGCCTCAGCCTGCCTCTCTCCCCTCCTCCTCCTCTTCGGAGAAGTAGACTCTTCTTAAGATCAGCACATCCCAAGGAGAGCTGGCCGCCTCGCTCGCTCGGTCAATATAAGGTTGTCTCTGGACAATAAATGCATCTTTACCGCCCAGAGGAGGCAGAGCTTCTGGGGCTCTCCCCTCTGATTGGGCTGTTTGAAGGTGACCCTCGCCGAGCATAACAGAGGTCACTTGTCAACTATGCGCAGGGCGGACTTCCACTGGGGCTCTTGAACGCATCCCATATGTTTGGCTCTATGCTGCCACTCCTGTCCCTTGATCTCAACTGGAACAATGAACTTGCTATTGCTCTGTCTTAAGAAGAAGTATATGGACGCTGGTTTGTAAAACTTCAATTCAACGGAAGACAAACGCTCACATGAGCCTTCTGAAGTTGCTCACTGCTGCTTGCCTTTGTCCCGGGGTCCCCAAACCTCTGTCTGTTTGCTGATGGGCGTGAGCAGCTCTATCTTCTGAGCGCTGAAGACGGGGACACAGTATTGTTGATGACTGGCGCTCAGTACAACTGCAGCTCTCAGCAGAATCTCCTCTCCTCTCCACCTTCCCCGCGCGTCCTCTCGGAACCTTCTCTGTTCCTCCGGCTCCTCTCCTGACACGTCCCACTCCCTGTTGAGTGCTGGCCAGATGTGTGGCCCCTTGGTGTGATGTTAAACAGCCAGTCCCCTTGATCTGGGCGGCCAGATGTTTCTGGAAAGCTTCCCCATCACTAGACTGGCGGGAAGAGGCATGGCAAAGGCCAGGAAGCATGACAGCTAGCCAGCATGACAGGTCAACAGCACAGACATGGATTTGGGGGGGACTATTTTGGGGGCAAACAAGCCATCCCCGGTCCAGAGCCAAGGCCATGAAGCGGGGTGTGCAGTAGGCAACGGGAGAAGTTCCCTATCACCAAAGCCATCTCTTCGCTTATAAAACATTCCTTCCCTTCTACGTTTAATATCACAGACCAGAGGTTTTTCAAATTTTTCCACCTCACAGCACCCATAAACAAATTGCTAAAATTCTGCAGCAACCCCAAAAATATATCTTTTGTTGATCTGACCCCCCCCCCCCAAAAAAA
The DNA here is from genome assembly GCF_036850765.1 of Saccopteryx bilineata. Lineage (NCBI taxonomy): Eukaryota > Metazoa > Chordata > Mammalia > Chiroptera > Emballonuridae > Saccopteryx > Saccopteryx bilineata. Next base: position 64,388,727 of record NC_089496.1, read on the forward strand.
AGGTATAATTTTGATTCATTCACACCAGATGGCTGTTGTTGTGTTGGCTGTTGTCATTTTTTTTTTTAATTTGACGATCTAAGGGAAAAGTGGTCAGTGCTCCCAACCAAACAGTCAGGTATTATAGGTTTTAAAAATCCTTGCGGCGCACTGGTTGAAAATGGCTGTTACAGATTCAGCATAAAGAGGAGGAAAAGATGTTTTTCAATGAAAAACTTCATTTTTAGAGCAGTTTCAGGTGCAAAGCAAAACAGAGAGGAAAGTATAGCGATTTCCCATAGACCACGTGCACCCAATGGCATAGCCCCCCCCCCCATTATCAACATTGCCAGAGTGGGATGTTTGTTATAACCATGAACCTGGCCTGACCTGTGGTGGCGCAGTGGATAAAGCGTCGACCTGGAAACGCTGAGGTCGCCGGTTCAAAACCCTGGGCTTGCCTGGTCAAGGCACATATGGGAGTTGATGTTTCCTGCTCCTCCCTCCCCCTTCTCTCTCTCTCTCTCTCTCTCTCTCCTCTCTAAAAATTAATAAAAATAAAAAAATTTAACCATGAACCTGAATGAAAAACACATCATTATCACCCATAGTCTGGCGTTCACGTTAGGGTTCACGCTTAGCGTTGTGCAATCTGTGATTTTGACAGATGTCTAATGACATGTATCTACCGCTGTTGTATCGTAAAGAATAGTTTCATTGCCCTAATAATTCCCTGTGCTCCATCTAATCACCCCTCCTCTCCCCCTGCCTCCGCCCCTAGCAACCCCTGATCTTTTGACCATCTCTGTAGTTTTGCCATTTCCAGAATGTCACATAGAGTGTAGTCTTTCAAGCTTGACTCCCTTCACCAGGTAATATGCATTTCATGTTCCCCCATGTCTTCTCGTGGTTTGATACCTCCTTTCTTTTTAGCAAGAGCTGTGTAAAATGAGAAAAATAAAGCCGTTCAAAATATTTTCACCCAAGCAAACTTTTCTGACATTCTTATAAAATTGTTATGATACGTGATTGCCAGTCACTCTTCTCACTTATAGGTTAGTCTTGGCTGAGTCAGAAATAGCACCGATGAGAGTCTCCTATCAAGCTGTGGTGGGCAAGTGAGTCCAGTACTTTTGGAATACACTGATGTGTCGTTTCTGAACTGCCTCTCTTTCCAAAATGAAGGCAGGAGCAAGCCAATCATTTCTCTTTGGAACTAACCCATTAATAGGATTGAAGTTTTCAAGTTTCTTTCCTTGAAGGGGACCATGACCAGGAGAGAGGTGATTGGCTACTCCCATAGTTTAATAGGCTGAAAAACAATCAGGTTTGGTGATGGAAACAGCACAGGTTTTTTTTTTTGTTTTATTTTGTTTTTCTTCATTTTTCTGAAGCTGGAAACAGGGAGAGACAGCCAGACAGACTCCCGCATGCGCCCGACCGGGATCCACCCGGCACGCCCACCAGGGGCGACGCTCTGCCCACCAGGGGGCGATGCTCTGCCCATCCTGGGCGTCGCCATGTTGCGACCAGAGCCACTCTAGCGCCTGGGGCAGAGGCCACAGAGCCATCCCCAGCGCCCGGGCCATCTTTGCTCCAACGGAACCTTGGCTGCGGGAGGGGAAGAGAGAGACTGAGAGGGAAAGCGCGGCGGAGGGGTGGAGAAGCAAATGGGCGCTTCTCCTGTGTGCCCTGGCCGGAATCGAACCCGGGTCCTCCGCACACTAGGCCGACGCTCTACCGCTGAGCCAACCGGCCAGGGCCACAGCACAGGTTTTAATGCCACTGAGATACAGAGTTTGAAGCTCAACGTTGCTATCACCAAACTGAGAAATCTTGGCAAAATTACTTAACGTCTCAGTGTTCAGGTTTTCTCTTCGGCAAATGGGTTGAACGGTACCCACTCTACAGCTCCCTTAGGAGAACTGATCTGAGATCGTTAACATAAAACGCTCGGCACATGCTAACTGCACAGTGTCAGTTCCCTTATGTGACACATTAAAATCCACAGCGAGCTTCGTGACCCAACAGGTCATGTTCCTATAAAGCAGGTATGCAAATACCATAACCCATGTTTTCACTTCATCCCGTTGTTTCTTTGCTGGCTTTAAGACCGTTTTTAATCTAAGTCTTTCTAAACCAAAATAAATATAATAAATAAATGACCAGAAAGGTGAAATTCCTATTCAGACCCAAACATTGGCCGACAGATTCTTTTTTTCTTTATCCTAAATGTATCACATGAAAGGAGAGGTAAAAGGAGGGGAAAGTTTTGCAGTCTGGGAGCACCGTGAAATGTCAGGACATTAGTGGATCTATATCAGCTGAATATATGAGACGTGAACCCAAGTAAACGAGTCAATGCAAGTGTACCCACGCACGCCCACAAGTACGCATGCGCACACCCCGGCCTGGGCGGGAACGGCCGCTTTGAGATTTATATCATCCGTCTGAAACTTTCCGCGCTGCACATAAAATTAAGTGTTGGAACCTAAACTATTTTTGTTTTAGTACAAACGCTCCCAGCAATGCTGTTGTCCCACACGCCATCGCCCCTTCCCAGTGGAACCCATTTAGAAGCAATTTCCTGTTTTATTTCTCCAAGTCTGTTAGCATTAACATAAGTCACAACTCTCCGCGCAGCCTGAGAATTAGCATGTCAGCTTTGCCTTCCACCTGTTAACTCCAGAAGGATCCTCAAGGCCCTGCTCACTGGGCTCAAAGGAACTTTCACTTTTGGGGGAGTCAAGGTGGGTCTGTATTTGTAAATGCTCATTCCGAGGAGAAATGATTACCAAACAGCTCGGGTATTTGCTGCGGAGTTGCTGTCTTTTGAAATTCCCCAGAAGCACGTGCCCGTCTGCAGGCCGGTGCTCACAAGAGTCAACGTAGGCTTCAAAGCTACCCCAGTTACGAAATGTTCCCCATTTTCTTCTCTCAAGTCCATATTTCGTTGCACATTTTCCCCCATTTTAATATCTCCCAAAACGTTACCTCTTAGTGATAGCACGTCAAAATTTAGTTGGCAGCATTTTTAACTTTTCAGCGCATAAAATAATTAGGGCATCTTAGAACAGAAGTTATGTTCGACTCTATTAATACACTATTTCAGATATTTTCTCATTCAGACATCAGAGATTCAGATATTAGTGAAAATAATACCATTTGGGTATTTTTTATTTGGATGGGTTTCCAAAGTACAAAGAATTGTACTTTCTCAACATGAGACCAAGGAGTTTGATGTTGAACATTGGAACGCTTTCTTCAGTAAAGGTTTTGATTTCATAAGACAGATAAAGAATATGTATGACTTCATATGAGGGTGATTTCTCAAAGACTGGCCTCACAGGTACGTATCCAATTGTCCTATGTGACTGCAAGTGGCATTTTGTTGGTTTTGTCATGAAGGTTTCTGTTGCCCATGACCTACCTGTAAATTACCTGGGCTTCTCTTTAAAAAACAGTAATAACATTAAAGCCTTTTTTGTGTGTGTCAAGCTCATGACCTGCCTTATCTCTTTCCTTATTTTAACAGCTGTGGCAAACACATCTTGCCCTTGCCAGTTTATAGACTTGAAAACCCCGAGGATGAGGAAGGTTAAGAACAAGGTCACGGCCCTGGCTGGTTGGCTCAGTGGTAGAGCGTCGGCCTGGGGTGCAGAAGTCCCAGGTTCGATTCCCGGCCAGGGCACACAGGAGAAGCGCCCATCTGTTTCTCCACCCCTCCCCCTCTCCTTCCTCTCTGTCTCTCTCTTCCCCTCCCGCAGCCGAGGCTCCATTGGAGCAAAGATGGCCCGGGCGCTGGGGATGGCTCCTTGGCCTCTGCCCCAGGCGCTAGAGTGACTCTGGTCACGACAGAGCGACGCCCCGGAGGGGCAGAGCATCGCCCCCTCGTGGGCAGAGCGTCGCCCCTGGTGGGCATGCCGGGTGGATCCCGGTCGGGCGCATGCGGGAGTCTGTCTGACTGTCTTTCCCCGTTTCCAGTTTCAGAAAAATAAAAAAAAAAAAAAAAAAAAAAAAAAAAGAACAAGGTCACACATGATGTGTTGAGGTGATGGAGGTGGGTTGGGATCACATCAGCCTGCATCCCACGCCCTCGCCTGCTGTTTCACGGAACTGGCCCCCATCTTTGGGCCCTGGCTGCAAATGTCTTCCTTCAAACTGACCTGCCCATGGTGCGGTCACCAGAGGCTGTGCGGTGATGGTCCCTGCAATTCTATCCCTCCCGTCCACTGCTTCTCCTCTGACCCTGCAGGGTGATGGGGCTGACCAAGATCTGAGAAGTCATTGGACCAGTCGCTATGTCAAGAGACTTGAGGAGAACTGTCCTCACAACCTGGAAGTGACCACCAGGAAGGGTGAAAGTTCAACCTTGACATACCACTCACTGCACCATGGTCCTCTCTGAAAACCTATTTTGAGATTTCCTTTTTCTAGAGCTTTTTTTTCTTTCCTAAGCCCGGTAAATAATACAGGCACTTTTCCAGAAGGTTAAAATAAAATGTACATTTCATTTCACCTGCCCTTTTATATTTTGTCATAAGAGCGTCATTAGATGTATACTTGAGCGTCCTGTTGTGACCCACACCGTGCTGGGTGTACAGACATTTTAGAGTTTATATTCCAAGAACGAGGCATGGAGAAACAGGCTTTGGGTTGTCTTTCTTAGCTCTAAGTTTCCAGGAATATTCATTCAATTAAGAAGATTCATTCAACACTTACTGGATGCCCGCTGTGTTTCTGACCCCGAGGGCGGCAACCACCCGTCAGGCATGGACTCGGTTCTTCCGAAACTGTCAGTCTGGAAGAGAAGTAGACAGTCAGTGAGGCTGCTGGTGTGATCACAGGGAAGACACATCGGTGGCTCAGAGAAGGAGCGTGTTGGCCAGACGAAGGAATCACAGAGGGAGGACCAAAGATGATGATGTTCCATGTCAGCGGGGAGACTGATGGGTGAACTGTCATCAAGAAAGCTCTTCCTGGTAGAAAGCTTCAGTTACTGTTCTGATCGGAAGTTGGTACGTGAGCGTCTGATGAATATTCTCAAGTCATCTGCATTGTCTGTTGTCACCCCAGATGTGAAGTCATATATAGGACCAACATGGCTACCTCAATTAATGTGTGGCTTGATTTAAATTATGTTACCAACCCTGGCCGGGTAGCTCACTTGGGGCATCGTCCTGATATGCAAAGGCTGCAGTTTCGATCCCTGGTCAGGGCACATCCAAGAATAAACCAAACCAATGAGTGCATGAATAAGTAGAACAACACATCAGTCTCTCTTTCTTTCTCCCTATCCTTCCTCTCTCTGTAGAAATCAATCAATAAAGTATGAATTACTAGTTTGACTTTGTATCGGACCATTTTATTTATATTGAACTCCTTCTTGAAATAGCTTCAACTTTGCCAATGTTTGTTTTTTTTTCAATGAGTCGGAATATGAGCGATCAGTGAACAGTGCAGAGTTATGGCCCAAAATGGATCTGTGCGTTCACTGATGTCTCCCTGAGCCCATGGGTAAATTGTGTATTTATTTGTCTCTATCCATCATGTCTAGGATGAAAAACTAGTCAAATCATGCTTCAAGTTTGGGGCAAAAAATATTTTTCTCCCTGTTTCTAAACTCAAGGTTTAGGATAGACTGGGCTTATCAGTAAGTTTCTTTTCAGTCTTTATTAAAAGCTCATCTGGAAAAATCTCATTTCATGTCCAAGAGGGATTTGGAGGCTAGACAAAGTCTTTCTGAACCCACCGAGATATATACCAGGATACATAAGTAGGGACCGCAAGTGTACAGTTGATTCAAATTCAACAGTGGCAGGATTCGTACTCAAACTTGCATAATATGGACAGTGGGCAGTCAACCCCAGCTAGGCCAGGCCATGACCAAGGGAGGACACTATACTGGTCATTCTTTTGACTGCTCTAAGTTATAACTTGGCTATACTCTTCCTCAATAGAGTGAGCTGCCAGGCTGCGTTGTATTTTAGGATGAATTAATGTAAGATTCCTGACTAGATATCCCCTTTCTCCACGTTAGTTAACTCACAGCTGAAAAATTATGTCTGTATCTTTGGGAAGGAAGGTAGATTGGAAAAAAAACCCATAAGAGAATTGGAGTGTGGAGGGCCTATGGGATATGGTGTTTAACCTGGCACAACAGTCCCTACCTGCTAATAGGTGGGTGTCACATTAAAAAGAGCCTCGTTCCAAAGATAAAAGTAGAAACACATATTAGAATAGTGTGTGTGTGTGTGTGTGTGTGTCTGCGTGTGCCTACGCACCTGGGGATGTCTGCTATTATATACACATTATATATGCCAACCATCCATAACTTATGTTATTTCTCTTAATCCTTAGGACAACATTGCAAAGTCTGTTTTTTGGTCCACATTTTACAGATGAAAAGCCTGACAGTTAGGGAGTTTTAGTCCGTCTGTTCAGGGCTGCTTAGGTGGATTTTGGACCCAGAGATATTTTCATTTGAAAGCTTATGCTTTTTTCCACGATGCCACATACCACCAGCCCCAGCACTGCAGAGCCATATTTGGAGTGTATAAGGGAAGACTTTTGAAAAAAAAAAAGAGCTGTTCAAGCCAGGAAAAGGAAAGTAGAAAATTATATTGGAAAGGGCAGCAAAAACAAGTGAGAGAAATTTAGTGGCCGCCTAGGGAAAACAGTTCGGTCCCTTTCCAGGGGGACTGTCCCTGCTGATCCCGAATGGAGAGGATTCCATGAACCGATGGCTGCAACTCAAGGGCCACATGTCCCATCATGTCCCATCATGTCCCATCATGTCAATCATTTGTGGGGAAACTCCTTGGGAAACAGCAAGACATACGGGATGCATTCTATGACCTGTCGCTCTGGGACGTCACACCTGGTCCCCTCCTTTCTGTGGGTCCCTTAGTGTTCCTTCCAAAGATAGCCTTACTGAATAATTGCATGGCGGGTTTACATAAGACTAAGCCTTTTAACCATTTTGTTACCAAGTTCAGGTTAAACTCTCTTTCCCAGAATTTATGCTTATACCTTTAATTCCATCCATCTAGTTTCTTACATAGGTTAAATTTAAGATGACATGGATGATGTTGACTTCTCCTAGACTTGAGCCAAATGTTCTCTCTCTCTCTCTCTCTCTCTTTTTTTTTTTTTTGGTTAGTTCATCAGCCGTTGCCACAATGGGAATATCACCTTCAAGGATGCCCTTTGCTACCAGTTGAAACAATTCCAGGTAAAGGTAGAACACCAGTTGAAACAATTCCAGGTAAAGGTAGAACGGGAAGTAATAAAATGCGATGACTCCAGCTCAGCACAACAAGTGGAAGAATTCTCAAATAGAAAAGTTGGCAGTTGACACCACTTAGAAAACACTTAACATGTACCTGGTCAGAGAGAAGGCAGAGGGCGTGGCAGCCGCTGGATGGGGTCCCTCCGCCCTTCTGCCTCCTGGTTTTATGGCTTTGAACATTTCGTCCCTCACTCAGTCCTCTTTTACTCCTGTAAGGTGAAGAGGGTCACAGCCCAGGACACTCCCGGACTGCTTGCTCCTGGCACACGATATACGCTTATAAAAGACGACAAATTTTTAGATGGATGTTATCTTCCGGTTTAGCACTGTGGTTCCCTTTCTTTATAAATTCATTGTATTTTCCGGAGATATCAATGGGGAATAGGCAGGGACACATATAAGAAAGGGGAGATAGGAAGTAAAAGGAGGGCAGAATAGAGACCAAATAGAAGCGGAAAGTGTCCAATGTGACAGCACTTGGGGACACAGTGAGGGGAGCGATTAAGGAATGTATATTGCTCATGGAAACAAAGGATTCAAACTTCTTATTTAAATTCACCTCCTGCTGCCGTGTTTGTTATGAAAATACTTTTCAAAAATGAGGCATATCTGTTTCCTAGTCAAGCTCTGCGGCCACTGCCTTTCCCAAAAGAACTGTGAACACGTGTGACGTACTTAGGTCTAAATCGCTCACCACAGCCGAGCAGTCAGCAAGGACACAATAAAGAAACGAGTAGCACGCTGTCCCTCTCTGGTGCGCGAGAGTTAAGCGCACCTCTTGTTGCTCCATCCTGGTGCTTGCTGTTTCTTTCTTTCTCCAGTTTAGGGGCCAGGGAAAGTGGTAGCAGGCAGACATCCCAAGTCAGAAGTAGTTTGAGACCTTCCTCCACCATGTTGTTCTGTTAGTCACCGGCCACCAGCCGCACTTTCCGTCTTCCTCTCTTCATCTTCTGAGGCGGTCAGAAGACAAGTCTATCCAACACAGTTGTTTCCTACACCCACAGCCACACCCATAATCCAACAGGGGGGTTTCTCCCATCTGAGGACAAACACCCTGATTTCCAGAGTTCAAATGAGGGGTGTTTCCAGAAAGCCTTGGTCATATTTTCTTTCTTTCTTTTTTTTTTTTCCTGCTTTATATAGACATACAGCAGCTAGAGGTGAGGCCATAGAATAAAACCCAACTCTCTTCTATCTTTGGAGACTCGGAGCCTAACGGGCGTGGATACCTGTTGTATTTCTCTAGAGCATTGTGTCACTTGGCTGGTTAAAAAAAAGGTTGGGGGGGAAAGAGTGGCGGGAGGGAGGAAGCTGTACTTGATCCTTATGGAAGCCAGTTAAAATTAATTGGAAAAAGCTTTTAAAGACCCAAGATGCAGACCAAATGTATCTCCAGCCCGTGGCCTCATCCCGCACGGAACACGGAGGTCACCGCGAAGCTGCAGATTTATGCGGACGGGTTGGGTGATGGAAAATGAGACAAAAGCATTTGGATTTTATTATTCCATTTACTCTGACCCTGGGCCATTAAGGGTTTGGAGAGCCTGTTTTATGTATTCAGCTGGTTGCCACACTGACAGGCATTTGGAGTCACTTAAATAAAGCACCCTGGTCCCACAGCTGCAACAACACCACATCAAATGTAGGTTAGGGCTGGGACTGCAAGGCTGCAAGACAGTGTCTCCGGCAGGTGCACGGGGAAATTTTTAATTTGTTTGGTTTTTGTGTTTTTTAATTTTATTTCTTTTTTTTTTTTTTTTTTTTTTTTGGTAACTCCTTGTTTTGGGGAATAGCTTCCTGACCCATCAAATGATTTTGACTTCCAGTTGACTCGGACGCTGGAACAGATTCGGCTTGTGCCTAACCAGTGCTCATATTTGGTTTTGACCCCCCCCCCCCCTCGCTTTCCAAGAATGCTCCGTGTCTTCATTGCCGTTTGAGTTGGGCTGGAGAGAGGTTGTCCTAGTAGCAGAAAGTGGGTAACTTTGTTGGTTTAGTTTTATTTAGATTTGGGTTGAGCTATGTATTTAAAAAAACCTTTTTTTTTTTTTTTTTTTTTTTTTTAATGTGGTGTTTTTTTTAGTTCATTGGATTCTCTGAGGCTGGTTTCACTGGGAAAGTTCCTGTTATGACTGGAGGGCAGATAAGGTTGAGAGTTCAATAGGAAAGATAGTGACATTGATTCTACACGTGTGTCTTTGTGATAGACAAAACATCTACCCCTGCTTTTTTTTTCTTTTCTTTACATTTCTTTTTCGATTGATTTTAGAGAGAGAGAGAGAAAGAGAGAGAGAGAGAAACATTCATCCCACCCAGCCACGTACACATGGACTGACTTCTGCATGTGCCCCATCTGGGGACTGAATCAGCACCCCTGATGGATCAGGGGTCGGGACGCTCCCGCCAACTAAGCCACCCAGGCAGAGCCGTCCTGGGATTTCCGTTTCCTTTTTGGCATGCAAGGAACTGAGCGGAGAAGAGAGAGAGACACCCGGACTCATCACAGTTCCATCACGTTTCTTGGTGGACCTCGTCCTAGAGCAAGTGACCGCTTCCATCGTACAGATGTGAGAACTGAGGCTGGAAAAGGTCAAAGGACATGCTCAAGAGTAACACGATGAGAAAGGAATGCTCTTTCTGCCACACAGCGCTGCCCGATACACCCTCCTTTTTATAACAAGGCCTTCACCTCATGCTGAGTGAGAGGTGCAGCCACCACACGGAATGCAGGTGCTCGGATCTGGAAACCAGAGACACCCAAACATGCGGGGGGCGCACAGGGGGGTTTGGGGGCCTGCCATGCCCTTTGACCTTCAGAGCATACTCCTTCAGAACCCCAAAGAGAGTGTGGACAAGCTAATTGAGGATCGCTGTTTTATTTCATACTGTTCCTCTTGGGTCTGTTCTTCATAGAAAAGCCATCAGGACTTTGAACTATTAATCACTTGTCACAAAGACTGATTTTTCCCACTCTTTTTCCTCCCCCACTCAACACTCACCCAGAAAACACACCCTGAGAAGTTCCACAACTGTATTTCCATTCTTTGATGTTTCCTCCCCTGTCTGAAAATCGGGGAAATTACCAACAGAAACCTCACATTATTGAAATTGCATTATTGCTTATTTCAGACTTGTGAGTGAGTGTTAAAATAGAAGTACATCTCAACTGGGCTCCCAAATACAGCTTTATGTACAGAGACTCAAGTATCTGCACAATAATAATAATAATAAAAAAAGGAGTCACCCTATGGTATTTTCTTTTTCAAAATAACTTTTAAATTTTTGGTACAAGATGTGGCCCTATGTCAATTTTCTGATTTAATTTGAAAGCATGCTCTGGAACAAATAAAATTGCACAGTTTGGGTATGTTAGGAAACCAAGACAGTCTTTAGCTATATTATTTCATTAAATTTTTGTGTGTGTTTTATTGAGGCAAGAATAGGGTTTATTCCTTCTTTCCAGGTCAGAGTGGTATAGTTGAAAATTTTGTTCAGTTGGGGTGTCCCCAAGATTCAACACAGGCTCGCCAAAGTCATGGCAAGCTTGCCATGAATGGCATACGGCCTGATTTTCAGAAAAATATACAGTGTGTCCGTAAAGTCATGGTGCACTTTTGACCGGTCACAGGAAAGCAACAAAAGACGATAGAAATGTGAAATCTGCACCAAATAAAAGGAAAACCCTCCCAGTTTCATACCTATTCAGTGCAGTTCGATGTGGGCTCACGCACAGATTTTTTAGGGCTCCTTAGGTAGCTATCCCATATAGCCTCTACAGACTCGTCACTGACTGATGGCCTACCAGAACGGGGTTTCTCCACCAAACTGCCGGTTTCCTTCAACTGCTTATCCCACCGAGTAATGTTATTCCTATGTGGTGGCACTTCGTTATAAATGCACCGATATGCACTTTGGTCATGGATTCGAATCTAGCGAGCCACAGAACACACTGAACTTTCCTCTGTACCGTCCACATCTCAACTGGCATGGCCCTGGGCTACTCTGCTGTATACACGGTGTTACGTCATCATCTGCACATGCGCACATGCTGCCACATCATCCTACAGAAACTGGGAGGGTTTTCCTTTTATTTGGTGCAGATTTCACATTTCTATCATCTTTTGTTGCTTTCCTGTGACCGGTCAAAAGTGCACCATGACTTTACGGACACACTGTATTTACAATTAAAATCTGGGAGAAAATTTGTCCTTGGAGCAATTACGCAAAGGGAATAAAAAACAAGTGTACAAGTAATTCTTCCTACCTGCATGTTAAGGTTTAATAATAAAAAGACTTTTATTTTACGTGGGCACTCAGAAATGTTGCTTCTGGACAAGTACAGTTCCTGACAAGCGATACATGGATTCCTCTGGTTCCAGACATTTCCTGAAGTGTCCTAGCCTGTGTAGTTTACTCCCTTCTGTGGACACTATTGGTTATTGGTCCACTTTATCCTTTGTGGTTGGACTTTTGCTTTTGGAAATTACCCCGTTTTCTTTTTGAAGTCTCATTTTGCAAATTAGTGGAAGTGTCTTGCTGGGTTGTCACGTTTGATTCAAAACCTTCATAAAAAGCACAACTGTGAATTAGTGGAAAATCACAAGTGTTGCGTTGAGGCAAAGATACAGAAAGAACATGGAATCTGGAGGCAGACAGATGGGTGATAATCCCACCTCTGCCACATATTAGCTGTGTGATGCCTGACAAGATACTTTACAAGATACTTTGAGACTCAGTATTTTTATCTGTCAAGTGGGGTTAAGGCTACTTTCCTTGAATTGTTACTATAAAGAGTAAAAGTGCACTATGACTTTACGGACACATTGTACTTTAAAAATTCTTTTAAATGTATTGATTTGAGAGAGAGAAAGAGAGAGAAAGGGAAAGTAAAAGAGAGAGAGAGAGAAACACTGATTTGTTGCTCTACTCATTCATGCCATCATTGGTTGTTGTTCTATGTGCTTCTACTAGGAATTAGACCTGCAACCCCAGCATGTCGGGATGACGTTCTAACCAGCTACCCAGCCAGTGCCCCAACTCTTAACCGTAACTTTCTTTTTTTCCTGTGTGGTAACCCAGCTTGGCTGTTCGGCAGAAAAGCTCATGCTGATTGTCTTAAAGTTGTTCATGCCCCAAAGGGAGGAAGTGGTGACCTAGTCTTGGAGCAGGAAGGAAGCCTTGTGACTAAGGAAGTACCAGCCACCATAGGTAGCCGCACTGAACTCTAACTGGTAGAGTATCTGAAGGGATAGTTTGACAGGAGGAGAGTCCCTTTTTCCCTTTTTTTAATTGTATTTATTAGGGTGACATTGGTTAATAAAACTACACAGGCTTCAGGTGTATAATGGGAGAATACATTATCTGTATATTGTATTGTGGGTTCACCACCCTAAGTCACATCTCCTTCCATTCCCAGTTATATGATGGGGGGGGGGGACTTCTAAAGGCTTTCCAGGGGACAGCTGCTCCTTTCTCTGCTTCCTCCCAAATCCTGTGCTTTAGGGACTGCGATTTAGATGCTTGGTGCTCCCCTCTCACTCACGGTTGCTCTAACTCATGCCAAAAAGTAGTTCAACAAATAATTTTCGCTGGGTTGACCAGGTGCTGCGTCATCTCTGGCTGACTGTTGGGGTATTCTGTCACGATGTCTGAGGCCCTACCTAGTTCATAGCACGTCTGACAATGTTGGACTGCGTTTGTTCGGGGTGGATGTGGGTATGATGACTCCAGAGGGGAGCTCCGGAGCAGGTGTGGGTTCCATTTGACTATTCTGACTGCACAGGGCACCATCGAAAATGCCCTAAAGCTGTGATTAGGGCCTCAGAAAAGGGAGTGGACAAGTCACCTCTGATTCTCAATCCTGGAAATTCTGAAACTTTTTTTTCCCTACACGCTTGGCTCTTCTGCTGGGCTGATGGAAAAGCCACGTGAGCCAGCGTGTGAATGTTTCAATGCACGGCTAGTATCATAAAAGCTGATGGTGACTCCTGGTGACTTTTGTTGCAGTCGTGGCACCTGCATTTTAATGGACGTTTCCCTCCCCGGAGTGGAGCGTCGGAAGGTTGGCCCTCATCCACTGTGGCCGAGTGGAAAATGGCTGGGTTTGCGCTTCCCTTTTCTGCAGCTCTCAGATGGTATTCATTCGTGGTGGCCCGAGGATGACTTGACTTCGGCTCGGAGTCTCTGATCCGGGGGGGGGGGGGGGGGGGGGGGGGGGTAAGTCAGCTGCACTGGACGGGGACCGTCTATGAGCTGAAGTTAGAAATTCTCTGAACTGAGGAGACAGCTTTGCTTACCCTGCATTCTGGCATTTTTTTTAAAAAAATGTTCATGAAGAGAGACCAAAAAAAAAAAATTATTATTTTTTTTTTTTTAAATTTGACTTGATGTTACAATGCTGCCAAATATGCCTGTTATTGTGGTCAAGCTACATGGAAACCATAAACAGCACAAATTGCTACCATGTGAAGGGATTTCTGGGTTGGGTTAGCACCTTCCCCGGGGCAGACAAAGAGAGACTGAGAAGGACGCAAACTCTCAGCAGAACCGATTCGCGCTCTTCTCCGAAAGACAAAACAAAACAAAAGCCTCCCTACGGTTTAGAACAACCGATCTGCTTGGGTAATGTCCTTATATGTAAGTGGAAATCCTTTCCGATGTTTACACTACTGATTTCTTTAATCTCCACTTTGGAATTAATAGACAATAACATGGGGCTGCTTCCCCGGGCACCCCAGCCCTTGTTCATATTTACCCAAGTGTCTAGAGTAGGGACTGTACACATCTCTCTAATCCACCTGCCTGTGTTAGTTAAAAGCTCAGATAAAATCTGCAGCCCTTAGATCTTAACCTTTTAAGTCTGAAATGTTTTTTAAAAGTCTGGCCATGGCAACTGAAACCCGGGGTGTTTGACACGGGGGAGGGGGCGGAGGAGGGGAAAAATCAGGGAGGAATTGGGACAGAGAAAAAACTTTCTCAGCGGGAACCATGGCTGCATTGAAAGAAACTTAAAAAAAAAAAAAGTAGAATCATAGGGCAAAGATCCACAAAAACCAGGAGATTGGACCTCGGTCTGACGACAGAAACAAGCTACTTTAAGATGCAAAGACATGGGTGCTGGGTGCCAAGCCTGGTTACTTGGCTTGTTATCCAAACAACTTGAATTCCCTTTCAACTTTCTCTGTAGGTGTGGATCAGGGAACTGTTGGTGGGAACAGGAGGGGCGGAATATAATCTCCATTCAGACATCGTCAGGACAGAGGCTTGAATGCATGAGAAATACTAGGAATGCTAAAATAACAACATCCTGGTGCCAGCATTTAACTCTCTGGAGCAATCACTGACTATCAACCATCATTTGTTGTATTTCCCTAAACTTAACCTATAGATCTAACAGATCAGACTAAATAAAGTAAAAAAAAAAAAAAAGAAAGAGATCATTGACCCTTACATTGATCACAACTCACGGGCTAGCAAATCAGCAAATCACTCTTTGTATCACTCAGCCTTGTCCTTATAGGACTCCCTGGACCAACCTAGGATGCCGTCCTTTCTAAAGTGGGAGATTTCATTTTCATTCTTAACCATTTCCTTTCTACTTCTTCACTTAAGGACAAAGGGATTACACAGAAAAACAATGATACTGTCTTGACACATCTCTTCTGGGTTACGTTGAGTTAAGATAACTCTGTACCTTCTGGACCAAAGATCCAAAGCCAAGCTGCCCACTTCTCCTTAAGGAAAAACCATCAGCCAGTTGTCATCTGCACATTAGTCAAACACCACGAGTCCAGCATTTTTTTTACTTGAAGAGCCTTCCATTGTGAATGAACAGTCAGACTCCGTCTGTCCCTGGGCAGCTGTCTGTCCCTGGGGCTCCTCTTCCCATTTTAAAATTTACCTCCATTTTTCCTGGAGGGCAGGCCTGGTATTGCCTTTATCTCTGTGCCCCTGGCACGGAAAGGGCGCTTGGTACGTCTTTATCAACTGACTGCTTGGATTACTTCAGAGCAGAAGCCTATGGAATTTTGCTGAAAAGGCTCTCTTACAGTCTGCTCGTAGTTGGACCGATTGCCTGGGTCTCCCGCCACAGGAGAGGGAGCTGCAGCAGTCATTCTATCTAATAGAATATGTTGGCCCTGGGCACCCGCTCTTTCCCTGGTACCCGCCATCACAGTGAGCTGAACCTCCCAGCCACACGTCCGCTTGCAGTGAACTGTTCTGGGCCAGGCACTATCCCAGTATAATCACGTGCATTTTCTTTTTTTTTCTTCACTGAATCTGCAGATGAACCCTGCAAGGTCAGTCATGCTATTGCTGTTCGAGGGAGCAGACTAGGACGTGAAAACGTGGAGATGTAGGAGCTGGCATGAGCTCACCTGGCTCCTGAATTGGACAGAGTGAGGGTTCCATCCGGGCCCTCTGAGCCCTGGCTCACAATGAAAATCGTCTCCTCTCTGCTCTTGGCTACTTCTGTCCTACAGGGCGGGTCTTCTGAAGTATTTATTACTGTTCTGTCAAAATGCACTACCTCCCTGACACAATGACAAACAACGTTGCTTAAAAAATGGACAAAGGATTTGAGTTGTTTGTTTTTTTTTAAAGTACACAAATTGCCAATAAGCAGAGGAAAAGATACTCAACATTATTAATCATTAGAGAAATGCAGGTACCATCTAATACCTCCCATGGTGGTTATAAAAAATAGAAAATAAGAAATGACACGAAGAGTGTAGAACCCTCTCTACTTTGCTGTGGGAAGCTGTTTGGCAGCTGCTCAAAAAGTTAAACATCGAATCACCACGTGACCTGGCAATTCCACTCCTCGGTAGACACGTCCCCAAAGTGAAAACGTAAAACTTATACACCCATCATCATAGCCGCATCACTCATAATTCTTAAAAAGAAAGCAACGTGCATGGACATCGATGGACAAATGGATAAACAAACTGTGGTCTTGCCGCACTTACATGTGGAATCACAGTCAGCTATAAAAAGGAAGAGGAGCCCTGGCCGGTTGGCTCAGCGGTAGAGCATCGGCCTGGCGTGCGGGGGACCTGGGTTCGATTCCCGGCCAGGGCACACAGGAGAAGCGCCCATTTGCTTCTCCACCCCTCCCCCTCCTTCCTCTCTGTCTCTCTCTTCCCCTCCCGCAGCCAAGGCTCCATTGGAGCAAAGATGGCCCGGGTGCTGGGGATGGCTCCTTGGCCTCTGCCCCAGGCGCTAGAGTGGCTCTGGTCGCAGCAGAGCGATGCCCCGGAGGGGCATAGCATCACCCCCTGGTGGGCAGAGCGTTGCCCCTGGTGGGTGTGCCGGGTGGATCCCGGTCGGGCGCATGCAGGAGTCTGTCTGACTGTCTCTCCCCGTTTCCAGCTTCAGAAAAAAAAAAGAAAAAAAAATGCATTATAAACGGGTCTAATATTAACTCAGCTTAACTCCTCCCCTTTTGGACACCAACCACTTTCAAGAGGGTTCCTGTAGGTGGGAAGACCCCCCCCCCCCCAGGCAGCCTCCCTACCCAAGGTCCCAGCAGGCAAGCTCAGCTGATGTTGCCGATTTTGTGAAGTGAGCCAGACAGTTATCCGGAAACTGCAGAAGCTGGGATTCGTGACAAAATGCCCAGTTGCTTTTTTCTGCTGGGGAGTTCGGGGAGGCCAGGACACACCCAAGTCCACGTTTTCAAACAGGTGTGGGTTAGCCGTAACACAGATGAGCAACTCTCCTGCAGGTCTCAAGAAGCCACGAGGTGAAAAGAAGGGGCTGGGTGAACAGGGTTCCTGATGCTTCTAGAAACACAAGGGCCTACAGCGCTGATGCAGGTTTGCGTTTTCAACCAGGATCCTCACACAATTCCTTAGAAATTGTGGGGCTCAGACATCGACTGGAGAAATAATTTGGTCTTGCATCTTATACGTGGAGCCGTTGTGTAAAGGATGAACAGGCTACAAAGAGCATTTCAGACTCTTATATACTTAGAGCGTTGACACGTTGACCACATATCTTGATTGTTGTCATTTTGTTGGGGAAAGTAAAGTCCGGTGGATGTGGAAAGAAAAAAATATCTTTTGGACGGCGTGTCTTTCTTACCCTCATCTTCTGACTTTCTCTCTCAATCCAGGGCCCAACAAGGGTCCCCATAGACCAAGAATAAAGCTGTATTGTTCGGTGGCGGATTTAATTTCATTCCATCACAAGCGACCATCGCAGCCCTGTCATTGCGATTGGTCACACTTTTCTTGTGCGCTCTATCTGTCTGAAGTCCCATCTCCTCGGCAGTCCGCTGCATAATCCCCGTCCCTGAGACAAAGCTCCCCCAGCAGAAAGAAAGAGGCGGGATGGGCAACGGAAAGTCAATGGACACAGTTATCAGTTTGGGCCCCACACCCCCCTGACTCCTGGGATTCCTCCCGGGCAGCCAAGGAGGCGCTAGGGGCACCTACTGGGCTGGTAAAAAAGTATAAAAAAGGCACCACCGCCAAGTTTGCCAAGGCCAAAGGAAGAGCTGGTGGCTGCTAGGCAATGTCATCCAATGCCCTCCTGAAGGGACCACCACATAGAGGAATGCTCAGGACCCCCAGCTCTCTGGGACCAGCAGTCCAGTGTGCTAGGACGAAGGTGATATTTAGAGCCGCCTCTAAATTCATTCGGGATCGAAACATTGGGGAGGGCATCCCAGCAAGCACGGACGGATGAGGCAGCTCAGCCCGGAGACTGTGTTTCTCCCCAGATCTGACGGCCGCTGACACGGGCTGCAGAGCTTTGAGATGGATTCTGGAACACAAACACATCTCAGCCAAACCTCACTGTCTCTCCCGGTGGAAACTCCAGCTCTGATCTTTGATGGAATGTTTTGGGTACTGTAGTCTCTGTAGTAGTCACTCCTTCCCAGTGTAATGAAATGTATTTTAGGCATTTTTTTTTTTTTTTTTTTGTATTTTTCCGAAGCTGGAAACGGGGAGGCAGACAGACTCCCGCATGCGCCCGACTGGGATCCACCCGACATGCCCACCAGGGGGTGATGCTCTGCCCATCTGGGGTGTTGCTTTATCGGATATCCCATGAGACTTCTTCCATTGCTCTCTTCATTCTTTTTACATTTTTCTTTATTGATTTCAGAGAGAGAGGAAGGGAGAGAGACAGACATCAATTTGTTGTTCCTCTTATTTATGCACTCATTGGTTGATTCTTGTATATTTCCTGACTAGGAATCAAACTGGCAACCTTGGTATATCAGATGACCCGCTAACCAACTGAGCTACCCAGCTAGGGCTCTCTTCATTTCTTGCTATCACGATCAGGGTGGGAATTTCCTGTTTGCCATTGTTTTTATTGCTGCTGTAGATATTTCCAAAAGGTCATCCCTGAAGGTGTTAGTCCCTAATTTTTCATCTGCCCGTGTCAATTTTCCCACGCGCCAAGGCATCCGTACCAAGGAGTCCGCTTTCTATAAGCATGGAGGAGAAAGTTAATACTACAGGGAATCACACTTCCGTATTACAATGTTCGTGATCAAGAGAATAATTAAAGTCACTGCAAACGCACGGATCCTTGATTCACCTAGAAATCCACTTGGTAATTCGCAGTCAGTTGTGCTACTTTATTTCTTTATCTTTAAAACAATCACAAAACTGCTGCATCTTAAAAAAAATATATGATATTTTTTTTCTCGTAATTTTTACAGAAGTAGGGCAGGAGCAGGTGTGGATTTGAGACTCGGTTCTGTCACTCATTAATTGTATAAACTTAACTTTTGTGTTCAGGTTAGTCTCATCATTGGGGGGGGGGGGAGGAAATAATGGCCCTGACCGGGTGGCTTAGTGGATTCAGTGTTGTCCGGGTATGCTAGAGTCACGGGTTTGATTCCAGGTCGGGGCATATACCAGAAGTAATCAATGAGTGCACAACTAATGCAGCAACTATGTAAGACAATGAGTTGATGCCCCTCTCTCTCCCTCCCTTTCTCTCTCTCTCTCTCTCTCTCTTTCTCTCTCTGAAATCAATGGGAATAAAAATGAAATAATGATCTTCATCAATCAGTGGTACCCTGGGATTCAATAAGCTACATTGCAAAGTCAGAAGACTATAACTTATTATTTCCATAGGTCTAAGGATTATGACTCTTATAAATACTATATATATATATATATATATATATATATATATATATATATATATTGTGTTTGTATGTGCATGTAACTTAGGCTCTTAGACACTGTGACTTAGTTCACGCATCTCCTCGCACAGTTGACACTGTGACTCAGTTCACGTATCTCCTCGCACAGTCGACACTGTGACTTAGTTCACACACCTCCTTGCACAGCCGACACTGTGACTTAGTTCGCGCCTGCCTTCGAAAGCCCAACTCTTCAGGGGCAGGTTTCAAAGTTTCCGTTGCACCGTGAATGAGTTCTCACGAGGACGATATCCAGGAGGTTGGGTGGAAGCGATCTACATTTTTATTATCATGGCGTATCAGTCTCGTGGATGCAACTAAGCATAACACGTCCATTTCCAATATTTTTAGCACAGGTGTGGGCTCCCTTCAATACCACTAGTGAGAATTACTTGCATCCAGTCTTAGCCTGAATGTTAGCCCAAATCTCAACATGGCTGAATCCTTCTCATCTGTCAGGACCCAACTTGGAAGTCACCTTCTCAAAGAGGGTTCCCCAGACCACCGCTTCTCATCGGGCTGCGTTTCTGTCCCACCATCATGTCACCACGGGGGAGGGGAGAGTCACTAGCAGGGAGGACAGAGGGACACAGTCCTGCGACTAAAAGCCATCTGGGTTGGTGTCTGCAGTTTCCTTGCTAGTCCAGGTAAAGAGAGGGGTGGTGGAAGAGAGAAAGTCTTGGGGAGGTGGCAGGCAGGGTGACACGAGAGGGGTGAGGTGGCGCAGAAAGCTCACCGTGACCAGTTCCCACCCTGGTGACGCTCTGTGGAAGTTTCTGTATCAGAAATAAGTATCAGCTGTCTTACAGGAGCCTCGTCTGAGGCCACGGAGACAGGGGGTTTTCACTAGATAATACAAGGCTCACAGGAACTTATATAGTCGGCACCAGAACTTTGGGGATAACATAAGGGTAATAAGGAGCACTTACAGGAGAAACACTTTACTGACACGAGTTGTTAAAGACCTGCCTTGCGGAAGGGGACAGAGAGATGGGTCTGGCATGATGTGACATTCTCAATAATCTGGTGGACTCCGTCAAAGCTGATCGTCTCCACTGTCCTTGCCGGGGGATGGGGGGAAATGGGGGGGAGCCCGTGTCAGCCCCGCTGAGCAGCCTGGCTGGTGTCAGCTCTGGACCCAGGAGCTGGTGTAATATTTCTCCAAGCCAGAGTCTGGGTGGTCTTGTCTTGTGCAGGGAGAAAAGCAGATAGCAGGAGGCATTCTAGATTGCTCTCCCAAGCATCAGTCTTCAAAGCAAAACGACCCACTGAAGGCGGACAAGACATTTTCAAGAGACAGAGGATGCAGGAGCCCCAGGTCAGGGGAGCCTGAACTGAGTCCCTGCTCTGCACCGGCTGCCTTGGCCAGCCTGCTTCCACTTTATTATATATTATATATATAATAATATATATAACAATACATATATATTATTTTTTAATTTAAACTTTTTAATTAAAAAAAACATGACAGTTTCCATTCCATTTTTTGTATGTTAATTTATTTGTCTCCCCCCCCCCCCCCGCGCATGCAATATATATCAATGGAGCAAGAGAAAAAATAAAATAAAATCATTGCGTCTAAAATGTAAACCATCTGAAATTTGGAAGCCCTGAACTCTATATGATTTTTAGCTTTTAAATAAAGTTTTGCTTTTGTTTTGTTTCATTTTGTTAACCAAAGTCTTGTTGAACCAGATGTCAAAAGAGAGATGCTGTTTTGTGAACTGTTTGGTTCTGAAAAAGATTGTAAAGTCTCTTTGGGCATTTTAACTTACGGAGTCACACAATAAAACAATTACGATCATCTTTGAATTGAGTAAAGAAGCAATCCTTCTACTTCGATCAGTTTCTGTATTTACTTTTGCACTTTCTGAGGGTTCAGAACCAGTAACACGGAGGGAGTAAAATTTCTCAGCCCCGATGAGGGTCACAGTCCCACACAGTGGCTTTATTCAAGTGTCCATGACCATAACAGGACGGAGCACGAATGACATCACGCAACATGACAATCGGCAGTCACTACTGTGGACTGACTTCTCACAACCACTTTTACAACTTTTCACGCGAAGATCTGTGAGGCTAGCCCGAGAGGGGAGCGGCGGCATTAACAAGACAGCACGATCGTCCAGTATCAACTGTTCTTTTACTGATCTTTCCAAAATATAAGTTGATATAAAAACACTCCTTTTTAAAAAAAGATACCCATCCAAAGGAGGGTGAGTCACTGGCTTCCTTAACAGTCTTTGGCAGAGACAAGATTCCAGTTTTTAACTCTAAGTTGATACATAGTTCCATGCCTCATTCCATACTTCTAGAACTCAACGGCAAGCTCTATTTTTTTTTTTGAGGCTTCTTTTTTTTTTTTTTTAAGACTTTATTTATTCATTTTAGAGAGGAGAGAAGGAGGAGGAGGAGGAGAGAGAGAGAGAGAAAAGGGGAGGAGCAGGAAGCATCAACTCCCATATGTGCCTTGACCAGGTAATCCCAGGGTTTTGAACCGGCGACCTCAGCATTCCAGGTCGACGCTTTATCCATTGCACCACCACAGGTCAGGCTACCTATTTTTTTTTTTTTTATTGTTTTTAAAGTGGCTTTGTCTTGGAAAAAATGGCCCTGGGTTTTTCCTGATGGTTGACTTTTAGCACTGACCATAACCCAAGTCCGGGGACTTCATACCATTGCGATCCTGGTTATGGTGGTGGGTTGTGCTGGTGGCCTAGCATGGCGGAGGGAATGGAGGAATGAGATAAAAACCACCTTCAATGGGCTTATTGGAAGGACTGCATTGAGGTAATGTTTAGCATAATGTCTAGCAGGTAATATACTTAAAATTAATGTTTATTGTCATATATTAATCCAGATCAAGAGCTCTGGGTATTGAAAGGAATCACTGTTTTCTAATCACAGTACTCTTGTGAGTCTAATCATTTTAGGTGACTTGAGGAACAAAGGCTTCTTTTTTTTTTTTTTTTTTTTTTTTTTTTGTATTTTTCTGAAGCTGGAAACGGGGAGGCAGTCAGACAGACTCCCGCATGCGCCCGACCAGGATCCACCCTGCACGCCCATCACAGGGCAATGCTCTGCCCATCCGGGGCGTCGCTCTGTCGCAACCAGAGCCACTCTAGCGCCTGAGGCAGAGGCCACGGAGCCATCCCCAGCGCCCGGGCCATCTTTTGCTCCAATGGAGCCTCGGCTGCAGGAGGGGAAGAGAGAGACCGAGAGGAAGAAGAGGGGGAGGGGTGGAGAAGCAGATGGGTGCCTCTCCTGTGTGCCCTGGCCGGGAATCGAACCCGGGACTTCCGCATGCCAGGCCGACGCTCTACCACTGAGCCAACCGGCCAGGGCCCCAAAGGCTTCTTAGAACAAACCACACAAGGTGACAACTCCGGACTGGGGCAGACACTGGGAACGGGGAGCTACGGTGGCTGGAGACCTTCTCAGGGCTGGAGATGATGGTCATGTGTCACCTACGGAGGACAGTCTCCCTGGCTTGTAAATGGCTGTTCAGTCTAAGTGTCACTCATAACATCATTTAGCTCTTCAGAAGAATTTTACTTTTCAAGGAAAATACAGGTGACAAAACAGATGTAGCTGGTCTGGTGACAAGTCAAGAACGGATGGGTATCCAGCGCATGAGAAATGTCTAACTCTGTCCCCCGCTTGGGGACCCATAGAATGATAGGTAGGAGAGAGGGAAAAGGGGGGGAAATAGTCATCCTCCAAAAGAGATGGAAGTAGCCCTGGCTTGGCAGCTCAGTTGGTTAGAGCGTCGTCCCGATAGGCTAAGGGTTTGATCCCATCAGGGCACAAAGAATCAACCAATGATGGCCCTGGCTGGTTGGCACAGTGGTAGAGCGTCAGCCTGGCGTGCAGAAGTCCTGGGTTCGATTCCCGTCCAGGGCACACAGGAGAAGCGCCCATCTGCTTCTACACCCCTCCCCCTCTCCTTCCTCTCTGTCTCTCTCTTCCCCTCCCACAGCCAAGGCTCCATTGGAGCAAAGATGGCCCGGGCGCTGGGGATGGCTCCTTGGCCTCTGCCCCAGGTGCTAGAGAGGCTCTGGTCGCGGCAGAGCGACACCCCAAATAGGCAGAGCATCGCCCCCTGGTGGGCAGAGCGTCGCCCCTGGTGGGCGTACTGGGTGGATCCCGGTCGGGCGCATGCGGGAGTCTGTCTGACTGTCTCTCCCCATTTCCAGCTTCAGAAAAATACAAAAAAAAAAAAAAAAAAAAAGAATCAACCAATGAGTGCATGAATAAGTGGAACAACACATCTCTGTCTCTGTTTCGCAAATCAATAAACTAAATAAAATAAATAGAAGAGATGGAGGTATTTTGTGACAACTAGTTGGTTTTGCAAACACAGTCCCTCAGTTGCAGCCTTTGTCAGAGACACTGCCTGTGCCACAACAACTTGGCTTTTATTTGAGGTGTATGTGGCTACAATAATATATGTTTTAAAAAAACATTTTGCCTTCATGTCAGTAAAAAAATGGAAACTCCAGCTCTGATCAAGTCCACCAATGAATTATAAGCTTTGTCCCATGCTAGTTAGTCATTTGAACCTCACATCCCCTTCCCCTTCCCACCCGTCAAAACTGAACCGCCTGAGACTGTGTGTTTTTTTTATTAAAGTTCATGGAATTTCCGAATGAGCAGTGATCATTCGTAGTGAATCCTGCTGTTTCACTCAGAGGTGACTATGTTCTCAGCCCATACACGTTTCTCCTTGTCCGCCATGTGTAAGGTCCTGGACTATACAAGGACATTATCGATATTATGGGAATTCACAGCCTAGGGAAAAAAGGTAAAATGTAAAGAGTGCCCTAAATAATTCAAGTGAAGTAAGTGGAAAGTGCTGAAATCATTGAGAGGAAGGAGAAGTCCCTGAATGGACTTCTTTGACCTAACCCATAACCATGGACATCGCTGGTCCCCAAATCTCCACGCGCCATGGCCAGGGTTCTAGATGTAATAATATACTAGGTACAGTTAGTTCTAGGCATTTGGAAATCATCAGGAAATAAAACAGACAAAAATTGCTGGTCTCGTGGTACTTAAATTCCTGTGGGAGGTAAAGGGTGGGGATAGGCAAGGACCAGCACTCCTAATAAGTCACTTCTGAACTCGGTGAGTCTCAAGGGGCAAAAAATGAAAAGTTTTCTTCAAAAGCTACTCCCTGAAGCATTCACCTGGCCTGTCAAGCCATAATTATCCTGCTTTGTCACACTCTCTGCTGTAACAGGGCCAGAAATAAAGAAAATTGTTAGTGGAATAAGTGGATAAGTGAGTCAATTATTTTAGTTGGAACTACAGCTGTATGGATGGATACTATATGTTGTACCATTTGTAAATTATAAATGCAAAAACTGTTCACAGGCTGAGCTCCTCATACATACATGCATATATGAATATATGTACAATCGTGGTGTTCCTGCCATTTGTTTCTTTGTTTTTAAATGAGAAAATATGCATGCTGACAAGGTACATAGAGGAATACTAGCACAGGTGTGGACTCCGACTTTGTTCACTCATGAAAACTGGTTTGACAATTTCTGATGAAATTGACCAGTGGGGGTTTTAGCCTTCACACCTGGTCGATTCCGTCAAAAATGTCAAAAATTCTGCGATGGAATTGACAGGTGTTAGGCTGACCCAGGGGGCAATTCCATCAAAGCAGTAGAACCATTTGTGCCTGTGGACACATTGGAGACCCAATATAGAAAAAGAGAATTTGGGGAATTAGCCCCGGAGCCATCTCGGTGAGGACCGGGTTGACTCAGAAAATGGGGAATAGGATAATGGGGAACACCATTCTGTCTCAGTGGTGAACTGGTCATGGCCCTTGGGGGGACCTTCCATAATCGCTACTGGAAATAGATCAACGCCATGGATCGTGTCTGTCTGCATCTCCTCGCACAGCTGACACCGTGACTCAGTTCCCGCACCTCCTCGCACGGTCGACACCGTGACTCAGTTCACGCACCTCCTCGCACAGGGGACACCGTGACTCAGTTCGCGCATCTCCTCGCACAGGGGACACTGTGACTCAGTTCCCGCATCTCCTCGCATGGTCGACACCATGACTCAGTTCACGCACCTCCTCGCACGGTCGACACCGTGACTCAGTTCACACACCTCCTCGCACAGGGGACACTGTTACTCAGTTCCCGCATCTCCTCGCACGATCGACACCGTGACTCAGTTCACGCATCTCCTCGCACAGGGGACACTGTTACTCAGTTCCCGCATCTCCTCGCACGATCGACACCGTGACTCAGTTCACGCATCTCCTCGCACGATCGACACCGTGACTCAGTTCCCGCATCTCCTCGCACAGTCGACACCGTGACTCAGTTCGCGCATCTCCTCGCACAGGGGACACTGTTACTCAGTTCCCGCACCTCCTCGCACGATCGACACCGTGACTCAGTTCCCGCATCTCCTCGCACGGTCGACACCGTGACTCAGTTCCCGCATCTCCTCGCACAGGGGACACCGTGACTCAGTTCCCGCACCTCCTCGCACAGGGGACACCGTGACTCAGTTCCCGCATCTCCTCGCACGGTCGACACCGTGACTCAGTTCCCGCACCTCCTCGCACAGTCGACACCATGACTCAGTTCACGCACCTCCTCGCACGGTCGACTCCGTGACTCAGTTCACGCACCTCCTCGCACAGTCGACACCATGACTCAGTTCACGCACCTCCTCGCACGGTCGACACCGTGACTCAGTTCACGCACCTCCTCGCACGGTCGACACTGTGACTCAGTTCACGCATCTCCTCGCACGGTCGACACCGTGACTCAGTTCACGCACCTCCTCGCACAGGGGACACTGTTACTCAGTTCCCGCATCTCCTCGCACGATCGACACCGTGACTCAGTTCACGCACCTCCTCGCACAGGGGACACTGTTACTCAGTTCCCGCATCTCCTCGCACGATCGACACCGTGACTCAGTTCACGCATCTCCTCGCACAGGGGACACTGTTACTCAGTTCCCGCATCTCCTCGCACAGTCGACACCGTGACTCAGTTCCCGCATCTCCTCGCACAGGGGACACCGTGACTCAGTTCACGCACCTCCTCGCACAGGGGACACCGTGACTCAGTTCCCGCACCTCCTCGCACAGGGGACACCGTGACTCAGTTCACGCACCTCCTCGCACAGGGGACACCGTGACTCAGTTCCCGCACCTCCTCGCACAGGGGACACCGTGACTCAGTTCCCTCATCTCCTCGCACAGTCGACACCGTGACTCAGTTCCCGCATCTCCTCGCACGATCGACACCGTGACTCAGTTCACGCATCTCCTCGCACAGGGGACACCGTGACTCAGTTCACGCACCTCCTCGCACGGTCGACACCGTGACTCAGTTCACGCACCTCCTCGCACAGGGGACACTGTTACTCAGTTCCCGCACCTCCTCGCACAGTTGACTCTGTGACTCAGTTCCCGCACCTCCTCGCACGGTCGACACCGTGACTCAGTTCCCGCACCTCCTCGCACAGGGGACACTGTTACTCAGTTCCCGCATCTCCTCGCACGATCGACACCGTGACTCAGTTCACGCATCTCCTCGCACAGGGGACACTGTTACTCAGTTCCCGCATCTCCTCGCACGATCGACACCGTGACTCAGTTCGCGCATCTCCTCGCACGGTCGACACCGTGACTCAGTTCACGCACCTCCTCGCACAGGGGACACCGTGACTCAGTTCACGCACCTCCTCGCACGGTCGACACCATGACTCAGTTCACGCACCTCCTCGCACAGGGGACACTGTTACTCAGTTCCCGCATCTCCTCGCACGATCGACACCGTGACTCAGTTCACGCATCTCCTCGCACAGGGGACACTGTTACTCAGTTCCCGCATCTCCTCGCACGATCGACACCGTGACTCAGTTCGCGCATCTCCTCGCACGGTCGACACCGTGACTCAGTTCACGCACCTCCTCGCACAGGGGACACCGTGACTCAGTTCACGCACCTCCTCGCACAGGGGACACCGTGACTCAGTTCGCGCATCTCCTCGCACAGGGGACACTGTGACTCAGTTCCCGCATCTCCTCGCATGGTCGACACCATGACTCAGTTCACGCACCTCCTTGCACGGTCGACACCGTGACTCAGTTCACACACCTCCTCGCACAGGGGACACTGTTACTCAGTTCCCGCATCTCCTCGCACGATCGACACCGTGACTCAGTTCACGCATCTCCTCGCACAGGGGACACTGTTACTCAGTTCCCACATCTCCTCGCACGATCGACACCGTGACTCAGTTCACGCATCTCCTCGCACGATCGACACCGTGACTCAGTTCCCGCATCTCCTCGCACAGTCGACACCGTGACTCAGTTCGCGCATCTCCTCGCACAGGGGACACTGTTACTCAGTTCCCGCACCTCCTCGCACGATCGACACCGTGACTCAGTTCCCGCATCTCCTCGCACAGGGGACACCGTGACTCAGTTCCCGCACCTCCTCGCACAGGGGACACCGTGACTCAGTTCCCGCATCTCCTCGCACGGTCGACACTGTGACTCAGTTCCCGCACCTCCTCGCACAGTCGACACCATGACTCAGTTCACGCACCTCCTCGCACGGTCGACACCGTGACTCAGTTCACGCACCTCTTCGCACGGTCGACACCGTGACTCAGTTCACACACCTCCTCGCACAGGGGACACTGTTACTCAGTTCCCGCATCTCCTCGCACGATCGACACCGTGACTCAGTTCACGCACCTCCTCGCACAGGGGACACTGTTACTCAGTTCCCGCATCTCCTCGCACGATCGACACCGTGACTCAGTTCACGCATCTCCTCGCACAGGGGACACTGTTACTCAGTTCCCGCATCTCCTCGCACAGGGGACACCGTGACTCAGTTCCCGCATCTCCTCGCACAGGGGACACCGTGACTCAGTTCCCGCATCTCCTCGCACAGGGGACACCGTGACTCAGTTCACGCATCTCCTCGCACGATCGACACCGTGACTCAGTTCACGCATCTCCTCGCACAGGGGACACCGTGACTCAGTTCCCGCATCTCCTCGCACAGGGGACACCGTGACTCAGTTCACGCACCTCCTCGCACAGTCGACACCGTGACTCAGTTCATGCACCTCCTCGCACGGTCGACACCGTGACTCAGTTCACGCACCTCCTCGCACAGGGGACACTGTTACTCAGTTCCCGCACCTCCTCGCACAGTTGACTCTGTGACTCAGTTCCCGCACCTCCTCGCACGGTCGACACCGTGACTCAGTTCCCGCACCTCCTCGCACAGGGGACACTGTTACTCAGTTCCCGCACCTCCTCGCACAGTTGACTGTGACTCAGTTCCCGCACCTCCTCGCACAGGGGACACCGTGACTCAGTTCCCGCACCTCCTCGCACAGGGGACACTGTTACTCAGTTCACGCACCTCCTCACACGGTCGACACCGTGACTCAGTTCACGCACCTCCTCGCACGGTCGACACCATGACTCAGTTCACGCACCTCCTCGCACAGGGGACACTGTTACTCAGTTCCCGCATCTCCTCGCACGATCGACACCGTGACTCAGTTCGCGCATCTCCTCGCACAGTCGACACCGTGACTCAGTTCATGCACCTCCTCGCACAGTTGACTCTGTGACTCAGTTCCCGCACCTCCTCGCACGGTCGATACCGTGACTCAGTTCACGCACCTCCTCGCACAGTTGACTCTGTGACTTAGTTCACGCCTGCCATTGGAAGCCCAACTCCTCAGGGGCAGGTTTCAAAGTTTCCGTTGCACCGCGAATGAGTTCCCACAAGGACAATATCCAGGAGGGTGGGTGGAAGCGATCTACATTTTTATTATCATGGCCTATCAGTCTCATGGATGTAACCACGTGTAACACGACCATTTCCAATATTTTTAACTCAGCGCTTTCTGTCTCCACAATGGTAATTTCTTAACCACAGAAAGAAGTCTCTGAGGATAAACACGTGGGCCTGAAAGGATGCTAACTAAGCTTTACTCTTACGTTCACGGACTAATACAAAGGACATGCTCGTGGTTTCAGATGAATCACCCCAGTGCTCAGTCTGTGGCTTATGGGGACAAGTATGGATTTTAAGACGCCATCACGATGGCCTGGAGAACCGTCCCTTCGACCCCCCCCACATCCAGGATAAGAGTGCGTCCGCATAAATTGTCGTACATCAGAGACCAGAAGGGCTGGCCAGCCTCTCCCACGGTCTCAAGGGAACACTTGTCTTTGTGTCTGTCGCCCACTCTTTTCTGAACTTGAAATCCAATTGCCCAACAATTAAAGCCAATTAGCACGTGAGGAAAATAAACCGAGGGCTCTCTCCCTGTGTTTTCCGTGGTGGCCGACAGAAAGCTAGTTAGCTCAAGGCATTAGCATAGCTGGGGAGCAGGCCCGTCATATAACGGAGACTAGTTGGCTTAAAGTATTAGAAGGCCGGGTAGCGGCTGGTGCAGCCGAACCATGTTATTCTGAGCTAACAGCTGCCAAACATTCTTGACAGTGGATGAGGCAGATGTCCAAGGACAATCAAAGAGAGAAGAAAGTTTAAGCCAACGTTTGCCTATCTCATATTCTCTGCTTGATCCCCGGCCTCAAAGACAACACACAGCTGCTGCACTTCAAGGTCTAGGGGCTGCTCCATCCCCCAGCCACCACCCCCCCCCCCCCCCGGAGCCCCCTGGTTATTCTCTGAAGCCAGCTCGGTTTGCCTGTCAAGTGCCCCTTGCAGGCCAGCTCCTTGGAACACGTGACCCTTCTGAGTGACTTTCTGATTTTCTGGACACTCTAAAGGTTTGGCTCAAAATTCCACAGTGTGTGGTGATCACAGGACTGGGGACACAAAGCTTCTATAGGTCAATCCTCAATGAGTCAGCTTATCGGGAGCCTGGAGATATTTGGGGCGGAGCAGTACGTATTTAGACTGAAGAAACCATTCATTCAAACCCAAAATGAAGAAAAGAGGAACAATCTGGGTGAAATCTAAATATTGAGGATTTTTCTCTCAGAGCTGTTGACCTTCTCTTTCTTGTTTGAATAACATAAGGGCTGTGGGAGGGGGAGAGAATTAGAGGACATAGCCGCACCATGGATAATCAGACGTAACACGCATCTGGATTAAATGCGGTCCCTGAAATGTTGGTGTGTTGTCTCTCTTGGGGAGGGGAAAAGAAGGGGACTTCATTTTCCATCAATGCTAAGAGGCATTTCTTTTCTTTTCTTTTCGTTTTGACAGAAACAGAGAGAGTCAGAGAGAGGGATAGATAGGGACAGACAGACAGGAATGGAAAGAGATGAGAAGCATCAATCATCAGTTTTTTGTGGCGACACCTTAGTTGTTCATTGATTGCTTTCTCATATGTGCCTTGACCATGGGCCATCAGCAGACCGAGTGACCCCCTTGCTCAAGCCAGTGACCTTGGGTCCAAGCTGGTGAGCTCTCTGTTCAAAGCAGATGAGCCCGCACTCAAGCTAGCGACCCCGGGGTTGAACCTGGGTCCTCCTCATCCCAGTCTGATGCTCTGTCCACTGTGCCACTGCCTGGTCAGGTTAAGAGGCATTTCATATCCCACTATACAGCACTGTGCTTATTTGCTAAAATCCTTTCTTGTTCTATTTTACGTGACATGTGGAAAATAGACAAGTCGTTTGTGCCAGTAAACTACAACTCTGGTGAATTAAATGGTAAGAACTTCTAAAATGAGGAAGCATCATTATGCATGCCACTGTTCTACCTGTTCTGTAGCTGAGGAACATACTCAAAGCTTCGCTTACCAAGATAAATGAGGATTTCCCTTGGCATGTCTTTTTGGGAGGACTAAAACATACATGGCGTCTTTGAATGAACAGTTACCTTTGGTGGGTGATACACACTTGCATATTGAATTATAATTATTTGATCAAAGCATAAATGCTTATTTGACCCCATGTGTATGAGACTTGAGAAAGATGTGCTGTCTTACACACATTGGTGTCCCAAGGTGTAGTATGTGCTCAGTGTGCTTATTTGAATCAATAAAGGAAACAAAATAAACGAAAGAATGAATGAATGAAAAAAACGAGTTGACTTGATTCCGTGCCGAACCCATCGGAACACTGTGGAAAAACCACGCTCCTGCCACGGAGTCACCGACAGAAACAGGAGAGAGATCTATTTTTAGTGGATTACCTGAAAAGAACTCAATACGAAATAGTTTCTTGTAAAAGCACTAATTAGTGAGAATTAGCGTTTTAAAAAATTACATCTATTTCTCCCTGGCAACTAATTACAGGGATAATGTTCACACATACTACCATTGCAGGTGCAAATATTTAATTGTGTGTGCAAGCCAGGTGGTCAGGTGGCTCTGTAACCACGTGTTCCATTGTGTCTGCTCTAGCTGCCCCTTCAATTAGCTGGGGGTGTGTGCAAAAAAACAGAGACCGAGGGGAGGCCCCTATTAAAACAAGGCCTACATATCACCCCAGCCTTTTATCTGGGAGGCGGAAGGGGTTGTGCATTTTGGGTTTTATTTTAGTTGCTCCTAGCTGGGGTCCCCCAGGGAGTCACTCCAGCGAGCTAGTTAGCTAGGAGCAGCTGGATTTTGCTTGATACACGTTGCACATGGTTTCATAGAAAGTGGTCAGCAAAACCCTGCACACATTTGGGCAGTAAACCAGGATCTCTGTTC
The DNA here is from genome assembly GCF_036850765.1 of Saccopteryx bilineata. Classification (NCBI taxonomy): domain Eukaryota; kingdom Metazoa; phylum Chordata; class Mammalia; order Chiroptera; family Emballonuridae; genus Saccopteryx; species Saccopteryx bilineata. The sequence goes on from NC_089496.1 coordinate 64,420,870, forward strand.
AAAGCAAAGTGGCTCGCTTATTCTTAAAGTACTTAAAACAAACAAACAAACAAACAAAAAGCTGCATTTTTCCCGGTGAGACCAGAGAAAAGTTTGATCGGAACATCTGAAATGGGCAAGGCCCTCCTTCTTGAATAGTCTTAATTCTTTTTGCAATTCCCCTCACACTTTGAGTATTTAGGTGAACCGCCTAGGTGGCCATTGGAGGGAATGGGGACGATTTATGAGTTTTTGATTTGTTTACTTATTTATTTTTAACAAAGATTTTTAAAAGGCTATTTTGGGGGCAATAAAGCTGTCTGGGAATCTGCAGGGTTAAAATTTGACTGAGGCCGAAATGATAAAATAATCAGCTGGCTGTAACTTGTATACATTTGGGCCGAGACTGAGTGGTGACAAGAGCAGACACTCGAGGTTCGTCGATGGCATCGAAGTTTTCCTCCCTGAGGCATGTGTGGCTTCTGACATGTTAACTTTTTTGAGTTTCTACAAAAAAAAAAAAAAAAAAAAAATAGGGCCCTGATGCCTACCTACATCATAGGGCTACCTGAGAACTCACACAGACGTACTAAGTGGGCACTATTTATTGCGGCGATCACTCCGTGAGTCCGATCAACGTCTAACCACTATGTGGTACACACTATATTGAATGTCGATTGTATAGCCCCAAATTAAAATTTACAAAATGACATACTTAAAGTACCTTGTTTGAAAACCATAATGGGTGCTCCATAGAGAGAACTTCTTTGTCTCTCTCCAGAGGAAAAGAAGTGTTGAGGAAATTTCTATTCAGCTACAACAAGCAGGAGAACTCAGGGGAGGCAAGAACTCAACATCCTGGGCAGAGATCCAGTTTTTGCCCTTCAAGAGCTGGTGGCCGTGTTCACGTCCTCGGTGATGTATTATTGGATTTTTTTTTTAGCACGAGCAATAAATCACAGCCCTCTAAATCTCCGTGTTTACATTTTAAGGGAACTTAAATATGTTGCAAGCATCCGGTCTCGTTCTGTTTGAAGAGTTTTCCTCCATCACCTCTGGCCCCTTGGTCTCAAGGGACGGCAGATTTGGAAATACAAAGTTCCAATTTCTATATATGCCTAATTCTTATGTTTTTGTCTAATTTTGAATCATATTTATCTACAGTTGTGGATTTCCTTAAATGATGCTTATAGGCGGTCAGGTATCAAAGGCGCTTAGAAACGATGTCTTCAAGTCCAGGGTCCCTACGGGTATTACCGTATTTTTCGCTCTATAAGAGATACCTTTTCCCCCTAAAAGTGGAGGGGAAAATGCCCGTGCATCTTATGGAGTGAAAAATACGGTATTTAATGAAATATTTTAACATACCATTTGATTCAGAATATTTTTTTTCTTGTTTTCCTCCTTAAAACCCTAGGTGTGTCTTATGGTCAGGTGTGTCTTATGGAGTGAAAAATACAATCTCAAAAAAAAAAAAAATACAATCTCTCTCTCACTCTCTCTCTCTCTCTTTCTCACTCACTCACATACATACACCAAGGTTTTCTTGGGCTTTGCAATAATCCATTGTGATATCTCGCCCACATAAAATTGGAGCCCATTGAAGAGAAAATGTCTGTCTTGGGCACAAAAGCGTGCGGATACTAGCATGAGGTTACCAAAGAATGAGTCAATGTTAATAATGGGGCACAACCCGTGACACCCTGGGATGACCACAGAAGTAAGCCTAACACCTGGGACATTTACAGCCACACCTCCAACAGAGAGTCCCACTGCCGGGCTCCCGTGCACCAGGAAGCGTTTCTGAACCCCTCCTGTGAGCTCCCTGCTCTTCCTCTGGGTGGCGATGACTTCAGTGGGGCGTTCACATTCACGAGGAAGAATAGTTTGCTCACGTGATACCCTCGCATTTGTGATGAGACGTGGGGCAGAGATCATTTGAGTGAACTCTCAACTTCTCTGACCCCTCGTCTTCTCTCTGGGTTGGGAACGGGATTGGGGGTCTGTAGAAGTAGGAAACCTCTGGGGTTTTTTTTGTATTTTTCTGAAGCTGGAAATGGGGAGAGACAGTCAGACAGACTCCCACATGCGCCCGACCGGGATCCACCCGGCACGCCCACCAGGGGCGACGCTCTGCCCACCAGGGGGCGATGCTCTGCCCCTCCGGGGTGTTGCTCTGCCACGACCAGAGCCACTCTAGTGCCTGGGGCAGAGGCCAAGGAGCCATCCCCAGCGCCCGGGCCATCTCTGCTCCAATGGAGCCTTGGCTGCAGGAGGGGAAGAGAGAGACAGAGAGGAAGGAGGCGGGTGGGGTGGAGAAGCAAATGGGCGCTTCTCCTGTGTGCCCTGGCCGGGAATCGAACCCAGGTCCCCCGCACGCCAGGCCGACGCTCTACCGCTGAGCCAACCGGCCAGGGCCCGGAAACCTCTGTTGTAATGAAGACAGACGCACCGGCCCCTGAATCAGGACACCGCCTAGTACCTTCTGCTCACTGGGAAGCGAGAGAAGCCATCTCGGTCATCACATAACATCAGCTTTGTCAGTGGTTCCCTGCCAACCTCCGAAACTGCCGTCTGTTGGAATTTGAGAACAAGTTCTTCATGGCAGCTCAGGGTGAAGTTTATTTGGAGAACCTCTGGGATCTCGTGATGAGGCTTACAGGCGTGGAAAACATTAGTTGGCACCCAACCGCTATTCCTTGTGTTATCATTGTTTAGCACACATTTCCTGACGGCAGAGACAGAACATAGAAAAGCCTTTGTCACTTCCGCGGGGCTGTAACCAACACCGGAAATGATGGGTGGAGTCGGAGATGCTGCGTGTCTGAACGTCCCTCCTTCTCTGTTTCCTGCACGCTGGGCTCAGAATGGAGCCCTGCCCATGGGGAGCTGGGTGGCGGGCACCCCCACCTGTCACAGTGCGGCTCTCTGCCCCTGCTTGGAGCAGTGTGAGTTCTCGGTAGCTCATGGGCTGTGAGGAGTGGGACTTCAGGCATTGTCCATCATGAGGCTAACAGATGAACTAACAAAAATAAGGCTGGGGAGAGGTTCAGACTTGCAGGGATGGTGACTTCTGTGTCACAATATTTCCTAAATATTGTGGTGACAGAGAGAAGCCATTCTGTCTGTGTTACACATTTTAAATATTTTAAAATCAAACGGCTCCTCGGGCCCCCAGGTGAACTTGTTAAATATAATCATCTACCCTGGCTCTCACGGCTACTGAACAACCATCTCCAGCCTTGGTTGTGAGGCGTGTCCTGAGTCATTTGTTATTAATTTTTAAAAAAGTGGTTTATGGATGACTTACTTATTTTATAAGTTAGGTGAGCTTTTCCTATAATAACAACATTCACACCTACTTGCTTCTGACAAGCTTTTTCTTTCCTTTTTTTTTTTTTTTTTTGACAGGCTTTTTCTTAAAAAGTGCGTTAGCCCATACCAGTATGTAAATAGATCATGCATGATGCTCACAGGCCAGCTATGAACTTGACTTTGATAATTATAGATGAAGAGTCGCAAATAATTAAGCATTTTCTAAAACTTTCAAATCACCGAGACTTTCCTTATTATAAATGCCTGCATCCTATGATATTTTACACAGTGGCAGATTTTGTACATGGCTGTAATCGTATAAAATGCATTCTGTGCACATCACAGAAACAAAAATGAGTGTTAAAGCCCTCGTGTGTGAAGACAGTTTTATTTTCTTGGGATTCAGAGCCCCCCAACATAGAATCTACCACATAATAGGTGCTGAACAGATGTTTATAAAAATAATTTGTTTTTATTTTTTTCAAAGCTCAGTGGATATTTCCAATTAGTTACCCAGATATGCTCATGAACTGTAAGTAAAGTAAGATTTTTTTTTTTAATCCCTGAAGAGAGGCGACTGTTTAGAAAAATCCAGTGGGCACTAGGACCCAAGTTTTCTTTTACGTCTAATGCATCTGCTCTGAAATGATTTGCTTTGGAAATCAGTGTATTATCCTCTATGGCTCCTGCTTTTTTAGAAAGCATTTTCTGGAATCGTGATTGTTCGTTAGAAGAGACAAGTTTGTGTTCTTCCATTTTCTGGAACTCACAACATTTAAGTGACTAGTTGGAGTCAGTGGGCTGATGGCCAGAGCCTGGAAAGGGAGTCCCAAGTCCCGAGTTCAAAGAGGAGCCGCAGTGTTTTCATTGGTCAGAGTTGTTCTGACGATGCTGATGATCGGGTTGGGACACCCGGAAGGGCTGGACAAGACAAGGGACAGGTGACCCCGTAAGCGATGCTCTCAGGTGGAATGAGGGGGGCACAGACGTGTGGGGGACACTTGTGCCCAGGCTGCACAATTCCAGGAAGGGCACAGGGATGGAGCATGACCTCAGACCTTGGCTATAGTCCGGAGTCACGACTGTCATGTTGGCCATGTCCTTATAGGACTCAGAACTGATTAAAACATCTCTGCCCGAGCATATGTGACCTTAACAGGCTGCACAGGTAACTAACTGGTCACTTCTGAAAATTCAAGTGTTGCTGCAGATCGAAGCTGAACTCTGAACTCTGAAGATGTCCACCTGCCCCCTAAATAGTCCCTAGACAACATCTTCTATCTGCCCCAGTCCTTGTGCCCAAAGTGCAATGGAGAGAATTCTCGATGGGAACCATTGCCCTGTGTTTAAGTTCCAGTCTTATCCTTCCCCCAACTTGCAGACACACGGACAATCAGAGGGACGATCCTGTTAACCCCGAGTGACATAGAAACGACGTCGTGTTCCATTGGGAATCAGCACACCCACCTCTCCTTCTTGCACGTGCACAACTCCAGGGTAGATCTGGACAATACCTGGATCTATCACCACCCGGAGAGATCTTACCCTGCCCGGTCTCTCCCACTTACGGCTCCTTTATTCTCTAGTGCCCCCTTGTCCGAGTTTTGCACTTGGAACTGTGAAATCACTTTCACTCGACTGTAAAGAAAGGCAGTTATCTCCCAACGAGATTTACAAAGCAAAACCACAAGCTGAGAGGCAAGGTTGCAATGGGAGGCGCCTGCCATTTCCCTGCCTGGGCAGCGATGGGGTTAGCGGAGTGGGTGAACTCATTCTAACACGAGGCGACCCGGCTCAAGTGCACGAGCCCGCTTCCCGGAGGACAGAATTACGCGCAGAGAGAGTGAACAGCTGCTACCTGTCACATGTTCCCACCACAGTAGTAAGGTCTGCCTTCACCTTCTCCTTCTCCAGAAATGTCGATGGGGGTAGAAAGGCAAGGAGGTCTTTTGCCTGCACAGTAAGGCATTATCTTGGACTCGGAGGGCGCGTGCGTGCGTGCGTGAGTGCGTGCGTGCGTGAGTGCGTGCGTGCGTGTGTGTGTGTGTGTGTGTGTGTCTGGTGATGGATCCTAAAAAGCTATCGATGTTCTCCTTTTACATATCTGGCTCCCCAAATGAATCCTGATGGTGAGAGAGAGAGAGAGAGAGAGAGAGAAGGAGAAAGAGAGGGAGGGAAAATAGAGAGAGAGGCAGACGTGAAACCTGTTTTAAATGTATAACAGACCAGCAAGAAATAGTCTAATCACTCCGTTATCCAAAATATGAATTGGAAACATGGTACGGAAAACCAAAATGATGATGGGTGGAAACGCCCCCACCACCACCCAGCCCAACACGCCATTGGCAGCATCGATCCTGGTATTTATTGCTCGTTTTAACTACAGTGCCGTGCAAGCACTTTCTGCAAAAATGTAATCATATGCCTCATATTTCGGCCCCATTCTCCTCGCATATTTTACAGTGCCTGAGACTGTTTGTGTGTTTGCTATATATCAGTTGACACCTCCGTAAAATTTTTATATTGAATGCCTTTGGTAACGATGGCTAAATAATAGCATGGCCATTTGTGCCTTCTGTAGCTATGGTTTTCCGTTTGCCTGTGAGCGTTACTCTGGGCTGTGCGCGTAGGGAGGACTTAGAAAGCCGTATTGCTACTCCATCCTAAATGCCCTTCCTCAGTGGTATGAGTCTCGGTCACTATTCCACCTCAACTTCCTGTTCTTCCCTTCTATTCATTGAAGAAATGTTTCTATTTTTTTGTGTTTGTTTGATTTTTAAGATGGCATTGTCAGCAACACAATTCTTCGCCAGAATTCTATTGGTAATTTATTTATTGGTAATTTATTGGTAATTTTAGTTTGGGGACTTTTAGATATGCGTATCTCTCTCCATACTGTCCAAAATCTCTATTTATGTTTATTTAAGATCCTTCCTGGCCCTGGCTGGGTAACTCAGTTGGTTGGGGCATCATCCCCATACTCCAAGGTGCAAGTTCAATCCCTGGTCTGAGCACACACAAGAACCAACTAAAGAGTGCGTAAATAAGTGGATCAACAGATCTCTCTCTCTTTCTCTATCAAGTCAACTAAAAAAATAAAATAAAAAGATCCTTTCTGCTTTCCTAAAAAGCATGTCTGGTTGTTTAAAACAAAGAGATTTAAGTGATGAAGTAGATGAAATCACAGGGAAAGAGACCCAAAGCCATGTGGGAGATGGATATTAACTTATTACAAATATAGACATATTCCTATACGTTGTCTATTAGGACATAAGCTCCATGACAAAGGGGACTTACCGTATTTTTCGCTCCATAAGACACACTTTTTCCCCCCAGAAGTGGAGGGGAAAATGCCTGTGCGTCTTATGGAGCGAATGTTCATTTTTTTTTTAATCTGCTGCGGGTTCCCGGACAAGTAGAAGAGAGGAGAATTTGAACATTCAAGTCTCTTCTCATTTGTTAATAATAATGCCAATGGTTGTTAATGCTGCTGTTGAGTTTACACTGTTGAAATATTATGGTGGTACATTTTATTAAATACTTTAACACACCATTTGGTTCAGAATATTTTTCTTATTTTCCTCCTTAAAACCCTAGGTGCGTCTTATGGTCAGGTGTGTCTTATGGAGTGAAAAATACAGTAGGTCACTGTCGAATGAATCCCCAGTGAAGAGTTTAATGTGAGTTTGAGTAACTGATGCTACTTTGAAAAGAGTTTTAGAAACCTTGGTCCTCGTCCACAGCTTAGAAATGGACGCCTCTTCTTCCTTCCCAAGCATTGAGTTGGATTTCCTGGTCAACTGTCCCCCTACAAGGTGTGTACAACTTCCTGCTGCCCCAGGCTTAGATCAGCGACCAGCCAGAGGAGGGAGGTGGCCAACAACAGGAGAAGCCAAATAGCTAAGAGTACACCGTCCTGTGTCAAGATGACCAGGGAAAACATTGTGGATTTACACATACATGTATCTAGTATTTTATTTTATTTTATTTGTATTTTTCTGAAATTAGAAGCAGGGAGTCAGACAGACTCCCGCATGCACCCGAAGGGGATCCACCCGCATGTCCACCAGGGGGCAGTGCTCTGTCCATCTGGGTCGTTGTTCCATTGCAGCGGGAGCCATTCTAGCACCTGAGGCGGAGGCCATGGAGCCGCCTTTAGCGCCAGAAGCCAAATTTTGCTCCAGTGGAGCCTTGGCTATGGGAGGGGAAGAGAGAGACAGAGAGAAAGGAGAGCAGGAAGAGTGGAGAAAGAGATGGGCGCTTCTCCTGTGTGCCCTGGCTGGGAATTGAACCCAGAACGTCAACACGCTGGGCCGATGCTCTACTGCTGAGCCAGCTGGTCAGGGCCTGTAGTTAGTATTTTAACAAATGTCCCATGGCCCAGGAGAAAACCCCCCACAATCTGGCCAACCACTTTATATTAAACTGACAAAACACCTATTTAGACCTCTGGGTTCAGATGGCATAGGCATGCCCGCCCGCACATAGGGGGAGGGAGCGGGGGCCCACATAATATTCCGCATCATAATACAATCATTTCAGCATTGAAACTCCAGATTAGGAATTTGACATTTTAAAAATTCCACTGAAATTGGACTACAAAATATAATAGGTTTAGGCACCTGTTCTAATAAGATTGCATAAAAATATCCCCACAGCCTCACCATAAACATATTTTACAATATCAGAGTCAAATTTTATTACATCATTACTAGAGCACTCCGCCGGGCCACGCGATTGGCTGCCGCCACGGAGCCGGATGCCGAGTCTACAGCACAAACATACCATCGCACTTCCCTAATGAAAGTTTTATTGTATCCCCGTGTGCATTAAAAACAACACTAACCACATTAATACATTGTAATTTACTTTTTTTGTTATAAAACAAATAACAAACGGTGCTAATGAGATCATATTTTTCCATTATTCTAAAGCAACCTGTTAGCGTACCCATTGCGCTGAGATTCTGGCTAAAAAAAAAAAGAAAAAAAGACACTCTCTTATTGTACAACGGTGCGCCGGAGTGTAGACTGTTATTTCTTCCCTGGCTCACAGACATCACATCATGTCCTAAACATCTGTGTTTGTTTGAGCGACACAGATATAAAATATATTATTTGATTTTCGCACTGTTATTCTTTTTCTCCAAAGGGGAACACATGAGATTCTTTTGTTACAATTGTCTTTTACTTGGATGGTTTTTTCATGTTCCAATAAACATAGGTGTCTCTGCCGCTCAAATACGAGTTGAGTGCTCATTGTCGCCTTTTTCTCCTTCGGCTGTCATCGGAGCCCTTGTTAAGTTTCTTCAGCACCAGAGGTTTCAATTTGGCTGCTATGAAGCACCTGAGAGGAATCAATTTCTTCTTAGACATGGGTGATTGTTTTTGTAACATCTTCTGGTGTGTGTGTTGTTGCAACGAAGCTATTCCATGATTAAGCTTTTTTTTTTTTCTCTTGCTTTTACTTTTATAAATTAAATCACTAACAAGAGACATTGGGACTTGTTTCATTTTATTTAGCTTAGTGCCAAATGACTTATCAGTCAGCCTCTCACCAGCGCAAACATTCTCCCACCTATCAGGGTTCCTCCGGGGTTTGTTTGGAGTAGGGGTGACGGTGACAGGTGGCCAGAGAGCAAAATGGAGATTACACTCAAGGGGAGAGATTTCAGAAATCGGAGAAGAAAAACAGGGAGCCCACGGGACTCTGCTTATGCAGAGATAGGGTGCGAGTCTCTATGGTAGACTTCCAGCTCTCCTAATCTCGGGCCATTCTGTGTTGGTGGGAGTGTCTGCTCTGCCCTCGGACTGCGTGGGCCGCACTCTGAACACCGTGGGAGGGAGGTCCTACAGGATAAGATAGGGGAGGGCGTTTCTGGAGGTCTGATCTCAAGTATTCCTTCTCCGCGAAGTCTCCTGGTGCTTTTATATCGCCTCTCCCGTTACTGTCTGCTTCTCCAACGTTAGGCTCTTTAAGATTGTGTCTATATGGCAAACGCACACACACACGCACACACATACACACACACACATATACACACCTGCACATTTGACCTGTTTAGAGGCTTATAATGAAGCTGAATAACCGGTTTCTGAAGTTTTACTTTCCAACGAGATGCAGCTCCTGCTAGCTAGAGCCTATCAGATGTGTTATTCATTATAAAATTGTTCCAGGTTTAACATGAGTTAGTCTTGACGATGCAATCCAAACGTGCAGAAATTGTGACTTTTACATGTTAAGGACGCTATGGCTAGCGATTTTTAAGAAATTTTAGCTTAACTTATATAACCTCGGCACAATCATACGTGTCCCAAAAGATTAAATTCTGAAGGTTCATCGTAGTCTCTTTGGATAGTTCCATGTTCTTAGGTTGTCATTGTTGTTTTTTCTGGGAGTATACAGGACCACACTTCTCAACCAGAGGAGAATCCTTATACAATTTTCCTGCTATGTATAGAATGGTTACTGTTATAAATCACATTCAATTTTAATTGAGGAAAAAGTAACGATAATAATTATCAGCACTTTTTGAGTGTCAGGTACTGTTTAGAGGAGATTATATTTATTAAGTTATTGATCTAAAATGAAGCCCTCTGCTATAGTAACTTATTATTCCCATTTTACACACGATGAAACTGAGGCGCGTCTTGTCCCAACATGCCAAGGTTGTGGATTTGATCTCCGGTCAGGGCACACACACAGGAATCAGCCAGGGAATGCAGAAATAAGTGAAACAACAAACTGATGTTTTTCTTTTCTCTCTCTCTCTCTCTCTCTCTCTCTCTGTCTCTCTCTTCCTCTCTCTCTCAAATCAATAAATAATATAAAATTTAAAAAGAAAAAGAAACTGAGGCACAAAGAGATTAAGTAACTTACTTGCCTGATGTTATAGAACTAGGAAGCTGAGATTCAGACTAAACAATCAGTCTCGTGAGCTGTTGATCTTAACTTGTACATAACAGCCAAATAAAGTGCTTGCTCACTTGTGGGCTGACTTTGGTATAAAAGGATGGATGTTGGTCTCAAGAAGTATGGAATCTCTCTTGCACACCAATTACTTTGACTCAGTAAATTTCTTGAGTTTTCCCACAATGATGTACCCTCATCTTGAAGATGTGAAATAAGTATAGGCTAAATCAGAATAATGACCTATCAAGCAGAGAAAGACATATTATGAGGCTAATAAATTGCCTATTTACACTATTAATCCATCCATCTTCCTTCCTTCCCTTCCTTCCTTCCTTCCTTCCTTCCTTCCTTCCTTCCTTCCTTCCTTCCTTTCCATCCATCCCTCCTTCCATTCTTCCAGCATTTCTTGAACCATATACCTCCTTGCATTCCACTTATCACCTCCTACTGATAAAGACACTGAACAAGTTTATGATCCCAACCTCCATCTTTTTCCAATTTCTAGTTAAATGAGCACATCCGAGTTTAAATCACAACTTAGCCGATGATATTTCCTATGCTCTGAACAAGTCTGATTTTTTACCTGGATATATCGATATATTTTTAAAAGAATATATTAAGTGAGATAATATATAGACATTCCCAAGCACAGAGTATTAGGTTCTACGTCAATACTTTCTATGAAAGGTAAACCAAACTCAAATACTAGTAACCATTAAAATCATAGCCTGACCAGGCGGTGGCGCAGTGGATAGAGCGTCAGACTGAGATGCAGAGGACCCAGGTTCAGAGACCCTGAGGTCACCAGCTTGAGCGCGGGCTCATCTGGTTTGAGCAAAAGCCCACCAGCTTGAAACCAAGGTCGCTGGCTCCAGCAAGGGGTTACTCAGCCTACTGAAGGCCTGCGGTCAAGGCACATATGAGAAAGCAATCAATGAACAACTAAGGTGTTGCAACGCGCAATGAAAAACTAATGATTGATGCTTCTCATCTCTCTCCATTCCTGTCTGTCTGTCCCTGTCTATCCCTCTCTCTGACTCACTCTCTGTCTCTGTAAAAAAAAAAATTAAAAAAATAAAATAAAATTTAAAAAATAAATAAATAAAATCATACAATAAGAGAATATATAGATGACTATACTCTACCTCTAAATGTAAACGCAAAATGAGAAGAATAAAAATATACATTAAGTACATTAATATTTAACATTAAAATTTGTGTATGATATACATATACATATAATTAAAAGTCAATTAACTTATAAATTATAATTGATAATCAGTTCTCAAAACGCAAGTTGCTCAATGAATAAAAAGTGGGCAGAAGGACAATACATCAATAACAGAAAATTTATGCAATTTGTCAATGGACAAGGGAAAATTTTTTACTGATACTAGCAAAGAAATAAATGTTATTTTTATTTGGAAATGAAAATGAAAATATCAAAGAGACCCATTAAAGGATTAAATCAACAACTAGGAAAAATAACAACAAGGTAAAAATAAATGACTTCTCATGTTCTTAAAGGTGTAAATTTGCAGTTTTTCAAAAGCTTATTTGGCCGTATTTACAGAAAGCCTTGAACATGCAAACACATTTTATTCAGTGATTTTCAGGATAATTCTAAGAAAGCAAGTGTAGAAGACCAGAGGAGCTCGAGACTCCCTGTGAGGGTGGCCCTGAAACATTACCAACATCTCAGGGACCGAAGACCAATTACAGACTTAAAAGTTGAGATTCGTTAAAGTATATATATCAATTATGGTGAAACTGCAAGAAAAAAAAATACATGGCTATTAAAGAATATAAGATAAAATGAGAAACATTCAGCCTGACCAGGTGGTGGCGCACTGGATAGAGTGTCGGACTGGGACACAGAGGACTTCGAGGTCACTGGCTTGAGCACGAACTCATCCGGGTTGAGCATGGGCTCACCAGCTTGAGTGCAGGGTCTCTGGCTTGAGCCCAAACTTTGCTGGCTTGAAGCCCAAGGTCACTGGCTTAAGCAAGGGGTCACTAGTTCTGCTGTAGCCCCCCCCCCCCCCCCCCCGTCAAGGCACATATGAGAAAGCAATCAATGAACAACTAAGGAGCTCTAACAAAGAATGAATGCTTCTCATCTCTCTCTCTTCGTGTCTGTCTGTCCCTATTTGTCCATCTCTCTGTCTTTCTCTCTGTCTCTGTCACACACACACAAAAAGAGAAACACTCAGAATTATAATGTTATATTTAAAATATGCCAAAGAATGAAAGCTGTATGGAGTGACATTCTAACTTTGTAGTACACAGGTGAGGATAGTGTGTGTCACATGTGTGTTATGTAATGAGTTCTCAAATGCTTTAGTCATTCTGTTCATATACTAAATTGTTTCTGCACATTTTTTTTTTTTTTTTTGTCATTGACTCCTCACATCAACTGTGAGTTGAATGCTTCATTACAGGTGAAGAAAAAGAGGACATGGAGGGTAAGTAATTTTCTCAATGCTGTGGTCTAAATGCTTGGGTTCCCCCAAAATTTCTGTGTTAAAATTTGAACTTTCAAAGGTGATAGTATTAGGGGATGGGACCTTTGGATTGATTAACTCATGAGGATGGGGCCCTCATAAATGGGATTAGTGGTCTTATAAAAGGCATCCCACAGAGTGGTTGACTCAACCACTAAGAAGAAGGTCTTCACATGACAATGCTGGTACCCTGATCATGAACTTCCATCCTCCAGAACTGTGAACAATAAATTTGTGTTATTCATAAGCACCCAATTTGCAATGTTTTGTTACTGCAGCGCAAACGGACTAAGGCACTCAAAATCCTATCTCTTAATAAGTGGTAAGACCAGGATATTAACACTTACAAGTGCAACCTAAAACTTAATGCGATCTACCAGCATGGCTCAAATGTAGGCTCCAATCAACTGAATTTTAGAAGGAAAGATCCAAACTAATTGAGAACAGTAGATATATCGGTTTTTTAATATTCTTCTTTAAATAACTGCATGATTCTTGCCTGTCTACCCGCCAATCACAGATAACATCACAGGTACGGATTAAAACCATCCCCTTTAGAGCCAGAGAGATTCACATTCAAGTCTTGACTGTTACATTCTATAATTCTATGGTCTTGGGTCATTTACTCACTTCACCCAACTGCTATGAAGATTAAGTGGCATATGCCTATGCCTGCAAGGCACTAAACTTTATAGGGGTCTTGCAAATAATAAGTGCTCGATAAATGGTAGGAAATACATATGCTGGGTTTTTTGGCAAACTTTCCTTAACGAACACGTTATGCTTATAGTCAGAAAAAGTGCAATAAATATTATTGTCAAAAATGAAGTAAACCAATGACCTGAAGTAAGCCTCCAAAAGTTGTGAAAAAAAGCCAGAAGGGGGGAAAAAAAGAAAAAAAAGAGGCAAAGCCACCATTGTCTGGATGTTTCACCCCAAGTGCGGCTGCTAACCACAGGTGGGTAGGGAGCCCGGAGGGAAAGCAATTATGTGCCAATCCTTTGACTTAATGAAAAATAAAATTAAGCAGACTAATACCCAGCAGGTACTTAAATGCCACCTAATATTATAAAAGCCAGTGTTTCTGAAAGAGGGGGAAAAAAAAAGTCTCTGGAGAAACTAGAGAAAGAAGCAGCCCCTGGCCCAGGAAAACAACGTCCTTCATGCAGTACTGGTCACAGTGCATCGAAAACCACCAAGATGGTTCCCCCTAACAAGTACTCATTTCTCTGCTTTCATTCTATGACCAAATGTACTTAAACTCCACTTCTGGGGTGTTCTGAGGAAGGGGGCATGTGACAATAAACATTTATTGAAAAGTTTTATTGATTTTTAATGCACAGACAATCTCCTGCATATTTTGTCTACATCCATTCATCTAATTTTTGCCACAGCCCAGGGGGGAAGATGCTACCCTCCCCTGCCCCCAATTTTACAGACCCTCAGAGGGTTATTCGGCTGAACCAGAGCCCAAGACTTTTCTATTTCAAAATGCTGGGACAAAGAAATTCATGCGGTTTCCAGAAAAAAAACATAAATTTTTTTTCAAAAGACCAGGCAAAGTCATTCTTCCTATATTGACCCACTTCTTTTTTGTGAACCAAGTCCTCTAGAACTGAAGAGAAAAATCGGCCATTAAATCTCATGGTGGAATTTTTCTAACCAAATTAAGCAGCGAGTCGGAGAGTCACAGGACCGAAGAAGTCCAATGGGGACATCCTAAGGACCAACCAGAAGTTGAACATGTCTGCTGGGTGGGCTCTGTTGGAGCCTGGGGTGGGGTCTGCCTCTGGCTGTTCCTCCTCTGAGAACCTGCCCTGAGGGTTTGCCGTACCCTATGACAGTGGTCCTCAACCTTTTTTGGGCCACGGACTGGTTTAATGTCAGAAAATATTTTCACAGACCAGCCTTTAGGGTGGGACAGATAAATGTATCATGTGACCGAGACAGGCATCAAGAGTTGACTCTTAGACGGATGTAACAGAGGGAATCTGGTCATTTAAAAAAAATAAAACATCGTTCAGACTTAAATATAAATAAAACGAAAATAATGGAAGTTATTTATTCTTTCTCTGTGGACCAGTACCAAATGGCCCACGCACTGGTACCGGTCCGCGGCCTGGGGGTTGGGGACCACCGCCCTAAGGTATGTCTCTCACCTGCCTTCAAAGCGGACAGTGAAACCAACCATTCTTCTGGGGGTTCTGAGCTGGGGTTCCCTAGCTCTCTCTTGAGTAACGGCCTCTTGTTCATCAATGTCTGGTGATGGTCGGCCCCCCTTCAGGGCACACAAAGAACACCCTCCAAATAGAAATCACGCACTGATTGTTTTGAAATGGCCGGGAAGGTAACCCGATCTTCTTTCTGGAATGTTCTCATGGGTGGAGAGGAAGCTAGAACCCAGTGGACACAGGCTGCCTCACTCTTTTTCAAACTCGACTGTCTCTTTAGATCTCTGTTTGCCTTCTCCCCCTATCTGGGGGCTGTCTCTCCTCCTGCCTCTCTGTCTCTGAATGTCTCTGCTTCATGGTCCCTCTCCTCCCAAGTGGCCCTCCCCTGCTGTGACCACGTGCAGTCTCGCACCGAGGACTCAGGAGGGTTGGGGCTGTCCTTCCCGTGGAAGCAAACGCATTTCTCACCCAGACTGGTGGCTTGCAAATTTGGAACTCCAACTACCCGGCATGTCCTGCTTTCAAAGCTTTCTGGGGGGGGGGGGGGGAGCTTTTGATCTAAGATGTGGTTATTAACTCTCTCTCTTTCCCTCTCTCTCTCTCTCTCTGCATTTAAAGATCCAGGCAGTGGGCACGGATGCGGCCTGTCTACCCACAAAACAGGAGAACTGATGAACCCTTGGCCCTGATCTGTTATCTCGGAAAAGCTTGAAAGGTCTTCGTCTGGGAGATTAGAACAAGGTTACAGCGACAATTTGTTTACAGGCCGGGAGAGATTAAGATCTCGTTGAAAAGGAATAAAAATAACATCGTCTGGAGCAGTCACAGCTTGAGTCCCATTGTAATCAACACTGGTCTGATTTCAGGGACAATTTAAGACCAATTTATTATCTTAATTAAAAAAAAAACAACAAGAGAGAATTCAATGTTTCTGATGCCAGTGAGATTGTTGGACAAGGATGCACACAAAATTTCAGACAATCTCCTGGTGGGTAAAAAATAAAATAAAATAAAATAAAAGTAAATGTTTTTCTTTTCCTCTAGTTTTTTTTTTTTTTTTTTTAAGTGCAAGCATCAATATCAGATTAAAAGGCAACACAATAACTCCTTGCTATTGACCTTTTAAAAAGACAAATGTAGAAAAGGGCAAATTAGGAAGTCATTCCCGTACACCTTTTATTTAAAGTCTTTGGTATTTAAGGTGAAAGACCCTAACATTTTTTTTTTTCCCTTTCTTCCTTAATGAAACGGGCAGGCCTCATTTCCTAATTCCCTTCGTAACTAATCCGGGAGGCAGGGGAACGAGGAACAAGCCAGCCCTGCACGCACGGGGAGTCGGGAGTCGGAGTGGGAATCCCGGGCCTCCGCGTGATTTGTAACCGCACCACCCACTGGCCGAGCCCCTTTCAAAGTTCACAGGAAAAGTGTAAAACCTCCCTTCTGGCTTTCTCTACAAAAGCTACCACGTTGAGCGCCCAACACTGGGAATAAATTGAGCCACAAAGAGCCCTTTGAGAGCCCGAAGGAAATGTCCCACTGGGAAGCCAGGTGGACAGCAAACATTCCCTCTCCATTACAAATGAGTTCAGGGACAGGGCCACCCCCGGGGGTGGGGGTGGGGGTGGGGGACAGAAGACTCCCAGCTCAACCCAGAGCAGAGAGCCAAACCCAACCAGCCCACTCATTTGAAAACCAAACAAGTTTTCCCTTCCGCCTCTCCCCTCCCTGTTTACAAACACGTTTACAAGTGTTTGATAGGTGACCTTATTTACTTAGGGAACCTGTGGGTTCATTTATCTTGAAATTAGTAGGTAATGAAGTGGAAAACCTCAACAGCCCTCCCACTAATTAACATGATAATAAGATTGTTTTGCTACAGAGGTACAATTAGCATGTATGAGAGAGAAAGGGGTGGGGTGGGGTAAAAGATCAATAAGGTGGCTGAAGGAGAGGACTCCCAGATCTCCAGGGAAGAACAAAGAAAGACAACACCCCCCCCCCCCCTCCCGATCGGGAGATCCCTCCATTTCGGCATCCCTAGCTTGGAGAGCTGACCACTCCTGGAAGGATTTGCCGCCTCTTGGAGAAAGAGGTGTGCAGAGGACGGAAAGGAATTCATTATAAAGCCCACTTCTTGCTGCCGTCCAAGTGCTTTGAAAGGAAAAGGGAAAAAATTGTGACTAAGTTTCAGATCCTGATCTTAAATATGCTTTGATGGGGGAGGGGTGTGGATGTGGGGAGGTGTGTGTGGGGGAGAATGTGGGGAGGTAATTACACCCATAAAAATGATTCCATTTCCTCCTTTTCTTCTGCACCCCCCCCCAAATCAAATGGCTCAGATATAAAACTTATAAGAGAGATGTTTCTTGACCATCTAGTGTCAACATACATTTTCATGAGGTACTTGAACACACCAAGTGCACAGCTTAAATATTTATTTATTCCACGGGCTGAGGTGTGTAGAATAAATAAATATGGCTTTAAAAATTGCCTCAATATGTATGGGCCCAGTAGACTCATTTCTTGGGTAAATTACATGGATTTGGTAACCTTCCATGACATTTTCCCCTTGATTTTAAACATACACAAACAAAGAATTTAAATGTCCGAAGTGTCTAAATAACCTAATTGAACTTGTGACACAAACCAGGAAGACCCAGGAGACTTAATGGGGGAGGAAAAACGCCAGAGTTTTTTTTCTTTCTTTCTTTTTTATTTTTTTATTTTCTATGGCTGAAATGAAAAAGTTCAGAAGATCAACAGTAACCCTCACGGTCTGAACATCGCCAGTATTTGGGAAGAGACTCTTTCTACCTATTACAGGGTTCTCTGCAAATTTTAAACTCTTATTTATTACTTTTTTTTGTTTTACTTGTTTTTATTTTAAAATTTATTTAAATGCATTTTGATCTTTTAACTGACTTTGTGAGGGTGACATTAGTTAATCAAGTTGGCTATGCTTCCGGGGTCCGACCCTATAACACGTCATCTGCGTATTCGCGCCACCCCAGTCACGTCCTGTTCCGGGGCTTCGCCGCGGTGGAAGGCCTCTTGTCCTCTACAGAAAGGGGCCCCGCGGCATTCTACCATCTCTGGCACCCAAACCAGTTCTCTCCTCGTTTGCCAGGCATCTATCTGGTCTTGCATTTAATTTTGACAATAATTGCATTAAAATCTCTTCATTGCCCATTTTCTTTAAAACTGGACTGTCCGAATGTATCAGAAAACAGTGTGTATCACACACAATGAACACTCGCAACTACATTTTCAGTTGGGAAACCTGGCTCATTGCTTACTAACCGGAAAAGGGACCATCATTGGTCAATTTTCAAAAGTTGACCAAATTAGTAAAGATTTTTATTCTGGAAATCATTTAAAATGATGGAAACCATTGTTTTGCTTATAACATTGAAGAAGACTTTTGGAGAAAAAAGGAGTTTCCTGTTTCTTTTTTTTTTCTCCCCCCCCCCTTCCATTCCTCTCCCTCCCTCCCTCCCTTCCTTTCTTCCTTCCTTCCTTTTTGCTTTTCTTCCCTTTCTCTTTCTTTCCTTCTTTCCATTCTTTCTCTTTCTATTGTTTTTCTTCTCTTTCTTTCTTTTCCTTTCTGCCCCACAATTTCTGGACAAACCTTGCCAATATCTCAGTGCTGTAAATTAAATTTAATTTTAGGTGGACTCTCATTGCTTGAAGTTAGCATCTTTAGAGTAAGGGGGGAAAACCCATCCTCATTTCTGAGAGGCATCTGCATGATTTTCTTAACAGTCCTGGATTTAATTAAAAAAAATCAATGTCCCTAGTATTTGGGGACATGGGGAGGGGAGGGGAGGGGCGGGGCTGAGAGAAGCAGGGGGCGGGGCACTGCCCCAGTAGCCACGAGTTGGGAACCTATGGCTCGCGAGCCAGATGTGGCTCTTTTGATGGCTGCATCTGGCTTGCAGACAAATCTTTAATAAAAATAATAATAACGTTAAAAATAGAAGACATTCTCATGTGTTACAATCCATTCATTTCCTACCGCTCATGTTCATAGTTGCAGGTGGCTGGAGCCAATCACAGCTGTCCTCCGGGACAACACCAAATTTTTATTGGATAATGCGTCACGTACATGGGTCGTTGTATGGCTCTCACTGAATTACATTTTAAAATATGTGGTGTTCATGGCTCTCTCTCAGCCAAAAAGTTTCCTGACCCCTGTGTTAGAGGCTAGGCAGCTGCTGGTGAGCTAGACTCAGGCCTGTTTCGGGAGGTTCCCAAGGAGCGATTTCAACAAAGGATCCCGTAAGAGGAAACACTCGATCAGCTCACTCCCACCTTGGCCCTCTGGTTTGGCCACAGACCAGTGGAGGAATCGCCCAAATGATCACCTATCACTTACAGGAGAAAAACCAACATTTCCTGCTTTTAAACATCCACACAGGCACCAGCGTGGTCCCTGGTCTTTTCGGATGTTTTTGACCCCATCAGGCATCTTACCTTTGACTCACCCTTTATTCAACCCTTCTGGTTGAAGAATTTGGGAACTCTTCCGATGAGAAGAAAGGCATTAAAGAGCCATATGTTAGAAGGATTCCCAATCTTTTTGAAGCTTTGACACCAATTTTTCCCCACATTCCATGACATTATTACCCAACCAAGTAGTCAGGTCCACGCAGGGCACACAAGTAATTCAAAAACCCAAGTGAATTTATTTTTAAAATTTGTTATTTTTAAATTTGAGAGTGATTGGAGAATTTCTAAATACCTCTGGAGATTATTTGAGACACCCTGAGGAGTCAGGCAACATCGCCTGGGTAGAGCTGTTCTAGGGGGAAAAAAAAGTATTTTTAATAACCAGAGCTGATTCCCCTTAGGAAGAATTCCCTTTGGGTCCCGCTGCTTTAATCCAAATTCCTCATCAGAGGACAGTTAGAACAATATGAATGTAGCCCAGGAGAGTCAGAACTTGAATTCAACTCAGAGAAATGAAAACTACACTGCTCTCCTGGGGGTTCGATCTTCAAGGGATACAATAGTGTCCACATCTTAGCTGCCTCACACACCTGTTCATCTGCATTATCCCATAAAGTACTGCCTCCATTTCACAGATGGAAAAATTAAGGCTTAGAGAACCATGTAACCATCTTGAGCTAAGTAGGATGAGAGCTGGGATTTGAACCTCAATTCTTCTGATTCTAATAAATCTCTTACCAATGTCTTATGTCTTTTCCTGGGATGAGACACTGTTTTAGGGGAGGTCCTCCAACAACCAGTGTTGAAATTGCTTCGATGGGGCCCTGTGACCTCTGTCTCCTGAAAGCATTTATTCTTTGGAGCACATGCTATATTGACAAATTTCTTTTAACAATATTTATTTTTTAAGAGTTTATTCAATTTTGAGAGGGGAGTGAGAGAGAGAGAGAAGGAGGGAGGAGCAGGGGGCATCAACTCCCATATGTGCCTTGACCAGGCAAGTCCAGGGATTCGAACTGGCAACCTCAGTGTTTCAGGTTGACACTTCATCCAGTGTGCCACCACAGGTCAGGCTCTTTTAACAATATTTAAAACCATGCCCCATCATGAAGTGTTAATCATTTCTTCCTTGACCTAAGACTTCTCCTCTGGTGTCTATAAAGGTTCTGACAATTTAACAGCAAAGCTCCTTCACCTGGCTTTAACGACTTTGTAAAATAAATACCTAAGATTGTTCCTTAAAAAATAAATAAAATAAAATAAATTGTTTCAGTGGGAGACCATGGAAGATATAAATTTCACTGGCTATAATTTCCTCACTCCTTGTTAAGGGCAAACATGCAACTAGGAATTTTCAGAAGGGGCTGTGACGAGCTAGTGTCATAAGTAGACTTTCTGGGCTAGATTTGTGTCTTCCTTGAGAATAGTAGTAATTTTTTTTTTCAAGTGAGAAGCAGCCAGGCAGAGAGACAGACTCCTGCATGCACCTTGACCGGGATGCACCCAGAAAGCTCACTATGGGGCAATGCTCTGCCCTTCTAGGGCTGTTGCTCAGTTGCTCAGCAACTGAGCTATTTTAGTGCCTGAAGAGAGGCCATGGAGCCATTTTCAGTGCCTGGGGTCAACTTGCTCCAACCGAGCCATGGCTGCAGGAAGGGAGAAGGAGAGTTAAAGAAAGAGAAGGGAGAGGGGGAGGGACAGAGAAGCAGATGGTTGCTTCTCCTGTGTGCCCTGACGGGGAATCAAACCCGGGACAACCACATGTTGGGCTGATGCTTTACCATGGAGTAATAGTAATTCTAAAATTTCTTTCTAGATCTGTTTCTTCCTTGAAAAGCCACTGGACAATGGGGAGCCTGTATCAAGGTGTGAAACCCTTACAAATTTCTAAAATTGCATCATCTGCCTCCTATTCTTGCAACATTTTTGCCGTGAACAAGAGTCCCACGCAGCAGGCCTGTCACTGGGCAATGGAAGCCCGGGATTTGGCTCAACTCCATTGTTTGGACAGCCCTGCGGAGGCCCAGGCCCCTAACTAAGCATTGCATTGCATCCTGACTGTGTCTCAGAAAAGGCAGACAGGGTGGCCCAGGTCTCATTTCCCCAGCAGGGAGCCGCCTCTCCCAGTAGTGACAGGACTGTTAAAGCGTGGGGACAGCAGCGCATCCAGATTGGCGCAGGACCAGCGACGGTGGGCTTTGAACGCACTCTCTCGTTGTCCCGTGAGGGTGGGCGCCAACTAAAACCCGGCTCCTGAGTGGGGCTGACCCGGAGTGCGGACACACGGAGGCAGGGGTGGGTGGAACACGTGTGACCTTCCAGGGGTCGTCAAACTTTTTATAAAAACCGCCCACTTTTGCAGTGCTGGTCAACCTGGTCCCTACCGCCCACTAGTGGGCGGTGCAGCTTTCATGGTGGGCCAATCGCAGCACTGTTTGGTTGCACGATAGGGACCAGGTTGACCAGCACTGCAAAAGTGGGCGGTTTTTATAAAAAGTTTGAAGACCCCTGCGAGCTTCCAGAAGTCCATGTGAGTCGACATCCTCATACGTCCGTGATCCTCACCCTGGTGGGTGAGTTTACGTCACTCTGCCTGTACTCCCTGCTTGCACATTCGCAAAATGAGATAGAAGGAAGCCCTGGGTCCTCTGAGCAGGAGTGCTCCGCGGGCAAACCCATTAGCGTCCTAGGGCCCGCCACCCTGGGGACAGGGATGGCACACTCTATATGGCTAGGAGGAGAAATCTACTTTTGTGTTCATCGGCTGGGTGAGAGTAGGGTATTATCTAAAATGAATTGTGTGTGATTTTTGACCTGATTAATGTTGAGTGATCATCCACATACATCGGAGGGCAAACTCTCCCTTTCCAAAAGGACCAGAAAATTCTCCGAGTTGCAGCTAAAGGGTTTTCCTTCTTCTAATTAATTTTTTCTTGGTCTCTGACTGCAGGTGTGAATTCCACACACCTGGCAGGCTTCCTCTTCTGAGTACTAGATATTTACTTTTTCAAAATTTATTTATTGTTTCTTGAGAGAGAGAGAGAGAGAGAGAGAGAGGAAGGAAGAGAGAGAGGGGGAGACAGAAAGATGTCCCTGTATATGCCCTCACTGGGGATCGAACCCACAACCTCTGCCCCTAGCAAGATGGTGCTCCAGCCAACTGAGCTACCCAGCCAGGGTTTCGGCACTAGATATTTAGAAGAGAGGCAGATGGAAACATATACACCAGAAACATCTCATCGCTGCTCTTCTTGCCAGAGGGATACGGGTCCCTCCACAAATCTTTCCCCTTCCTCTTCTATCTGATGAACCGTTCCTTAGCCACTCTGTCCCGGTCACACCGACTCCAGCCAACCCGGGGCGAGAAATGCCTTCCCAGATGATTTTCCGTCACCGTGCAGGGAAAGGCGGCGGATGACAGTGTGCCCGCAAATGCTTTCTGGAGGGGAGGCAGGCTTTTAACTTGATTGATGAAATTATATCTAAATCTTGAAGATTTGGGACTTCAAAGGCATTTTTTCCCCCCACTTAGGGCAGCCGGAATGAAGGGCGTTCGCTATTTGTAGCCAGCTCCCGGGCTCAAGTGGTTCGCAAATTGACCCCTTTGTAATAGGTTAAAGGTTTCTTGCTAGATAACGATGGTTCATTTTGATTAATTATGTCAGGGAATTAATGTATGATTACTAACTTTTAGCAGACCCTGCTCCCTCTGACCCCGAGCTCCTTGTTTGTGTGGCTGGTTGTAATTTTCGACCGATGGGTTAGGAGGGTTCACTGTGTGGTCAGCATATTTTAAACAAAGGCGGAGAAAGAGCAGCCGATGGCTGTGCAAATGGAGTGGCCGCCACAGTTCAAGGCCTTTCTTCAGCGATCTGTTGAGTGTTTTTTAACAGTGGGCTTTTCTGCCCGAACTCTCGCTAATAAAAGATGGCTCACCGGAGCGGAGAGTAAGCCGGGAAGGGTTGGGGAATCCTTTTCACCAAGTTAAAATGTTGGCCCATAAATTTCACTTCGTACTGGTTTCAATGGCCTTGGACCTTGTTAAAGACTAAATAGCAAAGTGTCGAGTTTCGGCTTTTGATGGGTCAAAAGAATCAGGAGGAAGGAACCTTGTTAGTAAAGAGAATGTGGCTATAGTTCTGACTGTTTTTTTCTCAGATTCATTGCTAGGGAGTCAGACGAAAGGTAACAGTATAAGCCGGTGGCATTGCACTTCGGGTTAATTTTCTACTGTTTAGTTACGTCATGTATGCGATGACGATCCTTGTCAATGGAAGGTTTCCATTCTGTGGGGTAAACTGAGGACCTCATGGCTCACGGTCCACTCTACATGGTCAGCTCAGAATGGGCAATGACCTCCCAAACTGGACTGATTTTTCCTGGCATTTTTGCCTCCCTGAAACTTAGCATATTTATCACCAGAATAGGTCTTTAGGATTTTGAGAAAGATGCTAAGGATCTGTTCTAAAACTTGAGAACTCTTGCTGTTGCTGGGTAGGTCCGTTGCTTTAGAGCATCATCCTGATTCACTAAGGTCATGGATTCAATCCCCGGTCAGGGTACATACAAGAATCAACCAATGAATGCATGAATAAGTGGAACAACAACTTGATGTTTCCCTCGCTCTCATTCTCTCAGATCAATAGATAAGAAAAATAAATAAATTTAAATGCAAACTCTCCTTTCTTTTTGCCATTAAATATTGAGGATTTCCTCATAGATGTAATGCCACATAGATGTAATGTTATCAATTGTTTTCCAATTGTGACCTTGTTGAAATGTGATTATTAGGCTCAGAGGGAGCAAAGCAGGCCAAGGAGAAAGAGGGGGACGTTAGAGGGAGGACAGAAATACCCAGCAGCAAATGACCAAGGAAACGTGGGAAGGCATAATTACAGGAAGGGTTGCAACATCGTTTGGACAAAGGGGGAGGAGCAGGCTGTTTGGTTTGGGAGCAAATGTTGGGTATTAAAGAACTCAAAAGCAGAGATTGAAAAAAAAAAAAGAAACAGAAAAAGAAAGAGAAATTGCTACAAATGGAAAGTGTTACTTAGATACCGTATTAAACTGTTAAACACTATGAAACACCCTTTCTGTAAGGGTATTTATTCAGAAACAAATTGGGCTTCCGCGTTCAGGTGTATGTAGCTCGCTCCGCTCAGAAGGATATAGGGAGGGGCACTGCAAATGTCTACCACTGCTGGTCCCCGTAGCCTTTATGGGCAACATAATCACAATTACTGTATTTCAAACCGAGTCCCCTTAAAAAATTAGAGGTATTGATGACCTTAATGGGGACGGAGACCATTTGTTGGTTCCATTATGGCAATTATTGCCTGGCTTGGTGTCTTCTCCGTGACCGTTGCTAATGCTGTATACACCAAAGGAAGGTAGAAACCCCCAATAATGCACTACGGGCCAGTTCACTGTGTCGCCCCACCTCCCTGACGCACGCAGATGTGCACTGCTGTGAGTGTAGCGTTCCAGTGGGGAAGCGTGGCGTGCACCAGCGTCCCAGCCCGAGCCAGACAGGACAGGTCACAGGGCCGGAGGGAGGAAAGGAGGCTACCTCACTCGGTTCCCCATGTGCGGTGAGTCCCCGGTCATGCAGAAGTCCCAGAAAACAATAGTCCTTGGGTACACGCTGAGGTGTTTCTTTAAGGATTTTGAAATACAAATCTATCTGAATAATCTTTTCTCAGCTCAACCTCTCACTTTCCTAGCCTCATTGTTGCAAATAAATAGGAAGATATTCATCACATATGAGACATGTATAGATCTCTACATATCTCAAAATTTTTATATATATTTTATATTGACATATAGGTATATATGTCTCCTAAATGTCTTAAATATATATATTTATGTATATATTTATGTATCTATATTATGTAAATATATATATATGTATATACACATGCACACACATATATCCTAAAATTGCCAATTGGTTCTCTTCCTGGTTCCCAGACCATATGACTCTGCCCTAATTTGACTTTTATTATACTAGAGAAGTTACCATGGTTTAAATTATATGTTAATTTTAAAATAATAAGGCATAACATGGACTTGTTTACCCATACATTAACAGAAAGTGGTGTTAGCCAAGGTGAGGACTCTCGGAGAACCACAAGTGCGGATCTGCGGGAGTGAAGTCTGCTCACATCGCTCCCTCGTCCAGACAGGCGGGTCTCTCCTCCCTAACGCCTCCATTCGAATGGGCACACAGTGAAACTTCATTTGAAGTCCTCCCAAAGAATCCAGGGATTCAGTATCAAACTCCAAAGTAAGCCAGAGAAGTATTAGCAAAGAAAAAACAAAACAAAAACAAATGATCATCAGCTACCTCACAGACTTTTCACCCAGGTTCATAGACTTTGGGATTTCTGAGATGAATTCAAAAGGACGACATGTTGATGTTGTTTGGTGGAAGGCGGGTTTGGTCGTTTGTACCCAGGTGAACAGCGCAATGGACGTATTCAGATGTTGATGAATGCCTCTGTCCATTAACCCTGAAGATGATCTTTATACTTAAGAGGCACACTGGGTCAACTTAAAGAAAAAGGAGGCAGAAATCTCTCCAGTTAAGATATGAAGGCCATAGGAGGCACCCTGGAATATGGGATTTTAAAAATTTATTGATTGATTTTAGCAAGAGAGGAAGGAGGGATGGAGGGAGAGGGAGATAGGGTGAGAGAGGGGGGGGAGAGGAAGAGAGAGAGAGAGAGACAGGTGTTCCCTGCAGGTGCCCTGAGTGGGGATGGAACCCAGAACCTCTGTGCTTTGGGACAATGCTCTACCCAACTGAGCCATCTGGCCAGGGCTAGAATATGCGGCTGTCTGTTTTAAAACTGGGCAAGTCCTGGGCTCTCTCCAGATCAAATCAGGCCACTCTTGATACAGGAGCCCCTCTCGAGTTGCCAACTCCTCGTGGAAACAGGAAAATGACTGGATAGGTTAAATATATTCCATCTCCCGGGTGGTGCCCCACAACGGATGAACTATGAACTGGAAACAGAAATGATGGCATTCACTCGCTTTGCATACTAATTGAGCCCTTTTCAATGAAAAAGACAAACAAACCTGGACATTGCTCAGTGAACTTGAATACATCTCGCAACCAAAAAAAAAAAAAAAAAATCGAACTATTTATCAAGTGTTATTAACCATTTGCCAGCCTCTCATTGAGCCTGGCTGCATCAGACTGTATCCATCTTTAGAGCGGTCAGACAGAAGGCGTCACTCTGAAACGTCAAGTACAACTGGGGTCTGCAGTGGCATTTAAAAGGGAATATTTGGGATATTAAATATTTTGGACTTTTTTTTTTTTTTTTTAAGTTCAGAGGTGACTTTCAACAGAACTTCAAAACCAAATTGGAGAACAAGGAACATAGGACTGTTCTTTTTAATCACGGGCGAAATCTATCACACATGTTCTTTTCAAGTCAAGTTTATTAGAAAGCAACTGCTACCTTAGCGAGACATGTGTTCACTCTGACTTGGCAAGGTCACGCCAGGGCAATAAACCCTTGAACCTTACAAATATGCAAAACTGACATAAATAACAAATTAAACTCAGCCAGGTATATAACACTTCAGCCGGTGCGATGTGAGGCGGACTCCCAGCGCCGGGAACAAGAAGAGCCTGTTGATTTGCCAGGAAAACCCAGTCTTACCCTCTTTCTGGGCTGCCCATTAGTTCTGCATCTGGGGGTCGCTCGCACCTCCCTGCTGAGGGAAAACCTAATAAAAATGATTCTCCTGGCCTCTCGGGCCAGTGGCCCCGTGTGGCAGTGCATGGACTGCCGGTGCGCTACGCTGGGCTCTAATAATGTAGCGTGTTTTGACGGAGGAACTGAGGGCCCTAGGGTGGGACCAACAAGAGGCACTGGGGGACTTTCAAGCCATTTCTCAGGGATGGGGTCTGGGATGCTCCCTAGGAAGAAGTGAGTTCTGGGGGGTCAAACCACAGATTCAGAGCCTTGAGGTGGGAGGTGATATTTGATTCAAACAAATAAGGGAAAGGAGGTCAGCAGCCAGGAAGAAGGACGCCAAGAAATAATAAAATCTATTTTGTGTTTAAAGTGGGGCCAGCATCATCTCGTTTTTAAAATGAAGCTTCTGAAAGGAATTCAGAACTTTGGGATCCGGAAGAAATAGGAGGAAAATAACCTCGAATGTTTTCCGTGATTCTCTCCAGAAAGTTCCGGCGGTGCGGCGTCACGCACGAGACGCACGTTCGCGTTTGTTGCATGTCTACTTTTGCTCGGTGAGTAAGACCAAAGTTTTCAAGGTCATTCCTAAGCCCCCCTGTGAAGTGATCCGGCCACTGACGAGTCTACGGAACATAAGTGTGGACAAGTCTAACGTGCAGTGCATTTAATTAAGCACATGCAGTGTCTCTAACTCCACACGTGGATTCAAGGGTTGGGTTTGGTTGGGGCTTTTACATTTCCTTGAGCCTGTGACTCTGTACTCTCTTACCGATGTGGCTGGTGACTTTCCCAAGTCTGTTAGTATAAAACACTCCTTTTTGCCTGACCAGGAGGTGATGCAGTGGACGGGGTGTCAGACTGGGATGCAGACGACCCAGGTTTGAGACAGCAAGGTGGCCAGCTTGAGTGCAGGGTTGCTGGCTTGAGCATGAGATCATAGACCTGACACTATGGTCACTGGCTTAAGCCCAAGGTCACTGGTTTGAAGCCCAAGGTCACTGGCTTGAGCCCAAGGTCGCTGGCTTGAGCAAGGGGTCACTCGCTCTTCTGTAGCCCCCCAGTCAAGGCTCATATGAGAAAGCAATCAATGAACAACTACAGAGCCACAATGAAGAGCTGATGTTTCTTGTCTCTTGCCCTTTCTGTCCCTCTCTCTCTGTCTCTGTCTCTGTCTCTCTCTCTCTCTCTCTCTCTCACACACACACATACAAAAGACAAACAAACCACTTATTTTTACTAGGATTTGTTGAAAGGGAAAGAATGTCCTTTAGCTGCCATAGTAGAAGCAGCCCATGATAGTGACTTCCTTTTTTTTTTGTATTTTTCTGAAGTTGGAAATGGGGAGGCAGTCAGACAGACTCCCTCATGCGCCCGACTGGGATCCACCGGCATGCCCACCAGGGGGTGATGCTCTGCCCATCCGGGGCGTTGCTCTGTTGCAACCAGAGCCATTCTAGCGCCTGAAGCAGAGGCCATAGAGCCATCCTCAGCACCCGGGCCAACTCTGCTCCAATGGAGCCTTGGCTGCAGAGGGGAAGAGAGAGACAGAGAGGAAGGAGAGGGGGAGGGGTGGAGAAGCAGATGGGCACTTCTCCTGTGTGCCCTGGCGGGGAATTGAACCTGGGACTCCTGCATGCCAGGCCGATGCTCTACCACTGAGCCAACCAGCCAGGGCAGTGACTTCCTTTTAAAGTCAACTTTGTCTTTGCTGGCCAGGATGACGCTAAGCTCATTCTCGGCGAAGGACTATATGACAAACACGGCGGAAAAAAAGAGTTAAAACATGTCAATATCACATCCACTTTTTGAACTTCAAATGTGGAGAACTGCCTAATGGAACAGGAAATGGGTTTGAAGGTCAATGGTGAAATTCTCGATGTTTGTTTAAATTTATCTACAACTTATATTGGTATTTTTTTCCCCCTCATTTACAGTTTGTTGAACTTGGATAATGCTCTCTCTACCTTTTGGATGCAAAGGCACTTAACGTCATGACTACCGAAAGGAAGTGAGACCCAACATCTGAGATAAATTCTGAAAGAATCGTTTTTCCTGAAACACGCGGGCTGGAAAGATCACTGAGGAGTGTCCGTGACGGATGGGTTGAGTGTTTTCTCCCCTCGCCCGGGCAGTTGTCATGAGGTGGTGCAGCCAGTCTGTTAACTTCGGGAAAGAGAAGTAAGAGGTGTTTAGGGTTTTTTTGCCACTGACCCAATTTAAGGGCAAGAGGTTTGGCAGAGGCCTTTAGGAGAGTCAAATAACCACCCCCCCCCAAAAAAAAAAACCCAAACAACCAAAAACACATTATGTCACTATAAAATTGGAATACCAATAATGAGCAAACGGTACAGAGATTCTTAGAACACTGGATGACAACATGATATCACACTGCCATTGTCCCTTTTGTCTCTAAAAGCGTTCTGTGTGTCCTCTAAGGGTGTCAGTGATATATATCATACGTACACGTTTTCATTGCAAAAGCAACCATTAGGCGGCTCGACTTTTGAACGAGACAAAAATCTAAATCAAATCTCTGCTTTGTTTTCTGAATTCTACATAAGTGGGCCCTGAAGAGCACAGAGAGACAGCGACCCGGTATGAAATTCTGGCACACCCCCTTCCTGTGAACAGCTCATTCCTAGTATCCATCACGTATCTCGGTTGGGCCCGGTGGGTCACGTTTTGTAATCGTTGGCCTAGTTCACGTCCATCACAAAAACCCTGGTCTCATACCCGCGGACTGAATTCTGTCATCCCATTCTCTCTTATTTGTTGCACTAGTTATGTTAAAACTGAACACTGAACGCATTTAGAGGGTGGGCGTCATTGGAGCATTCCAATTTGCGATTAGTTTTCCCCTTATCTATGATCTCATCCCTAGCCGTACTCATACACAAACCTCAGGGTTTTTGAGATTTTATGAACTTGAGGTAGGCTATCACGCCGGCCTCCCCCCTCCCCAGCTCTGGTGTGGACTAATTAGTTAATCCACCCCCTCCGACCTTGACCCAAGTGGGAGTCTTGCTTCCGGGAAACCTGGACACCTGACAAGTTTTTCATTTTAAATGTCAAGTTAATCTCCAGTTATTCTGGCTAAAATGGAATAACCTTGCTCCTAGCTTCTCTGTTGATTCTGTGGGTGGGAGAGAACAGGGAGACGGGCAATTAAGAAGCTCTTTGTACAGGAAGCTGAATCATAGCATATATTACTAACTTATTTATTCTTGGATTCTTGGGGACCCAAGGCTGTTGCCTCTAAGTCTCAAGGACTAAAGGATTAGGATGTGTAGAAGAAAAAAATATATAGATACATATTACTAAAAAGAAAGGCTTGTTACTCTTGTCTTATTCATCTCTGGCCTCAGGGCACGTACCCTTGAATTGCATTAAATATTATATGAAAATGTTTATTTAAAGTCCTTTTAACTGACAGGTTATTAAATGCTGGATCAAATGACTAGAAAGTTCAACATCAGACTTGTTAGTGGGTGAGAAAGAGTGGAACCTGTTGATTCCTGTATAAACAAACATGGAAACAGCCTCCCATTTCACTTAACCTGCTCAACGGTGGTTCCAAAGAAGGAAAAATGAGGGAAGCAATCTTTTTTTTTTTTTTTTCAAAGTCATCCCAGGGCAATCGGAGTAGTTGGCTGAAGCTCAGGTACTCACAGCTACAGGGAGAGAAGGTAAAGAGGAACAAGCTTCGTTTGTACAGCAGATGTTTGGCCACTCATTAGAGGGGAGAGGATTTTGTGTGTAACCCAAGCCAGCCACCTCAGACCGCGGCACAATCTGAATAGGAGCCAGGATGTTTAAGACAGAATGGTACGAAAAATGTAAATAGCAAATAAGGAACGAAAGTGGCTCTTTCGTTTGCTGTTTCCTACAGACCAGTTACTAAGACTGTTCACATTTGAGTTTCTATTCTTTTATCTATTCAGAGTAAAATAATGTGAGTTAAATTGTTTTTATTGATTAAGAGAGAAGAAGAAGGAGGAAGAGGAGAAGGAGGAGAGTGAGAGAGAGAAACATTCATTTTTTTTTTTTCCCGCTTAGGTGAGGTTGCTTCCCATATGGGCCCCGACTGGGGATCGAACCCACAACCTGGATATTTCAGGATGATGCTCTAATAATAGCCTGAGCTACCCGGCCGGGGCCAAATAACTTGAGTTTTTGAAAAAAGTCTATGTTTATTTCAATAATAGTTCAGTAGAAATAACATTAATGCCAAAAAGCAGTCTCTTAGCAGAAAGTCTGCAGCAAAGTCTAAGCAGTTTAGAAGTTGATGTTGTAACTTAACTTGAATGAAAGACTTTCCTTAAGGTGACATTAAGATGAAATATTTCAGATAAACTGGAAGATTTGACTGGAAACGCACAATGGCCCTGTGAAATAGCCTGCTCTGATTTACAGATGCTCAATTTCCAATTTATGAGCTAAGACCAGAGCATAGCACTGGAGGATGAGAATAGAGTAGTCGTATTAGAGGCAGCTCATATATCGTCAAGGCAGACTTTGGAAGAATTAGAAAGTATAATAAAGTGCCTGTCCCTTTAAGACAAGACCTGGCTCACTGCCAATTTCAAACCTAAAGCATTCCCCTATTTTTAAAGCCCTTAAACCTGTCACTTTTTCCCCAGACTTTTTTGTCATCTCCAAATGAAAAAAAACAGTACCAGGGAGATTTGCCCGTATTGTTTCAAGTCTCCTCAGGATATTTTTGAAAAGTAAATATTTATTGGTGACAATAATTTTTTTCGCGAAGGTTAACTAGCCCTCCAAGTACAGAACAGAGTAGGGCATCTGAAAGGCAGAGAAACAACCCAGACACTTAAGTTACACATACTGCCCTGGTGGATAGCTCAGTGGGTTAGAGCACTGTCCCGAAGAGCAGAGGTTGCCAGTTCAATTCCTAATCAGAGCACATACAGAACCAGATTGATGTTTCCGTCTGTCTGTCTCTCCCTTACCCTCCCTAAAATCAATAAATAATAATTAAAAATAAAGATTTTTTTAAAAGTTACGCATATTGCCTGACCAGACGGTGGCACAGTGGATAGAGCATTGGACTGGGACGCAGAAGACCCAGGTTCAAGACCCCGAGGTCGCCAGCTTGAGCGTGGGCTCATCTGGTTTGAGCAAAGCTCACCAGCTTGAGCCCAAGGTCGCTGGCTTGAGCAAGGGGTCACTGGGTCTGCTGTAGCCCCACAGTCAAGGCACATATGAGAAAGCAATCAATGAACAACTAAGGAACCGCAACGAAGAATTGATGTTTCTCATCTCTCTCCCTTTCTGTCTGTCTGTCTCTCTCTCTGACTCCCTCTGTCTCTGCCACAAAATAAAAAAGTTACACATATTTATGAGAAACTTATCAGCGGGACAAATCAATGTGTGAGGTGCAGACCACCAAAATCCTGACCCTAAACAAGGCTACGAACGCTGTAAGATTACAGAAAACTATTCATCAAAGGCACTTCCACGGTTGTTTGAAAATGATTCACACATATCTTATACCCTCTTCTAAATGGCAGATGATAAAAATTGGGAAAGTTTGGAAGAATGTATCTGGCTTGCTTTATGAGCCTTCCAGAGCTTTTATGGCTCTAAGAACGACCAGGGGACCATCTACTTGGGGAATCCCTTAACAATCCTCAGGGAACATCTAGCCCTTCCTGGTACTCCACTGCCTTGTTCTTAAAATCACAAGGGACCTGAGCTGAGAACCTCACACAATGGGATTGCTCAGTAACTACTTAAAATCACGTATTATAAGAACTGGAAGGGAACCTCGGATCGGCTAGCCCCAACTTCGGTCTTGCCGTTCATTTAAAGATGAGGCAATTATAATTAAGAAAACTGGGAGCCTCGGTTTTCTGGTATAGACGATGTCCTTGGTGAAGAGATTTGCTGACCATTTGTCTTATAACTGAATAACTCAGAACAGTTATCAGAATGAAACTGCTTTCCCTAAAACATACATCTTCAGTGAGTTACACTCCACAGAATTGTAAGACACCTGAGTGCAGAAACTGTGCTTCAAAAATGCTGGCACCTACTGACTTCCTCTCGGATGAGTGAACACTTATATTTTTCCTTTTCTTGATGAAAAGACTGCAGCAAAGTCACGGACAGAATTACTCAGAAGGTAGACCACTGAGTTTTTGGTTGTTTGCAAGCAATTCACACGTATCTTATGCACTCTTCTAAATGGCAAATCGCTTTTGTAATTGATTACTCAGTTTATTTTCTTAAACACCTGATTACTCAGATGATTAAGCTAATTAGATTTAATTATTATAAGTACATTCCCTGAGCTCTTGTCAGAAATTATACTTTTTTTTTAAATTTTCCATTGATTTGAGAAAGAGAGAGAGAGAGAAAGAGCGCGCACCACATCAACGCATTCCACTTTGATTTGCTTCTTGTATGTGCCCTAACCAGGGATCGACCCCTGACCTCAGTGGGTTGGGACACTACTCTAGTCACTGAGCCACCTGGCCAGGGCTAAAAGCTCTTCTTCATTGTTATTATTATTATTTTTGTGTGTGTGTGTGTAACAGACAGAGTCAGACAGAGGGACAGATAGGGACAGACAGACAGGAAGGGAGAGAGATGAGAAGCATCAATTCTTCGTTGTGGCACCTTAGTTCACAATTGTTCATTGATTGCTTTCTAATATGTGTCTTGACGGGGGGGGGGGGGGGGGGGGGGGGGGGACTACAGCAGACCAAGTGACTACTTGCTGGAGCCAGCAACCTTGGGCTCAAGCTGGTGAGCCTTGCTCAAACCAGATGAGCCTGCGCTCAAGCTGGCGACCGCGGGGTCTCCAACCTGGGTCCGTCCGCATCCCAGTCCAACGCTCTACCCACTGCGCCACCGCCTGGTCAAGCGCTTCTTCATTGTTATGAAACCAAAACCACTCCTCTGTTTTGAGACTTAATCCTGTTTATCATTTGCCTTCTGGTAAAATGAATTCCATTTCTAATCACTCAAAGATGAATCATATTTAGGGTTGCTGTCGGTCTTTTCTGTGCCGTGCGTGTTTTCAGAACGCAGGAGGGATGCTGATTCTTGCCCTGACACGGGAGGCAGGTGAGCCTTTTCCTTCCCGGGCGGAGCCAGGATCAGACATGGTTATTCCCCCTCTCCTGGGGAGGGTCCTTCCGAGCTCCTTCCCGCTGACCGAGCCCCTTCCTGAAGATTTGCAGATAATGCATCAGGGATAACACGAGCTCATCCAGATTTGTGGTTTATCTGCAAATCAAATCCCACTAATCTCGTCGCCCATCTGGCTACACATACATTTGGGTAAAGTTTAAATACCAACCTTGACACCGGGCAAACAAACTTGCGAGACCGGGGAGGAAGGGAAAGTTGCAGTGTGGAAGCGCAGGCGGACTCACATCCCTTTGCCGCTGGGGGTGTGTTCTTCTTTCAGCGGCTCTGAGAGTGGTGTTGGCAGAAAGCTCTTGCGTGTGTTTGTTTCTTCTGCAGTCACGTGCACTCAGCAGGCCCTGGTAAGCTTGAACAGAACCCAGACCCAGCCCGTGCCCCGGGGCCGGGGCCAAATGGTGAGAGGTGTGAAAACATGCATCTAGAGATTGAATAGATTAGCATCCCGGCTCAGGACCCAGTTCATGGAAAAGCCAGAGAACAGCGTGCAGCGCGTGTTTGGTTAATAGGTAGTTACCAGGACGAGACAAAAGTAGGCGGTTTAGCACTACGGAAGGGCCTGGAGTTTGAAATAAAACAGATCACATTTCAAGGCCAGGCTTTGACGCATGGTAGCTGCGTGATGCTAAGCAGGTCGTTTACCCTGTTGCATCGCAGGGCACGGGCACGAGGACAGAGGCAATGTCACAGGACTCTTGGAAGCAGCACACTGGATGACGTCCGGGACGTGAAAGGGACAACGGAAAAACGAGCACTGAGTAAACACGCTACGAATAACCGGAGATCAAACACACGAATACCCACCCTATCCCGTTGAGAACATATTTCTGAATTTTTTGTGGGTTTCTTACTAAATATGCAGATTAAAAAAAAAAAAAGTCCTGCGTGGGTCCCAAACCTCTCCCAGACATTGCTAATGAGTGTAAAAATTGGGGCAATATTTCCGTAGGACAATTTGTCAACACAAATTAAAAGCCTTAAGCAAGTGAACAACACACTTTTCTTCAAAAATTCACATTTTTGAAACCCTAAAGAATATTCAGAAGTATAAATAAAGATTACGTGGAAAATATTCATGGCAATGTATTGTTTCCCATTGTGTTACATTAGGTAAAATAGTAAAAAAGGAAACAAACAAATGGCCAAACCAATATAATGGAAATTATACACGTCATAGAATAGCTTTATAGCTAGTTGCAATCTTCTATAGGAAGAATCTTCCACAAGAAGGCTTACCAGACTGTTAAAAAAAATTAAAAAATAGAAAAAGCAAAAACTGCTACCAAGCAGCATATACCCTATGAAATCAATAGTTTTAAAAGCCAGTAAAATATCTACCAAAGTGGCATTTCTCCAGGAGGTGGGATTACAAATTATTTTAATCTTCTTAGTATTTGTAGTTTCAAAAAGTGGATAAATTCTATACGGAGGCGCTTGCTAGATATAGGATGGGCGAAAGTAGGTTTCCATCTGTGAGGACCTGAAACATAGAGTTTCTTCTTGTATTTTTATATATTAATTATTGTATTATCTTCCATGCAAAAATCTACTTTTGTCCCACCCTATATGTTTGACTTTAAGTTCAAGGGTTTATTTCAAGCTTTACAAAGTTAACAAATTCTATATGGAGGTATATACATATATATATCTATATCTATATAGCTATACATATATATCTTAAAGGGTGTGTTTATGGCCCTAACTCCTTCCTAGTCCTCCACAAACTGCTCTTCCCAATAACTGAAGTTACCACCTACACAGCTTTTGATATAAATAATTAAAAAAATAAAAATGCCAAATTTCTAAGAGATAGGTTATCTAATGCAAAGTGCAATTGTTGAAATGACAAAGAAAATGGTAATCATGATAAAGCTCTTGATATTTTTTTTTTTTTGGTAGTGAACAAATGGGATTTATAGTTCAGCTAAATGAAATATATATAAACAGGGGTCCAGTTCAACATGAATAATGTCCTGGTGAGTATTTTAAAGCTATTTCTGGGAATATGCATAATCAAAACTATTGCATAGGGCATTCTGGGACTTTTCTTGGTATCAGAAAGGGGCCACACAGGTCTGTGACCACACAGACCATACAATTGGTATTAAGTGACATGGACAGCTGATGATTTCTCAAGATCTTGGTATTCTTTGTGTCATCGGCAGTCAGTAATGATAACCCTCAAATTCATTTTCTAGATTTTTTTTTCACAAGATGCAAACAATTTTATGGGCAAATGTAAAAACCACAATAGTCTGATTCTTTGACTGTGACTTAGAAATACAATTTTCATTAATTCATAAAAGATAATGATTCCTTACTTTTATATGATTAGAAAAGGAATCGTTTGGTTTTAGTATAGAATTGGAGAAAACAAAAAAATGAAAAACTTAATGTCTGTCTCACCCCAACACAACAACAACAAAAAAATCATTCTGTCATTCGTTTTAAAAAGTGATTCTATATCTGTAACGGCCTAGTTAGAGATGTGTTAAATATTTATTTCTTCTGGTATTGGCTATCTGGAGACAGGTGTAACAACAGAACCAACTCAAACCTGTCCAATCTTGTTTCCAATGAGATCTGAAACCAAAGTTGAAACGCTGGATGCACCCCATACAAGTAATACTGTGAAGCCTTAACTGCTCTCCTCCATGAACCAAAGGGCCCAGAAAATAGAACTTGAACACCGGAGCCCTTTCCAAGGTGGAGGGCCTGCTGTCCAGGACAATTTGGTGCTGAAACCCCTCAAAATCTTGCCCCCCAGCCTGACCAGGTGGTGGCGCAGTAGATAAAACATCGAACTGGGATGCGGAGAACCCAGGTTCGAGTCCCCAAAGACGCCAGCTTGAGTGCAGGCTCATCTGGTTTAAGCAAAAAGCTCACCAGCTTGGACCCAAGGTCGCTGGCTTGAGCAACAGGTTACTTGGTCTGCTGTAGCCCCACAGTCAAGGTACATATGAGAAAGCAATCAATGAATAACTAAGGTGTCACCACGATAAACTGATGATTGATGCTTCTCATCTCTCTCCGTTCCTCTCTGTCTGTCCCTATCTATCCCTCTCTCTGACTCTCTCTCTGTTTCTGTAAAAAACAAAACAAAAAACAAAACACCAAAAACAAACAAAGAAAAAAAACAACAAAAAAAAACCTCACCCCCCACCAAGCCCTGGTTCGGGGATATGGATTTAAGCCTTGCTTTCTGTCTTCCTGCTGGTCAAACTCACAGATATAAACTGTTTCTTTTCTGAAAAGCCAGTCCATAGCCTTGGCTCCAATGCACATTGGGTAGTGGGCCCTTGCTCAGAAATACGGGCTTTAAAACATGAGGCTCTGAGGTCACAGTTATTTGTCACAATTTGTTGTTGATGATGGTTTGGGGCCCATTACCCAAGAAATGCTTGAAGGGTGTGTGGAACAACCTTCAATTAAGTTTCAAGTACAGTACAGAATCCCATGCATCTAAACTACAAACCCACACAATCACGAAGTTTTTCGAAATCACAATATGTGTCACACACACACACACACACACACCCACCAGCCATGGCAAAAAGATAAAAGGAAAGAATGGTAAAGACTAGATGACCATGACACACTGGATACCTGCACGACACCCAAGGGCTGGTTTGGGGGGGGTATAATATGGAAAATATGACTTGACAAAAAGATTGTGTTAACTTTCCCTAAGGCGATGGCTACGTCTAACAGGTGCTCAGCAGGGGATGACAACCAAGCCACATTCGGGCCACTTTCTAGAGTGGTAGAGATTTTGTGCCTCTAGAAGGATGCAGACCTCTGAGACCATGAGCAGAGCCTGAACTCCTGAGCCTTTCTGAGCCTGTGTGCCAACACAGACCGGTAACAATAGAGCACCTGTCTGGGTGCAACGTGTGAGGTGCAGACCGCCACAATCCTGACCCCAACATGGCAGCCGCGAAATTATAGAAAACTAGTTATCAAAGCAGCTTGCACGGCCAGCCATCCGCGATATGGAAAGAAACAAGGTTAGCCATCCTTCCATCAATGCATGTCGGAAGTGCCTCTATCACTGGGATGTGCGACACATAACATTCCTTGAACATTGCAAGAACATCTTCCCGACACACACATGGTTCCTGCCAGCAAGCGTGCCACACCCAGCGAACGTATGTTCAGGAACTGCGGGGGAAGTCGCGTGTCAGAAGTCGGTTCCCTGGGACGATGTCCTTCGGAGAGGCGAGGTGATCGTCTCCAGTTCACAGAGCTTGTGTTCCACTCTGTGGTCATGCCGGCCTTTAAAAAGCCTTACAGTTCGGATTCTTTGCCATAAAGCGGGAGAGCTGGCATTCTTTAGGACCTGGGGGAGTTGTTGAGTTCCATTGGAATGTGTTGAATGGCTTGTAAATTAGAGTCCCTAATGAAAACTCGCTGGTGTCCAACTGCAGCAATCATCTGGTTAAAATCAGGCAGTAATTCCACTAATTTTACTGCCCTTCTCCCAGCCCTCAACGCCTCATTTAGGAAAAAATGTTTATGTTCCCCTCAAAACACCTGCATTTCAACTTCAGTCCCCAAAGCAAGCAATTACAGTGTTTTATTTTGAAATTTCATTTCATTTCTCCTCCTCCTCCTTCTTCTTCTTGGGTCTCTCTGTTATGAATGGAGCGGTCCTTCCTTTTTGTAAAATGTAAGCAAAATAAGCAACCCTGAAATCTTTCACTGTGGACATGCGAAGTACGTAGCTCGTGTGTGTGTGTGTGTGCGCGAGAGCATGCGCAAAGAGCCCAGTTTTGCAACTGTTGCCCAAAATCATTTAGATATTTTTCAGGAGACAATAAGAGATGTTTACATCGTGACTAAATGAGTTCAGGTTTGAAGACGATAATGGTGTGACTGCCATTTTGCCCACTGAACACCTTCCCAGCAGACGGCAGCTTTTTATCAAAATCCAATCCCACCAAAGTCCTTTTATCAATTGAACATCACTTCTAAAATAAGTGTTTTGAAACACATATCCCCCCCCCACCCACCAAAAGAAAAAAGAGAAAGTTCCACAACAAATGCTGAAAATAGATTATGGGGGTCTGTGACTGGCTCTTTTATCTGCATAAATTAATAGAGTATTACCTGATGGTGAGGTTCCTGGTTTCCATTGGTTTAAATTTCCTGAAAATAAGGTGAAAATTTTTCTCTCAAAGCTTGGTAAAAATTCATAACTTTGCATTACATTTGGTTTTTGATACAAAGCAGAGGGAGAAGAAT
The DNA here is from genome assembly GCF_036850765.1 of Saccopteryx bilineata. Taxonomy (NCBI): domain Eukaryota; kingdom Metazoa; phylum Chordata; class Mammalia; order Chiroptera; family Emballonuridae; genus Saccopteryx; species Saccopteryx bilineata. Next base: position 64,460,332 of record NC_089496.1, read on the forward strand.
TTTGCGTAACATATACACAAACCGCTCTGTTTGTTTCCAAAGGAGCACCTTGCCCCCGCCCTGTCCTCACCCCACGTCTGGGAAACATCTGTGAGCTGGGTAGGCATTCTGGGTAATGACATGCAAATGAGCCCACCAGTTAACAGAATTTCCTTGTCCAATAATGGAATTGGACCAACATGTCGGTTTTTAAATTGGAGCCAGGCTTACCCAGGCCAGATGTGCAGACGAGAGCACGTGTTCCTGGTTTTAGGGATCGGAATGGCTGTGGACCATGGGGTGGGGGGTGGGGGGCAGGAGAGGGAAGAGGGGACCATGTGACAGGTTACAGAGTGCAAAACAAGAAAGAAATGCCGAGAAAGGCTCCCTTGGGTTGCTGGCCTATCAATCATGTTTAGTTATTCGTAAATATCTGCTGACTGGGGGACAGTCGCACAAGAAAGTCCCCCAAGCCTGACAGCGTGGCCAACTGAGAGCGGCTGCCCTCTCTGGCTAGGAGGGGGCTCGTTCCGTCTTAGACTGTCTACTTTTCCTGGTCCTGACTAATGTGCTCACTTCCATATGCAGCATGAGGCACCGGGGGCTTGCTTCCTCTCCTCCCGCCCCGCCCCCCAGAAATGGAGGGCGGTGCCAACTGATATCCTGAGTGTAGCCCATGCTATCCATTGGGCATCCTTAGAAAAATGCCTTGGCCACTTCCAGCAGGGAGAGGCGAATACGGAACAACTGCCGTTCCCTGCCACGCAAGAGGCAAGTCAATACCTGGAGCTTCCCACTTAGAAAACAGAATTGATGCTATTAACACCGTAAGACTCAAAGGTAATTAAAGAAGCTATTGGAGGAAAGTCAAGGAACGGGACAAAAAGCAATCGAATAAACTTACAACCAAGATTTGGAAAATGGCTCGAAGCAGGATTTTCCGTGTTTGAAAGGAAAAGAGATCCCTTCCTGTTCGTCTTAAGAAGTGAAAGCCCAAAAAAGTATTATATGATAGATGTCACAATTAATAATCCTCATGGAATGAAGGCTCATTGAGGATAAAAAAAAAGAAAAGAAAGAAAGAAAGAAAAGAGCAAACATTTAGATATACTTCTCAAGGATGACGGATATATTTAAGTGATGGCTATCGAATTTATCAGGGTCAGTTAACATAATGAAAACATATTTTATTAGGCCGTTAAAGGGATAAATTGTTTTCATATTTATTCATCTGTTCCCAAGGCTAATTTGGGTGTTTTTTTTTTAAAACATGCTCTTCATATGCCCAAAATGAACAGCTAAATAAATAAAGCACTCGTTTGGGAACAGAATGAAGTAGCATGAATACAGTGTTTCTCAAGCGAGCCTAAGTAATGATTTTCTGACTTACTGTTCATCAATCACAACAAGTAGTCAGCGGAATTTCAAAGCGAATAAAAAATAAATGAAAGTAGAAATATCTGTAAGGAAATTTTTAAAAAAACCCAAAACATGAGGTCAGGTTGATGTTTGCTAAGTGAAACGCAACATCGCTAACGCAATTATATTTATAGTTAAGCCGAGGACACATTTGCTACAAATTCATTTCTGAGTGCATTCTCAAAGACTGAACAAGCTGGAAAATCCCCATTTTCCTTTGCCAATTTAAACCACAACAACATTCCCAACTAAAATGCTAACTTTCAGGGTGCTGACTCCCGAAGCACATTTTGGGGGTTAGTAGCTTGTAGATAGGAAAAAGTGTCAAAAGGGGAAATAACCTATGTTGCCGTTTGGCAGTGGGGTCTACAATCACCTGTCACCTGCACACTGGGCCCTAGGTTGGCATGGTCACTATCTGGATGTCACAGCAAGACTCTTGTCCTGATTTCTTCTTCAGTTAGTTTCTCCTCCGATCGAATTGTCGACTTCTTTCTCCCCACTTCCTGTTCCTTAGAGGCTGGGAGTTGCCATGTTTCTGTTCCCGGTTCTAATCACCTTATACCCCTTTTTGTAGGCAATGCCAGTAACTCTGTGGCTTTGTCACCAACCTCTTTCTTCAGCCCCGACTCCGCTGTGCAAAACCAGGCTGTGTGTGTGTTCAGCTGTCAACAGGCAACGTGTCTTGGAGGGTACTTAAATGTCTCAGATTCATCGTAGCTAAAATCAAATTTGGATACTGCTGGCAACATCTGTTCCTTCTCTTGTTAAGGAAGGAATTGTCTGTTTATTTTGAACTTTCTTCCTTAACCGTTACTGCAACTGAAGTACCATCCGTCACTTTGCTTCAGAATGTCACCATAATCAGACTCTTCTCTACCCCTATATTCCCTCTGCCCTGACCAAGGTCACAGCATCTCTTGTTCTGATGGTGGCAACAGTTTTTCTCTCGTGCCCAGCTAATTCTCTATATTCCTACCAGAACTGTTTTTTTTTTTTTTCCTTCTAAAAAAGTGAAGTGGGCGATGTTTCTCTATAAAAATGGCCATCGATTCCTTCTTGCTGCTTCCCGAATGCAGTCTGGATCCTTAGGGCACAAAAGCCACCATAACGGGACCATAATCGTTCTTTTCCGCTACTGTCCTCCATTCTGTATCCCACCATATCAACCTCTTCCTCCTCCTCCGAGTTCACAGGCTCCAACATGGTCTCTCTCTTTTGACCGGACAGAACAGGAAGGAGCCTCAGAATTCAGAATAGCAAAACCACTTCTTTGACAAAAAGCTCTTAGGAGGCAGATGGAACTTAGTTTAGTATATCACCATAGACAATGGTAACTTAAGCATTTGGGGATGACACCCGTTGTTAGTTAGATAGGTAATTATTGCTGGAGGTAACTGTGCCTAAACTACCCTTCAGCTTTTATCATGGGGAAGTAAACAAACAAACAAACAAACAAAAAATTCAATGCTAAGCAAGTGGGCTTGGAGGTGTCCAGGGCAGAGGCGGCCTCTTGTATGTAAATGAGCATGGGGCATGCACGGGATTGGCCGAAGAACAGACGAATGGGGAGCCGAAGAGGAAAGTGATGGGCAGCAGAAGAGTTGCCAACAGGCAAGGATGCGGTGGAGAGCCAGGCTCACCCAGGCTATTGCAGAAGCCGGAGTGTCTCTCTCCACACTCTACCAGCAACAATCTAGGCCGCAATTTACATTTTACATTTGTGTTCACGCTTGGAATTGGATAGCAGCGGAGGAGCGAGGGTTGGCAGATTAGAGAGAAACAGACCGAGCAGCAGCAGTCCAGGGACAGGCAGGCATGCAAAATGTGCAGCAAAGGGCAGATAGAAGTAGTTGCTTCGCCTCTAAACCAATGTGTGTGTAATTAACAGTTCCCATTCATGATTTAATTTCCCCTAACATATTACTCTTTATTGCGGGCCCTTCATGGGACGTGGCGAATTGGCTGCGAATCAGAAAGATGCTCCGAGGTGGGCCTGACATAGTTTCCTTTGGTTTCCTGGGAACTACATTTGGTGCCGGCGACAGACAGCAGCACCCCCGGATCGCTGAGCTCGACTCCCCAAGCGTTCTTGTGATTACAATGCAGGCTGGGGACTCACAGGGGTCCGCCTGGAGGGCTGTGGCTTCTTTCCCGTTCAATTATTAGTCTCTCTACCAAGACCACCTACAATTGCCAATTAGCACGTGTTAGAAAGGGATTCACATTAAATGGGTATCTGGATTAGACCTTCACGTGGCCATTCTTAGTTCCAACTTTCAGATGGTGACAGCTTCCTGTCCCTGCTAAGGAAACTAGGTATCAAACAGGAACTGAACTCCGTTCTTCAAATGGAAAACAAGAAACACACACACACACACACACACATACACGCACGCACGCACCCAAACCTGAATTTCCTTAAATTCTATCAGTTTGATGGTCGTGAACGTCATACTGAGAAAGAGCCTAACTTTGTTCAGAGAGAAAAGAATAAAAATGTTGGGATATTATGAAATTCACTGAAGTGATCTGATGTTTTCAGGGTAATGTTGTGACAGGTTCAGATTCTATAATCATCTCTAAAGTACATATGAGCCAAAGAAGAGATCTTGGTCATAAGGAAGCATAAATTATTTAAAAGACGACCCTGACCAAATAAGAATGAAATGAACAGCATACAATTCTCCTCACAATCCAAACAAAATTCTCCCCTTTCCCTTAATCCATTGTACGTTTTAAATAAAGTATTTTTTCCGCCTGACCTCTTCAAGGGATATCTCCCAATGTCCACTTTGTGTACACACGGGCAGAGTGTACACAGTCAAGAATGTTGTCTAATTAATTCTAAAGGGAAGGAAGAAAATGCTGATAAGTAGCACTTCCGTTTTCTGAACAATAGGAACCTCCCTTACAAACATGGCTAAACTATTTTTTTCCCTCCATTTAAACACACATATATTGTGTCAATAGAGGGAAAGATATTTCCATTTGCAAAAGGGCTTTCTAATTTGCTACATTCGTAGACACACAAAAAAAGAGCCATACTCAACCACAAATTAGATCAGGAAACTGAAATAGCTCAGATTATCACAGGCCAGAGGTCTGTGACAAATATACTGTCATTTGGGGTTGGAGTTTTTTTTCTTTTTACATTAAAGCAAAGGAAAAGTCATTTTATGATAAAATATCATACCATCTGTTCTTATATGTAAAAGAATTTGGCTGAACTGATTTAATTTACAACAAGCAAAATGGGTAGGTCTAGAATCTCGTTACCCTCAAAGTTTGGTGGCTCAGTGTGTGTGAGAAAAATACAGTTAGGAAAAGGGAGAAAACATAGTAATTCTATTTTAAATTTTTTATTTTATGTATTCATTTTTAGAGAGGGGAGAGAGAGAGACAGAGAAGGAGAGAGAGGAGAGAGAGACAGAGAGAGAGAAGGGGGGGAGGAGCTGGAAGCATCAACTCCCATATGTGCCTTGACCAGGCAAGCCCAGGGTTTCGAACTGGCGACCTCAGCATTTCCAGGTCGACGCTTTATCTACTGCGCCACCACAGGTCAGGCCATAGTAATTCTATTTTAAATTGTCGGCCCATTCCTGTCACTCTGTGGCAGGGACCTGGTACGTCTGGGGAGAGCCTCAGAGGTTTGCACCCTTCCGAAGTGTATACTCAAGCCCAGTGGTGCACCGACGCCTTGATTTTAATTTAGAAAGTAGATTTGAACCATAAATACTCGAAACCACATCTCTGAGACAGCGAAGAGTTGTCTAACATCCTAAATCTCTACGATTCTAAAATTAATGTTTTTCAACTTGTGGGAAATCACAGTTTGACTTTACATCCGACACTTGCTTGCTCTTGGGTTTTCTCAGCTTTGATAACCATCCTAGTCAATTCTGGAAGTGTACCATCGATGAAGTATTTTATCAATGTATTTTGACCTTTTGACAAATTGTCTTTGGGGTTCAAGAAAGTACTACTATTCATTCATGTCTTATTTTTTCTATTGTACCCAATACATACCAAGAATGAATAAATATCTAGTAAACAGATCAGAGATGTATTCAGTGGAGAAGAACAAGAGAATGATGATGAGTTTTTAGGCAATTCTTTCCATTTTTGTAATTTTAATTCTACCTTGTTTTATCTCTCCTAGAATTGTGCTATGATATTTAGCTTTGAAAAAAAACCTCCACTTCAAAAAGCCATCTAAAATGAAAGATTCTGTGTATATGTGAGGTGGATACCCCTCAATTCTGAAGATTTTGTTTTATTTTTTTAGTTTAATTTAATTTAATTTTTTTACAGAGACAGAAAGAGAGTCAGAGTGAGGGATAGACAGGGACAGAAAGACAGGAACGGAGAGATGAGAAGCATCAATCATTAGTTTTTCGTTGCACATTGCGACACCTTAGTTGTTCATTGATTGCTTTCTCATATGTGCCTTGACCGCGGGCCTTCAGCGGACCAAGTAACCCCTTGCTTGAGCCAGCGACCTTGGGTCCAAGCTGGTGAATTTTTGCTCAAACCAGATGAGCCCGCGCTCAAGCTGGAGACCTCAGGGTCTCGAACCTGGGCCTTCCGTATCCCAGTCTGATGCTCTATCTACTGCGCCACTGCCTGGTCAGGCAATTCTGAAGATTTTAATTTTTTAAGACTATGGAATTACATTGTCTCTAAACCTTTACAGAGCCCTTTTGGCTCAAGGCCCTAAAATGTTTGATATTCCTCTTACCCTTAGAAGGGCCACTGATTCAGTATTTTTTAAAACTTGAAAACGTTGTATTACCTCCTTCCAAGCCCAAGATGGGACAGGACAGGCAGAGCAGACTCCCGATTGTATAGCAGGCAGGTTGTCCTGTTGTCGATGGAACCCCTGACACAAAAAGGCAAAGACCAGAGGGAACGCTCCTGTGATGCTGGGACCATTTAAAGACAATGGGAATAATTTAGATATGAATTATCTGGTTGGGCCTGAGTGCCAAAGAAGTTAAGTGAATGAATGATTCCGGGTCTGCCCTGACCAGGCTGTGGTGCAGTGGATAGAGCATCAACCTGGGAGGCTGAGGACTCAGGTTTGAAACTGTGAGGTCATTGGCTTGAATGTGGGCTCACCAGCTTGAGCAAGGGTGGAATCATGGACATGATTCCCTGGTCACTGGCTTGAGCCCAGAGATCACTGGCTTGAAACCCAAGGTCACTGGCTTGAGCCCAAGATTGCTGGCTTGAGCAAGAAGTCACGTCACTGGCTTGTCTGGAGCTCCCCGGTCAAGCCACACGTGAGAGAGCAATTAGTCAACAACTACGGTGCCGCAACTATGAGTTGATGCTTCTCATCTCTCTCCTTTCCTGTCTGTCTGTTTCCCTGTCTGTTCCTCATTTCTCTCTCTCTCTCTCTCTCTCTCAAAAAAAAAAAAAAAAAATTATCCCAGGTCTGATCATTTAGAGTGAGCAAAGAGAAGCAAAGAGTTAAGATAGACGTCTAAAGGATGCACTCACAAACTCAGTTAATAACGTTTTCAGTCCTCATTACCGAGTTTGGCTTATATACATAGTTAATCTATTTGCTGCAGAATGATATAATTGCTTAATGGTCCACACTCTAGGTTGGTGAGGGGAAGAAAAGAAAGTATATATTTAAAGAATTTACTAAGACTTATTCTCTATATTACCTCCGTCCCAATACACTTTATACCACAGCCCACCACTGGGTGGGCAGGTCTCTTATAGGAAAAAAAAAAAAAATCACAGCATCACCCTACTCTGTGCCATTTTGTTCCATGCAAATTACATGCTAATTAAGTTGGTGATAGGACAATTACATACAAATAGCTACAGGCCAGGACAATATCAGGAAACCCAAAGCTGCAGAATGACCCCCCTGGAACATTGGTGAGTTAAAATATTGCAAACAGAATCCAGCACAGGGGCTAACGTTTTATGGATGTATTATATGTTCTGTCTAATTTAATCCTCACAAGAATCCCCTAAGATTAAATGAATACTTTTATAGACGACACTAGGTTTCAACGAGGTGAAAAACGTTCCCGAAGTCACATAAATGTTAACTGGTAGAAATAAGATATTACCCCAGTTTTTTTCTCTCGCCCTGAAGCCTCTGTTCTTTCTGGTACAATGTGCTTTCCTCCAGACACGCTCTCATTCAGCCGGTGGGCAAAGCTTTACATTTCCACTGATGAAATACACATCACAGAGGAACGTACATCTGTGGCTTAAGTTGTGTAGATTGGCTGACCGACGCTGAATTTTAATGATAGCTGCCAAAGAGGCCATCCGTCTGAATTTTCCACACTGGCCTTAAAAGTAGACGATCTGCTAATTCCTTTCTTAAGGAAAACATTGATCAGTGAACGCAGAGCTCCCGTTTCTATGAAACAGTGCGTAGGCTCCAGATGAAACATGCGCCGTGGTGTATTCATGCGGGCCCCAAATTCACTAGGCGGTGGTGATCTTGGGGTGACACACAGAAAGAACCCTATGATGGTGGCAGGGGGTGCGGGACAGGGAAGAGGAAGATGGTTTAGCCTAGTTCACGCCACGTTTGGATCTTGATGGGGACCAGTCTTTGGTCAAAGGATCAGAAGAGCGGGTTGAAGACTCTATAACAGGGGTCCCCAAACTTTTTACACAGGGGGCCAGTTCACTGTCCCTCAGACCATTGGAGGGCCAGACTATAAAAAAAACTATGAACAAATCCCTATGCACACTGCACAGATCTTATTTTAAAGTAAAAAACAAAAAACAAAACGGGAACAAATACAATATTTAAAATAAAGAACAAGTAAATTTAAATCAACCAACTGACCAGTATTTCAATGGGAACTATGCTCCTCTCACTGACCACCAATGAAAGAGGTGCCCCTTCCGGAAGTGCGGCGGGGGCCGGATAAATGGCCTCAGGGGGCCGCATGTGGCCCGCGGGCCGTAGTTTGGGGACCCCTGCTCTATAGTAATCTCTACGAAGTACATGTCCTTGACCAAGACTCCCATCTGTCCCAAGCCGGGTCCCATCGTCAGGAAAGCAAAGCCAGCTCGGTCTAGCAGACCTGCTGTGCGGATATGCAGGGAAGGACAGACATGGATAAGTCCCTTGAAACGAGAGACCGAGAAAGCACTGTGGAAACCGGAGGCTGATCCGCAGCCTCTCTGTTCCGTAGCTGTTGCCAGGCAGAAATCTTTGGCCCCTTGCCCCGACCTAAGCATCCTCGAGGCGGGCACGGTGCATGGTAGGAACCGGAAACAGGCCACTTTCGCATTATTTAAAAATTTGTTATGAAATGTTGCCAAAACTTTATAAATGCCCGTGGGGGCAACGAGGTGTCGTGGAGCATTCTTTCTGCCTCATGAACCATTGTTTTTTGTTCTAAACCCTGAGTTAGAATGCGTTGGGTTGTACCGGCTCAGCTGGGTCAGCTTGCAAGAAATGCCTGATGTGTAATGCTTGATTCTAGCCAATTATCTCTAGTTCCTCTCTTTTATTAGTGTTAAATTTGAATTACAAGGGGAAGGGTGGGAGCGGAGCGTGATCTCTGCTCTAAATCTTTAAGGCAGTGAATTCATCTGTATTATTTTATTAACCCTCTTTATCACTAGCCTTGCTTTGAGACCTCTTTGGCCACTTTTAGACCCCCTCCAAACTCCCTACCCTTCCTTTCGCTTTAAATCTGTTTCCTAAATGCAGAAGATGATCTTTCCTGTTGCAAAGTTTCCAAGGGGGGGGGGGAGAGCCCAAAAAAACCTCACAACAATCTTAAACTTGTAGTTAACAAAATAAACTGCAGATAAAACCCCTGAAGGCCTTTGGCTGCAAATGTTTCCCACTACAGCGGGGACTGCATACTCGTAGCCTGAAACAAATTAGGAAGCAGGGGGAAAAATCAACAGCTTTGGGGTGAAACTGGGGTTGGTGCTGCCTCATCATTTTTGAACCAAAAATAAAACAAGCAAATTTTGTTTAACTGCAGGTCAAATAAAAAAAAAATGTAAAATATCCCTCATCTGTTCAGTGTAATTACTAACAGAGAGCGGTCTAATCCAGCTGCAGGGTTCATGGTTAAATGGAGAAAACCATAATTTTCTCTCCCTGGGTTTAAACCTCCAAATTTGGAGTCTCTGCCCCTCTCTCTCTAGTATGCTTTTAATATACCATGAAAAGCCAAGGCAGACGTTTTCTGAGTATGTCTCTATTCTCTCTCTCTCTCTCTCTCTTTTCTTTTTTTTTTCCAGAATGAAACAATTGTGTGTACACATAAGAGTTCCTGTTCTAAAAGAAAAAAAAAAATGAAGATTTATTTCTTTAAGGTCCACCATCATGACACTCGCCCCTTTCCCTAATGATGACAGTATAGTCCCCAGGCTTCTGTCACTCACAGATGGGTGACATGAACTATACTTTAGGTTTGTCAAATAATGCCTGTTTCTTTCTAAATATTCTTTCCCACAACCAGAGAGAGTTTCTCACTTCCATCCCCAGTACTCTTTCCTTAATTTTTAGACCCAAATGTATATTAAGGAACTTTTTTTTTTTCCAACAAGTGAGAGGCAGGGAGGCAGAGACAGACTCCCGCACGCACCCCTATGGTGATCCACTGGGCAAGCCCCCTACAGGGTGATGCTCTGCCCTCTGGGTCTCTGCTCTGTTGCTCGGCAACCAAGCTAATTTTAGCCCCTGAGGCAGGGCCATGGAGCCATTCTCAGAGCCCAGGGTCAACTTTGCTCAAACCATCAGAGCTATGGATGCAGAGGGGAAGAGAGAGAGAGATATAGCAAAGGGAGTGGCAAGGGAGAGGCAGATGGGTGCCTCTCCTGTGTGCCCTGACTGGGAATCGAATCCAGGACTTCCACACACCAGGCCAACACTCTACTTCTGAGCCAACCAGCCAGGGCCAATTAAGGAAAATATGACCTGTATGTTTCTCATTTAAACTTAAAGCTCATTGAATTAAAAAAAAAAACAAAAAAACATTTTTGATGTCCCTAAATCCCAATGAATGTGTGTGTGTGTGTGTGTTTTTAAATCTTTAAACTCCTATTTTATTTGCATAATGATGTAGGATTTGGGCTGAGAGAACTTTGAGCTGGAAAGTCTCAGCGTTGGATTGAGATTGAATTCATCAGGTTCGTGTGGGGTCTGAAACAGAAATAGAAAAGCGATGTAAAAAAAACACCAGCGACGTAAAAAGCGACGGGAAGAAACCCCCACGCACTCAGCTTTTCGTAACGGGTGATTTTACCTTCTCGTCAGGATCTAATCCGAGCAGCGCGGATGAACCGAGGTATAAGTATTCGCGTCACGGTAACGTGAATGGTCAGCTGGGATCGTGGGGAACAGAAGCCGTAGGAAACTCTTTTGAGTCTATTCTAGATCTGCTCAGCCTCCTGATTATCCTCACAATTGACCCCGACAGAAGGAATATGTATGTTCAGGAAAAAGAGAGCTGGGACGACAGTGCATCAAACATGGGTGAGTCTGAGAGAGTTGGGAGAAACTTCTAGAAGATCGCACTCGAGAACATAGTTATTTACCCCTTTATGAAGCCGGGGGGATGATTGGGGAGGGTGCCCTTGGCGTTTAGACCAAGGTCATCTTCTCAACAGCAACGAAGAAGATACTTCTAGTTCTTGGCATAACCATCTCAACAAATCCCACGGAGAAAAATTGAACGTATTTCCCTTGTTCCATTTCTCCATTTGGGAATGGCTTCAAGCTCACCCCTGAGATGTCGCTGGTGATTACATACGCCACGGATCTGAACTGCATCTCCATAGGCCAAGTGAAAAAATACTAGAGAGTGTTCCCAGATTTGCCAATTAGAGTAGGAAAATCATGCAACAGTGCTGATTTTAGCTTTGTCACTTGTAAGAGGCTTGTCGTAATTTCTCTCCTCCGCCCTGTACTATGAATGGCCGACAGCTACACAGAGCAGGGTTCTCAGATCACAATTTCGCACCAAAAATCAGTTGTTTGGACAAGGTGTTAAATTTCCTTTTCCTCTTCCTGTGGAGTGGAGACAGAAACACCGCCAATCCCAGCGTGTTATAAGGATCAAATGAGCTCATCTGCCGTGCTTTAATCCAATCATTTCCGGCACAGGTCAGGACTCGATAAACATTACTACCACCTTTACTCTATGCCACGATTTTTTCCATATTTTGATATTCTTGAGATCAGACCGTATCTTCCAACAGACAGGGATCTTATCATATCGCTGTGGTCCAGGTAGTCTTTATGGTAGATTGCTATCATCCGCGCATGCACCAGCCTCAAAAACTCCAGCGTCAGAACGAGTAGAGCGGTGGTTAGTGACGTGGGAACAGATATTCCAGATACTGTATGAAGCACTTTTGTAAACATCAGGAGGAAGCAAACGGGTATGGAAAGGGGGTGAGGGAGGCAGGGACAAACCAGGCACGCTCAGTGACATTCAAGAAGTAGGAGCCAAGAGACAGCTCGATAGCCAACACCAATAGCTGTTAGTTCTTTTCTTGAAAGATCATTTCACCATTTGTCTTGATGGCATAGAGAACGATGCTGGAGATGGAGCCGAGCATTGACATCAATGATTGGAAGCACAAAAGTCATTCAGGAGCATCACACGTGAATGTAGAGAAGTCCTCAGCATTGGTCAACTGGGTTATTTGATATGGAAGTGCGCGCGCGCGCGCACACACACACACACACACAAAGAATAATAATAGATGCTCAGAACCCGCATACTCAGGACTAAAAGTGTCCTCTCAATAAGTCTAAAAATAAACATTCTGAGTGGTAAGAAGCCGTGTGTCACAGTTTCATCGGTAGTGGTCTTTCCCTTTTTTCTTTTCTTTTGTAACCATACACACACTGAAGGTTTGACTTCCATTGGAGGGTGTCTTAGATTTAATAAAGTGTGGAATTCGTTTGGTGGGGGATCGAGTGTATTGGATGAAGTGACTATAACGAGACTTGGCACTCTTTGGAGATTTATTGAATACAGGCATAGCTCAGAGATATTGCGAGTTTGGTTCCAGACCACCACAATAAAGCAAGTATCGCAATAATGTGAGTCACAGAATTTTTTTTGGGAGGGGGAGAGGTTCTGAGTATACATGAAAGTTATGCTTATACTTAAAAGTTATGTAGACTATTACTAAAGCATGATGTCTAAAAAACAATTTATAAACCTTAATTAAAAAATAGTTTGTTGCTAAAATAAATGTTAGGCATCATCTGAGCCTTCAGCGTGTCATCCATCATCTTTTTGCTGGGGGCGGGTCTGATCTCGGTGTTGATGGCTGTGACTGATCAGGGGTGGTCACTGAAGGCAGAAATGGTGTGGTTCCTTAAACTATGACAAGAAGGATGTTTGCTATGTCGATTTGACTCTCCCTTTCACCAACGGTTGCTCTGTTGCATGTGAAGCTGTTTGAGAACATCATACCCCCTGTAGAAACTTCTTTCAAAATCAAAGTCACTTGTCTCAAACCCTGCTGCTGCTTTAGTAACCGGAATTCCCATAATAACCCAAATCCTTTGTCATCATGGCAACAGTCTTCACCAGGAGCAGACGCCATCTCAAGAAGCCACTTCCTTCAACTCATCCCATAAGAAGCAACTCGTCATCGTTAAAAGTTTATCATGAGATTACCATGATTTGGTTACATGTTTAAGCTCCTTCGATTTGTACAAAGCGCAGCAGTGTATCTGCAAAGCACCATAAAACAAGGCCCTTGCTGAATGTGGTAAACACAGTAGGGTGGGCCCCAGATGGTCTGACTCCCACCTGCCAACCTGACCTTCAGACATGCTTTATGGTCCCCTACATTTTTTTTGTCTCCACACAAGGTTTTGAATGTGATGACACTGATCTCTGGAAAGTTCTTCCCTCTTGTACTTGCCCTACCTACAGCAGTGCTCACTCCTGTTTCCTGGTCTCCTCCCCTCCTTGACCGTACAAAAAAATTTCACTCAAAGAAGTCATGGCTGAGGAATTGACTTTGGCTTACAAAACAGAGGAGAAGCCAAGCTATCGGGTACTCAGTGACAACATTTAATAATCAGCTTTCTGTTCTTGATTCTCCTCCCACCCCTGCAGCATGGCAAGAAGCAGCATTTTGAGGCAGGGATCTTGAGACTGATCGCAGTGTCTTGGTGGAGGACAGGCTGCCCAAGAGAATAGTCCAGACCCGGCACAAATCGTCCCTGTTCATGGAAGGCACTTTGTATTCGGGGACCGCTTGGTAGCACAGTAGAAGCGTGCCTTCTTGGGCTTAGTCCTCTCAAAGTTCAGATCTCACTCAGAGAATCGGCCTGGGCTTTCCCATGTTTCCAGCGGGAACACAAGAGTACGTGTCAGACCACTGAAGAGAAAACTATCTCTAAGTGTTTTGCACAACCATTTACATTCAGTTTTCAATAGATATTACTTTTTACTACAAGAAATTTCTCAAGAAATCTTTTTTTTTTTTTTTGGCGAGGGCTTGCATGCTATTTTAGACACCCATGATCCTGGGTCCTTTTTCATAGCACCTACAGCAGTTAGTATTTTATATTCTTTCTGTGTGCTGATGTCATGAATGTGTGTCTAGCTTGACTTGGACTCCATGAGGGCGGGTACCATGATTGCTTCTGCTCAGTGTCTTATCCCCAAAAGCCAGTCCAGTGCCTACAGATAGTAGATGCTCAGAAGTATTTGTTGAAGGAATGATATTGCAATTTCAAATGCAGCTTTCAATGACCAGAGAGGGCTTTGAATCAGAATCGCCAGATGATTCTGTCTGGACATGCCACACAGATTTCGGGAACAGGTGCTAAGAGAGAACTGAGAACTGGAACTGGGAACAAGAATTTTCTGTTGGCCTGACTGGTGGTGGCACAGCGGATAAAGTGTTGACCTAGAATGCTGAGGTTGCCAGTTCGAAATCCTGAGGTCATTTATTCTGAATGCAGGCTTATCAGCTTGAGTGTGGGCTTCCTGGCTTGAACAGGGATTGTCTACAATCACATCATTGCAAAGGTCGCCAGCTTGAGCCCAAAGGTCGCTGGCGTGAAAAAAGCCCAAGGTTGCTGGCTTGAGCAAGGGGACGCTGGGTCATCTTGAGCCCCCTGGTCAAGGCACATATGAGAAGCAATCAATGCATAATGCGTAACTCAAGTGAAAGCAATTATGAGTTGATGTTTCTCTCTCTCCTCCCTCACTCTCCTTGTCTTTTTCTCTTTTATAAGAAAAAGAAAGAAAAAGAAAGAAAACATTTTCTATTGGTTAATATATTAATCTTGCTCTCTTTGAAGGTTCTGAGGGTGATCCATGCTTTTGTGCTTTGTCAATCAAGCTGTAACCTCTCGGGGACAAAGAAAGGGTGAAGTCCCGTTTGTGCTTCTCCAAATATTTATACCCTTGCTGCAAGAACGGCTTGAAAATGAAAATCAAAACAACCACAGAAACCCTCCTGGATTTTCCTCCGACTTTTCAGCCCTGTGCTTTGGCACGTGGCTGACCCTCAGTTGTGAATAGCCTCGCCGTGTCCTTTTAACAATAATATCTTAAACTTTATGGTGCCTTATAGCTAAGCATCTCTAGACATTTTACAATAGCATTAAAATGAAAGCCAGTTCTTCTCAGAATAGCCACAGGGTCCACGCAGAAAGCCAGCAGTCTGTGACCTTCTCGGGCAAACAAGAGGGGAGCTGGTGGAAAAGAGGACACCCCTGTCTCTCCCACCCGGGACTGGAACTTGCCCTTCACCTCACGGTGGCAGAGGCAGGAGAGGGTGCGGCAGTCACTGTCACAGTCACAGAAGACTGGTGCTCCAAGGACATGTGGGCAATCTAGCGAAGGCATAAAATCAGGGCTCCACGTCCTCATAACCTACCTTCCTCAGCCTTTGCTTTTTTTTAATGTTTCTCTGGGAAAAATCCGCGTGCTAGATTACTTGTAAGTGCAAGCAAGCATTTACATGACAGAAAACTAAATTCCTTAGTTAAGCAATCTCAAATTTTGTGCTTGAAAATGTGAGAAGATATCTCCCCTCAGATCTATTTTTGCTTCACACCTTAACTATATATATACAAATATAATTAATATAATATATATTTAAAATCTATTTTACATAACTATATTTTATACATTCATACTACTATTTAGTCATGTTCCATATCTATCTATCTATCTATCTATCTATCATATATCTCTTCCAACTCTTGACAACATTGTTAAAAAAGGCTAGGCTAGGATTCATTGGATCATAACCCAGTTTTTTTTCTTTTTCCAATTACAACGATCTAATGGATAAAACTTAGGATTCAAAGCCACTGCTACATTAGCAAAGTGAAGAGAGAATTAAGACAATTATCTCAGTAATTAAGGGGACCAGTCAAACCTTTTTTTTTGGCTGAGATGTCTAAATAAGTTGAGGACAATGGAGGCCGGGGGAGGCGGGGATACCCGCCTGTTCCGAATCAAAGCCTCCTTCAGACAATTCACTTTGGTAAGTGCACCCAAGTCACCAACTGGGGACACCCCCTCCCCCTCAGCCACACGGAACCGGTAGAGGCTCATGGCCATTAATATTTGATTATTCAGGCAAATCTCTCTCGGCACAGCTGTAGACAGGAGCAGGGAATAAACTTAACGACCCCTGATTTTCTGGAACCCACCAGCACGTTCCATGAAGGCTTGCCATCTGGAATAATAAAGCTCACTTTCTAGGGGGCAGGGGTGGAGGGGGTGCAGCCTATCCCGTGCAGGGGTTTCAGCAGCGCTGTCTGCGGGCTACGCGCATGCTCTGTAACACGGCTGCCCTGGGACATAATCCAATGGGGTTTCTTAAGCCCCTTTTTCGAGGGCTCTTCTGCCAAGACCCCACTGTGCACAACCCTGACCCTAGTGGGTGACGGTGTCCCTCCTGGGGTGACGGCACCCTCGCCCAGGGCGGGTCCAGGGCATCCCTGCTTTCTGTGCCGCCTCCCCCTGTTGACTACCAAGCTCAACTTGAGTTGCAGCTGCCTTTAAACAACAACAACAACAACGACAGAAAAGGACGAATGTGTTCTAATTTTAGAGCCTCCGTAGCAATCATTGTTTTTATTTCACTAAGGAGGAAAGTGAAGAGAAAACAGCTTGGGACTTAATAACCACCTTAGCCTGCAGCCTTTGCCACGTTATTCACGAGATTTTTTATCTTGGGCCTCCCCCCACCCCCACCCCCGCGCGCGCGCGCACGCTCGGAGCGTCTTCGCTAAGACACAGCCTTCAATTACCTTGGCGAAGGTTCTGTGTTTATTTACAGAGAGCTGGCTGGCTGGGCGCGGGGCTCTTGCCTGGCGGCGAGGAGGGTGGCCTCCAGCAATAAACATCTTCCGCTCTCTTAACCGCGGAGGTCAGCCGAGCACGGTGATGCTTAGCATGGCGGACGCTGGATGGTTTATGGCTTCATTAACTACCTGACCTCGTCTTGCGTGCAAATTTCGCGAAAGTGGGGATGCACGCTTGTTGCTCCTAGGTAGGCTGCCTGGTGGTGTTTTAGACTCACGAGGGAAACGTTCTCATAATTATCCTCCCAGGGAAGGCTTTCCATTTTCATACAAAAGATGAGAGAACTTCAGTCCTGTCTGTGCGGTGAATTTTGTCCAGGCAAAACGGGTCTATGCACTGATCATCTCTGGAGTGGTGTCAGGAAATCTCCACCCCACCCCAGTGGACAGAGAGACATTTAAGTGACATTAAAACAACTAAACAAAACAACCAGGGATGACAAGCAAGCTCCCAAAACAAATTTTATTGGGGCCTCAACTACCTGACCATTGCAAGAAACTGGATGTATACTTTTCATTTAGGTATTTGTTTTTAATGTTTATTTATTGGTTTTAGCGAGAGAGAGAGAGAGAGAGAGAGAGAGAGAGAGAGAGAGAGATGGATCTGTCTTTGTGCCCTGACTAGGGATTGAACCGGCAACCCAGCTATTCTGCCAGGGCTGGAAGTATGTTTTTAAATTCAAGAATTCTAGGTAAGTATATACTTGAGTTTACTTAGCTAAAAAAAAAATAAGAGGGAAAACAGACAATGACCTGATTCATTTGATCCTTATAAGTAGCCGAATGGGGAAAACAAAACAAACAAACAAAAAATCCTGGGTTTTTTTGGTCAAAATGAATCAACATGTCACTGAAAGGCAATATTTTTACATGGCGAGTCTGTTGTGTGTGTGAGAAAGTGGGAACATATGGAAAGTGGGAAGTTCTGGTCTGGGATTTGTTTATGTGAGTGAATATATGTGATAGTGGTTCCCCTTCGTGCTGAGCGTCTGTAATGAGTTCAGTCCACTGGGGGAAGCAGTGTCCCACCTGGATAATCTAGCTTATCTTTCTTTCCAAGTTCTCGAGTGTGGAAGGTTCTCTAGAAATGGACCCTTCTTCCGGATCACCCCCTCTGTCTCCTGACAATCATTATCGCCCAGAAACATACTGATCTGTACTTTTTTTTTTTTTTGGATGTGGGTGACTGTACATTTTATTCCCCCAATTCTGTTGCCAGACTTTGGAAGGGCTGTGAAGGTATCTGTATTGTATTTCTTTTACCGGTTAGTTTTTATCGACCTCCTCCGGAATAGGTTCTCAATAAGATTGTTTGACCAGCTGATATTAAATCAAACCATGATTATCAAGCTCCAGGTGCAATGTCTGGGGTGCTTAACCAAGTGTTCCACAAATGTCCACTCTCTAGTCAGGTAGCTAATGACACAGAGGGAAAAGAAATGTTACCATGTCTTGCGTCACATACGCGAATGAGAATTTGACACCAACCAAGCCTTGCTTATCCTCCTTGAATGAAATAATCAATCAACGGCCTTGGACGGGTGGATCAGTGGATAAAGAATCTTCCTGGTGCACCAGAAGTGGCAGGTTCTATTCCCAGTCAGGGCACGTGTGCAACCAATGAAAGCACAACGGAAAGGAACAATGAGTGTAACAACAAGTGTATTCTTCTCGCTCTGTCTCCCCTTCTCTCTCTCACTCAAATCAATGAAAAAAAACTTTTTTTAGGCCCTGGCCGGTTGGCTCAGCGGTAGAGCGTCGGCCTGGCGTGTGGGGGACCCAGGTTCGATTCCTGGCCAGGGCACACAGGGGAAGCGCCCATCTGCTTCTCCACCCCTCCCCCTCTCCTTCCTCTCTGTCTCTCTCTTCCCCTCCCGCAGCCAAGGCTCCATTGGAGCAAAGATGGCCCGGGCGCTGGGGATGGCTCCTTGGCCTCTGCCCCAGGCGCTAGAGTGGCTCTGGTCGTGGCAGAGCGACGCCCCGGAGGGGCAGAGCATCGCCCCCTGGTGGGCAGAGCATCGCCCCTGGTGGGCGTGCCGGGTGGATCCCGGTCGGGCGCATGCGGGAGTCTGTCTGACTGTCTCTACCCGTTTCCAGCTTTGGAAAAATACCAAAAAAAAAAGAAAAAAGAAAAAACAAAAAAAACTTTTTTTAAATGATCGCTTAATCTTTCACTTAATCTTTCTCATGCATTTCCCTTTACTATGAAACACTGAGGACTTCTTTACTCGGTAGAAGCCTTGGTGATCCATCTAGTTCCACCTAGCAATCTCTGAGGACAGAGCGTACGTTGTCCAGACTGCCATGGAGAAAGCGATCACTTTTACAATCTCCCACAGCTGTGCCTGCTGCTGGAGCATCTCAGTGGCCTGCTGGTCCCTGATGCGTCCCAGATGCAAAAGGCCCGTCTCACGCCTTTTCTTTTCTTTTTTTTTTTTTTTTGAGACATTTATGACGCCTTCTCTCACATCATGGGGTTCTGTTTAATGACACCTTCCTGATCAGAGCGATTTAAAAAATCATTAGAATCATTCAGCTTTCGCTAGAAGGTAGAAAATGCTTGTGTCTGCAATGTGTACAACAAAATGCTACATGGATAGGTTTTATTTATTTTGTTCCACGTGGGTGAGTTTTTTTTTTTTTTTTTTCTGTCTTAACTCTCAATTCATGGCAGGGGTAAGTTTGCAGTAGGGCATGGCCACAATGCCCTGAGGAGAATTACAACTGATGCAGAAATTTCCAGAAAGTTGTAATGGGCCAGATTTGTACAAGACAACTACAAGGTCAGTCGCCTTGAAACTTGAAGTGATATGACAAATAAACCACGCCTCATTTTTTGGTTCTTTTTTTTTTTTTTTTTTTTTTTTTTTTGTGAAAGAGACAGAGAGAGGGACAGATAGGAACAGACAGACAGGAAGGGAGAGAGATGAGAAGGATCAATTCTTCGTTGAGGCACCTTAGTTGTTCATTGATTGCTTTCTCATTTGAACCTTGACTGGGGGACTACAACAAAGTGAGTGACCCCTTGCTCAAGCCAGCGACCTTGGGCTTCAAGCCAGTGACCTTGAGCTTCAGCCAGCAACCTTGGGGCCATATCTATGATCCCATCCTCAAGCTGGTGAGCCCATGCTGAAGCCGGTGACCTCAGGGTTTCAAACCTGGGTCCTCTGCGCCCCAGTCCGATGCTCTATCCAATGAGCCACTGCCTGATCAAGCGATGCCTCAATTTTTAAACGATTTAATGGAGGTAAGTTTGCTTTTATTGCAGCGTGATTTCCTCCTGCTCCCTCTGCCGTCCGTGTCTAACATCATTGCATTGTATCTGAGTTATTCACGAGCCCCTTATGAAATCTTTCCTTTCGAGAAACAGAAAACAATTCTGATGGCTGGAAAAATGGGGAACCCTATTTCTCAGTGAATTATCATCAGCTTTGAATGGGAAAGGAAAAGCTGTCCTCATAGCCCAGAAGTTAACAGTCTCTGTGGCCAGAAGAGAAAGAATTGCGTCACAAGGCTCATTCAAGAGACTGAAACTTCCCAAGCAGTGAGCTATTCCAGGCAGGAAGAAGCGAGGCAGGTTGCCAGGAACCGACGGCATCCTTGTGGAAGGCTAGATTTCCTCCTGATGCTACCTATCAACCTCTGTTTGCTTCCTGTGCAGGTTACTCACTGAGCAGATTTAAAGGGCACTCTTCATGTGTGAACCTGTGTGAATCCTACCAGCAGAAATTTGCAGGATACGACCCTCTCTCCCTCCTTCCCTCCCTTTCTCCCTCCCTCCTCCCCTCCCTCCCTCCCTTTCTCTTTTCTCCTCCTCCTCCTTCCTCTTTCTCTCTCTCCCTCTTTCTCCCTCCCTTCCTTTTCTCGCTCACTCTTGCTCTAATATCTTGGGTAGCGAGGTTCCTTGCTCATGGGCCATGTGTTCTCTGCAGGCGTCCCCAAACTACGGCCTGCGGGCCACAATGCGGCCCCCTGAGGCCATTTATCCAGCCCCCACTGCACTTCTGGAAGGGGCACCTCTTTCATTGGTGGTCAGTGAGAGGACCACTGTATTTGGCAGCCCTCCAATGGTCTGAGGGACAGTGAACTGGCCCCCTGTGTAAAAAGTTTGGAGACCCTGGTAGGGCTTATAAGTGAGCTTCAGACCAACTGCACGGACAGCGCTCCCTGTTCCACCACGTCACACAGCGTTCACGTGTTGTCAGCGGCCACCGTCACCGTCCCTGCCACACGGCTCGTCTCTTCCTGCACGGGGACGTGCTTTTCTCTCTGCTTCTTTTGCACATTCTCTGTCCCAGGATCAGTTTTGCACATTTTATTTGAATTTTATCTTTTCCCCTTAGCCTCCCTCAGGAACACCCCGTTTGCTAAAAGTTAAAGAACTTGTCATTCTGCTCCTGATTTCAATGCCTTCCACATGCCCTGGAAAGGCTTACAATTGCAGAGCCCTCAAATCGGCTGCAACATTCAATTAAATGTGCCGTTTGCTGTCATTTCTGCAAGCCATCAAGCAACAGACAGTTGTGGAGACATGACCCCCTGTTACAGCTTTGCTTCGATGGGAAAATCAGATTCCTCTTCCGCCGTTTGGAATCACAATGCCTTTTGCAGGAACATTAAGTACAAAAACGTCTTGTAAATTTAAGAGAGCTTTTCTGTTTTCAGAGTGTAGCTTGTCAGAGGCAGGTATGACTCTTGGGGAATAATGACCAATGTCTAATGCTGGACGTCCCTCTGGTGGGCGGGTCCCCCTGGTCACTCTGAAGAGATCCTGCAGGCAACACAGCACTCTCCCTTGCCCTGGGTCTCTGTGATCTGATCCTGGGTGGGCCCATCTAAAAAGTATTTCCACCAGCGCCATTTACACATGTTCTGGCTGTAGGAACAGCCACGTGCAAGTTGAGCATGAAGCTTTTTGGGGACTGAAGAGTCTAGAATAACTCTGTGCAGATTGACCAAAAAGGAGGCCTGGCCATTTTGTTTTATTATTATTATTATTATTATTATTATTATTTTGGTATTTTTCCAAAGTTAGAAGCAGGGAGGCAGTCAGACAGACTTCTGCATGTGCCAGACCGGGATCCACCCGCATGCCCACCAGGGGGCGATGCTCTGCCCATCGGGGGCATCGCTCTGTTGCAACCAGAGCCAATCTCGCACCTGAGGCAGAGGCCATGGAGCCATCCCCAGCACCCGGGCTAACTTTGCTCCAATGGAATCTTGGCTGCAGGAAGGGAAGAGAGAGACAGAGAGAAAGGAGAGGGGGGAAGGGTGGAGAAGCAGATGGGTGCTTCTCCAGTGTGCCTTGGCCGGGAATCAAACCTGGGACATTCATAAGCAGGGCCGATGCTCTACTGCTGAGAGCCAACCAGCCAGGGTCAGAGGCCTGGCCATTTCCAAAGATGCGTTCCGAGTTCCATTTCTATTCTATAAACTCCCATATGACCAGCTCCAGTGTGAAGGCATCCTAGATGGCTAAGCCAGTGATCAAGTTGAGGTCTGCTTCCACTGGGGCACGGTAATTAAAAATGTTTAACTCTATAGACACAAACAAGAGCACGGGGGTTGCAGGAGGGAATGGGGCCAGGGGTGGGTGGAGGATGGTAGAGGCGGGGTAACTGGTGATGGAGCGAGATGTGACTTGGGGTGGTCAACACACAATGCGGCGTATACGGATGACGGATTATAGAATTGCACACCTGAAACCAATATAATTTGATTCACCTGTGCCATCTCAGTAAAGTCAATGAAGAATAAATGTATAAAAAATATTGAACTCTTCTAATATATACAAAGATTCAAGGAGCTAGTTGCCAATACACCAGTTTATGCTTTAAGCCAGCTCATCTACCAAAATCAGACTTATTAAAGGGAAGAAAGACATAAGCAAACAATGTATTTTATGTATAAATGAAACATGTATTTGATTTGTAATAAGGTGAGGGAGTGGAATAAGAAAGGCTATGTAAAGTATAGTTCAGAAAATTCTCTAAAAATCTGGATATACAAGAGATATCTCCTGGATGAACAAAAGAGACCCTACACCCCATCCTCCTGTCCCTCCAGAGTTTACTCACAGGAAAACTCAACCTCTCGGGTGGAAAGGACTTTCCCCCCTATGACATGGGATTCTGAAAATGTGTTCAGTGGGTGGAAAAAGACACAGTTGTGTGACCGAGCCATCGCTCCATGAATTCTCGTGAGGCTGGGAAGTGACCATGGGCTGCCCTTAATCTAACCACAGGAAGAAGTCAGCGCAACTACTGATCACCTAGTGTCTGAGTCCTTGAATGTACTTACCTGGGCCAGAGCTGAACCGCGGCCGTCCCTCTCCACATCTTCTTTTAACCTCTAGAGTGTTTGTGTATTTCTTTTTTTTTTTTTCCAGCCCAGTTGTATGCGACTTAAGGAGTAAACTCTCTGTGAATATTAAGGTCTGTTTTCACTCACTTATCTGAAACAATCCTCTCCTGACACCCCCAGGGCTCTGGTAGGAATGAATGCCACATCTCACACCTGGTACTGTGTTTACACACTTGCGGCTTTCACGGAGTCATTGTTGAATAAACAGTAGGTGAGTGGATGGTTTGATGAATTTATCAGCAAACCAATTGTCATCTCTGGAAGAACTTATCAGCTCCCCGTTTCCTAGTTAGTCTCTGGGTTCCTCATCATTTACCAGCTCGTTCTTTCTCATTCAGAATCATGGGCAGGCCCTCTAGTCATGAAGGACAGATTCTTTCTCCTCTTTGCCAAAAAATCTCAAGCAAAATGTTCTTTCTCCTCTTTGCCAAAAAATCTCAAGGAGGGAAATACGAGGCAAAGACGATCTCCAAGATGATCATAAAACTCTTCGTGCATGCCGTCGGTCTGCCTGATATATTCTTGATTGATTTCCTCCTCCTTGTGAGTGGATAAACACATCAAGAATCCTATTCGAGGTTTTTATATGGATGAGGAACATCTGCTTTAACCTGAGTGGTTCAATGTGTTTCTTAAGAATGGTGTTTACGGAATTAACTCGGCTATCACCACGAGAACAAATTTTGGGCACCAATTTAACTTGGTTTTCCCCTAAGGCAGTGGTCAACAAACTCATTAGTCAACAGAGCCAAGTATCAACAGCACAACGATAGAAATTTCTTTTGAGAGCCAAATTTTTTTAAACTTAAACTGTATAGGTAGGTACATTCCTTATCGAGGTAGCGCCCGCACATGGTATTTTGTGGCAGAGCCACACTCAAGGGGCCAAAGAGCAGCATGTGGCTCGTGAGCAGCGGTTTGCTGACCAGGGCTAAGGCATGCTCAGATTCATCTTATCTGAAATTTTCTTTTGGCTGTGACGTCATATTTCCTCTAACTTCATAAGTAAATGGAAGGAGAGAAACACGATGCAGCTCAAAACCTCAGAAGCTAAAAAGGTAACACCTCAGTGGTGAGAAGCCAAAATAAGAAAGAATTGACTGTTGTCAGCAGGCTAAAGGTCTCAGACCTGCTAAACCTCTTTCTTAAAGCTGTAACACTTCTCTTTCAAGTTATTCAACCTTTCACCCATGAGGTCCCTTCCTCTGACCCTTGAACTGTAGTTATTTGCTTAGTATAGTGGTAACAGAGTTTGGGAATCTGAGAAACATTAAGGGAAACTCAAGGGTGTTGAGAAGGTGAAATTCTTGAAGCACGCTGAAGAAATTCTATCTGGAAGACTTAAAAAAAACCATTTTTTTTCCCTCAGAGGGATAAGAGATAAGAAAAATATTCTGAGTGTCGGGAAACATGATCAAAGTATTAGTTTTTAAGTAAAGGAAAAGAGAGAATGTTATTGACGACATGTATGTGTGAAGAGTGAAGACAAGTAAAGCGATGTTCTTATTAGCGAATTAGTTTTAAAATTATTATAGAAGTAAAAATTGAACTGGCCAATCAGAATTTCAATTAAAGTTGGATAGATTGTCAGTGAAACTGAATCTGAAAAATAGAATTTGATTTACTCACGTGACTGTGATTTCCAATCGGCAGAATGACTAAATGGTGAAGGCAGAGGTTCCGACCAAAGCTTCGCTCTCTTTCCTGTGCTAGTTCGATGAGTTGTTTCCACAGTCCTTTAAATCTAGGAAGTAGAAGAAAACAGTAACTCCTTCAATAAAAGTACGTGAAACTTGTGTACACGTTGAATTGACTAATATTTGAAGTGTGTGTTGATGACCCCACAATATGATTTAAAATGCAAAATGAGTCTTTTTTGCAAAACCTCAGCATCTTTTTGTTTATAATAACTACCATCGTGCAAAATATTGCCCGTTTTCATTCACATTTTTAACTTTATGTATCTGTGGCCAAAGGTTCTTTCTGACAAAGGACTGCGGCGCTAAGACTTTTCTAAATTATTCTCGATGACCTAGAAGTCAGTATCTGGATGAAAAGAGAGATCGGATGTTTCGTTGGGCAATGGGATTTGGCAGCCAGGGTTAAACTTGACTAGTACATTATAATCTTCAGTGAAGGTAATAAAAGAAACCATCACAACACTTCTAGTAACATCAGTTTTAGAACTGTGTTTTCTTTCTTTTGGAATGATTTAAGATATACCAAAAAGTGTTTCCAATCTCTGTTTCTAGATCCATCTATCTATCTACTTACCTACCTACCTACCTACCTACCTACCTTTCTACCTTCTGTTCACTTTGCTTTATATGTACATTATGCAGACAATTCATTTATTTATTCATTCAACAAAAGTTTATTGATAATATATGTCATAAAATATATAAGCATATATAATATGACTTCAACTATGCAAAGCATGGGGGAGAAACATGGCAAGATAAATATATCGAAGAACTTTGGATGAAGGCATCAAACACCTTGGTTAAATGCAAAAAATGCAAAATCGTGTAGATACCTTAAGCACTCTAGGACTGAAAGTCTCAGTAATTTTGCATTTGTGTGGATTAGTGGCAATAACACTGGACCGGAAGTCAGGACATGTGGGTTTCAGGCCCCTGTTCTCGTCCCAGTATTGTCACCAAGTTTCTTGTGAAACACCTAGAATGGGTCACTTTATTTCCCTATCTCCTGCCTGGCGCTCTGAGTCCTAGAGTTAAGTCTTAACTCTACAAAGCCCTCTGGGAACAAAACAACATCTGACAATCCCCTGGCACTGTCATTTTCTCCTTTGTGGCCCCTTAATGACACCTGGGAACCTCCTATATGTCGCATACTGGTTAGATATTTGTCCTGCCTTCTTCACATCTCCCCATACCCAGCTTCCAACAGAATGCCTGGAATAGAGAATGCGCTAGTAAATATTTGAGTAAATAAATAGAGGTAACAATGATAATAGAAAGGAACTTTGGAAACAGGTAAAAACAATATGACTGGCAGCAATTATAATCTCATGTAAAGAAGAGGTATTCTGTATTCTGTATATTGTCTCATATAATAGAAATGTTGGTGGCATATGGCTTGAAGAACAACTAGCATCGGCCAGAGGGCAGTGTGAATATATAGAGTATGTTGCACAATTAGTTGGAGAACGCGTCCAAACAGAAGAACTAATGTATGCCCACCCAACCACCGACAAAATACCCCAAAACCAATGTCCGCTTTCCAAGTCCCCCCTCCACAGAGGACTACTGACACGTCAATCAGCTGTCTCCCAGACAACAAATCATCTGAAACTTGTTTAATCATCTGAATAAAACTCCCTGATCATTAGGTTCACTGACATTAAACATCTCAGTCTTTTCAGATATTGATTATATTGCTGTTTCTACACATGTAATTAGCTGAAACATTTTTACAAATCCCTTCAGTGAGTTTGTTCAAACAACCAGGCAAGTCATCTAAGAGGTAAATTTGTCCAATATGCTTTATGTAATATGTGTCCAATAAATATTTGTTGAGTTAGTGTTTTAATGAGTTAATAGATTTGAATAAACTAGTCAGTCTCTGAATATTACAAATTCCATGAGAAAGACTATATTGTCAACTAGCTACAGAGATGCTCTTCAAAGAACAATATGCACATATAAGCATGGGGCAAATAGTCACACATTGAACAAAGCTACATGTCAATTTAACAATCTATGAATATGGCCCTTACTGGTTGGCTCAGTGGTAGAGGATCAGCCTGGGACGTGGATGTCTCAGATTTGATTCCTAGTCAGGGCACAAGGAAAAGTGCCCATCTGCTTCTCCACCTCTCCTCCTCCCCCTTCTCTCTCTCTCTCTCTCTCTCTCTCTTTCTTTTCTCCTGCAGCCATCACTCCATTTGTTCGAGCACATTGGCCTAGGAAACTGAGAATGGCTCCGTGGAGCCTCAGCCTCAGGCACTAAAAATAGCTCAGTTGCAAGCATGGCCCCAGATGGGCAGAGCATCAGCCCCGGATGGGGTTTCTGGGTGGATCCCAGTTGGGGCACATGCAGGAGTCTGTCTCTCTATGTCCCCTCCTCTCAGTTGGAAAAGAAGAAAAAAAAAAAAGTCTATGAGTACAGATATTTATCAAACATATAGAAATAGAATCTACCAACATTTTTAAGGTCTATGCTTGGATTAGACAGATCTTTGCCCACTCCAGGAAGATATGATTCTTTTTTTTTTTTACAGAGACAGAGAGAGAGTCAGAAAGAGGAATAGATAGGGACAGACAGACAGGAATAGAGAGAGATGAGAAGCATCAATTATCAGTTTTTCATCGCAACACCTTAGTTGTTCATTGATTGCTTTCTCATATGTGCCTTGACCGTGGGCCTTCAGCAGACCAAGTAACCCCTTGCTCGAGCCAGCGACCTTGGGTCCAAGCTGGTGAGCTCTGCTCAAACCAGATGAACCCATGCTCAAGCTGGCGACCTCGGGATCTCAAACCTGGGTCCTCCACATCCCAGTCCAATGCTCTATATCCACTGTGCCACTGCCTGGTCAGGCGGATGATATGATTCTTGTTTTCAACTTTTCATTTGTTTTATGAGAGCTTCTTTTCCAGTTGGATTGTGTAGGCCTGATAGAGTAGAGAAAGATATTTTTTTGAACTTCCACCGACTTCAGGAGGTAATGTTTTTGAAAGGAAGGCAGGACCATATATCCTGCTGCTGTTGGTCACTGCGATACGTACAAGGAAGCCTCCCAATAAGTCATTTCCACCAACTGCAAGTTTTTATGTTCTTCTGCTTAAGAAAAATATATACAGAGGCACCTAAGAGTTATCGAGTGAAAACTTCATTATCATTAAAAAAAAAAACCTCTACTCACCAAGTTATTTTCTTAAACTTTCTGTTCACATCAATTAGGAAACAGCATCAAAGAGATGGATGCGTTTGTTGTATTAGGACAACGGTCAAGAAATGAATATTTCAACATTAGCATGTTACTTTAGTGAGAAGGCAGGCATGAATCTATTTTTGGATTTATTGAGGGTAAATTAAGGGCAAGCATAGTTTAGCTTTTCTTTCTTAGATGAAAAAAAAAAAAAAAAGTTTGTCCTAAGCTTTAAAAAACCATCTGCCTATCCTCTTTTCCTCCTGGGGCTGTAAAAATGTAATACCAAGGAATTACATCGATTCTATTTTGCATTCCCAAGGGTTTGTTTTTCTATGTCCTTTCCCAAGTATTTACCATTTCCCATGAAGTTATATCCAACTTTTAAGTACAGAGTGTCCCTTCCTTGCCTAATCCCACCATAAGCCTCAAACTATTCTTAGCCATAGTTCGCTTTTATTCTAATGACTTATGCTATAGTTTCCCCATAAATGAGCATTCTTGTAGAATATGACCAAGATTATTATTATATGAATGGGTTCTACAGCTCAGTGATCTTTATCTTTAGGGTAGTTCTTAGTTATAATTTTTTTTAATTGATTAATTTTAGAGAGAGAGATTAAGAGAGGAAGGGAAAGAGAGAGGGAAACGGATTTGTTGTTCCATTTACTTACGCATTCATTGGCTGATTCTTTGATGTACCCTGACCAGGACGAGAACCTTATAACCCTGGTGTATGGGGACAATGCTCTAACCAACTGAGCTACCCGGGCTGGGGCCCTTAGTTTATATTTGAAAGTGTTCATTTCCAATCCTTCTCCACCGACACTCTCATATTATCAGCCTCATGTTCGTTTCGCAGCCTCAGAGGTCCCCTTTGTCCTTGCTGTTCCCCTTAGCCCCGATATCTACCCTGTCCTTGATTCCTGCCAATCACATGCTGGTAGCTTGTTTTCATTTGTCATATGCTTGGCTTGGGTATGGTTCCGCATGGTTGCACTCCTGTTCACGCTACTCTCCTAATTGAATCCTCAAATCTCCCCCATTTCCCTAAGTAATTGTCCACACAGTTAGCTACCTGAAGTGCACCTCAGAAATTCTCACTGTCCCAGGCACAATTTGAGATGATTTTTGGACACTATAATCTACATACTAAAGCCACATTCTTTATTCTTACTGCATGCCTCCCCCCCCCCAACTGTACACAGCACCCAGCTCATGTCATTGACTCTGATGTGACAGTCTAACCAACTGTGTTCAATGGACTGCTTAAGGACCTGGCTACAGAGAGGGTCAAGGGTCCTGTTTCCTCTTCCTCGATTGGCTAGTCTGGCTTGTGGGCGGGGTTTTCCATTTGCTGGAAATGCTTCTCCCTGGCAGATAACCTTCTCATTAATTTCTTTTTCTAAATCCCATCTCATTTCAGATTTGCTCAAAAGAGCAGATCAAAGGAAGTGTGTGAACTTCGGCCAGGGTATGTGACAGAGTCAAACTCATTCTCCAAAGTGATTTTGTCGGGACTGAAGACTCGAGGAGAGAGACCTTGCCCACTGGTCTATTTCCTGGCCTTTCATTAAAGTCAGCTGCAACCCAAAAGAATCTACTGAAAAATCGAAGCGTGTTCAAAAATCGAAGCATGTTCTTTTAATGTTTCTTATGAATGCAGAGAAATCTATCAGGATTAAGCAAAGTGAGTTGGGTAATTTAATCAGAGCACACGATAATGGACAAAGAAATACATTAACATCTCCACTTTATAGTGAGTGTGTGTCTAACCACAGCAACAATAATAACAGTAAGAATAATAGTAACAATAATATAAATATATAGCGTTCTCCTTTTCTAAATAACTGGCACGTTCACCACATTTGGTCCTCCTGGGCCATGCTACCCATGAAATAGAAAAAAAAAATTTAAATTTCTCCAAACACCAATGTCTCCATTGTGGATTGACAAAATGATTTTTGATAATAGCCGCTAGTTAAGAGAGTCCTAATTTTGAATAATGACTTTCTTTGGAGCAAACGTGAGATATTTGTCCCTGTGGTCATGGGAGATACTGGTCTGTAGTTTTCTCATGTGATAATGTCTTCATCTGATCTTAATACTGAAGGAATGGCAAGTACCTAACTAGGGTGATTCTGGTGTCACATAGTATGAGCTGAGAAGTGACCGCTCTGCTCCTGTTTTCGGCAAGAAATCATGGAGAATTGGCATTACTATCTTATCAAATATTCGGTAGAACTCTGTGGTAAAACCATCTGGGTCTAGTGCCTTTTTCTACGAAAGCTATTCATTATTGACTAACTTTTAAAAAATAGACTTAGTGACTATTTAGGTTATTCCTATTTATTTCTTCTTGTACCCGCGTTAACAGCCTGTGTCTTTTAAGGAATCAGTCTAACACAGTCTCTCTTTATTTTTTCTTTCTTATTCTCTTGATGCCCACGGAATCAGTAATAACTCCTTTTTCCATTTCTGATATTGGTCATGTGTGTCATTTCCTCTTCTTGGGTAGCGTGGCTAGTGGTTTTTCATTTTTATTGAGATTTTTCAAAGAAACGTCGTTCTCCTCTCTTGGCCCATTTAGTCGGTGGGTTCTAAAGTAGACAGCCAAGTTCTAGTCGAAGTAGTGATCTTCCCATAGAGCCCCTTTCACTGAGGGGCCCTGCCTGGGGCGCTCTCTCCAGCATTCTGTGTTCCTGGGTGACGTTTCCAAACCCTCGCCCTGCTGTGAGGCTACTGGAGACTTCCCAAACAGGCCTCAGGTGAAATCCAGCCATCCCTCCTCTAGGCAGGGGTTAGTTCCGGAATCCCACCCCCTCATACCAAAAATACTCAGGTTACTTATATAAAAAGGAGTCGCATCTGCGCATCACCTATATTTGCATCCGGACTACAGCTGGATATAACGGCACATCACTCCATCGGTGAGAATTCAGTGCGGTGCTCCGTGCGTGCAATTTTCTGGGACGTTTTGTTCGAATATTTTTGACCAGCCTATTGTTGAACCCCGGAGATGTATGCAGGGCCACTGTCTACACTGCTAACACACTACAGATGAACACTGGAGGGTTGTGAGCAGAACAGGGCAGCGAAAAATAAAATGCAAACTCCCAGAGCAGAGTGGGGGTGGGGGTGGGGAGTGGGGAGTGAGGAACATTCCTACCGTTTTTGTGAAGAGTGACCCTGAGCTCTGATCAAATGGGGTGTGGGCTGCACGCGGGTATGTGCAGGCCGAAGAGTGTCCATATTTCTCTCCTCTCTCTCTCTCTCTCTCTCTCTCTCTCTTCGGGGGCCCCACTTTCTGCGGTTCCTAGACAGCACCGTGAGCTCTGCAAGTGTCAGACAGTGTAAACGCTGATGTATAGGCTGCAGTTGTTCCTCTCAAAAGGCCTTCAGAGCCACGCCGCCCCTCCCCCCAGTTCCTCTGTTCCCTTCAAGTTAGGAGTGATTCACCAGCTGGCCTTTAGCAAGAAAAGAGGCCGGCCTAAGGTCCCAGGCCTTTGACCTCCGTGAAGAGAGAGGTCACACCAAGCGCAACTGTGCAAGCGCGGGGCCCAGGAGCCGTGGTGTGGAAACCCCGGGGCGGGAAGGCAGGCCCGGCGGAGGGGGATGGGGCGGAAGGGTGGGAACTGAGGAAAGTTAGGAGTATATTTCTAAGGAACTCAGTGGATCAGCTGACAGCCAGGGTCAGGGGTCGTATTTATGCTTGAGTCCCTGAGCATGTTACAGTAACATCTGCTTGTTAAGGGCCTTCAGGGAGCAGGCATGGGGACCCCATGCTTCTGACCTCCTTCCTTCCACAAAAGACGGCGAACTAAGGGATCAGGGGTGCCCAAGGATGTTTGCGATAGACTTAGCCACCCTCGCTTCTGGGCAGAGCCGGGCAGCTTCACTCCGTTTCTTTGAAGCCTTTTGCTGACTATTTAAATGAGCCCCACGGTGGGCAGGGGGATAGCATTGGAAACTACAGAAAAGAAAGTTACAGTTTAACAGGCAGAACTTTTGATGAAAATAGAGAACGGGAACAATGAGGGGAGAACTGAATCGTTTCACAGAAATGTCTGAACTTTTGATACCATTCATAGAATTAAAAAAAAACAACAACCCAGTTATAATTGTACTTTGTTATATCTTGCAATAAACTTCTTAACGGGAGAGAGGATGTGGTCATTCAGTTACCAGGAAATTATCATTTCACGTGGCCTTTGACTCAGAGATTGGGGTCTAGACTCAAAAAGAGGCCAGATCCAACCGCTAAGGAGAGGCTGAGGACCGAACTTCGCCTGCCTCTCTCTCATTAACCTTTCTGATTTTGAGTCACTTGTAGGCCTTTTCCACCAATTTCCCTTTTAAAAGCCCCACATATTTTCTTCCTTCTGCTACCAAAGAAATAAGAGCTTTTACATGGTAATATTCCACATGTCCCATTCCTCAGGCCAAATTAATACTCAGTGGAAGCATAAAGCGCTTTCTGGAAAATGGGTTGAAGGAGGAAGAAAATTCACTCCGCTGCTAAGTTTTTTTTAAATTTTCTAAAAGAGTAGTAGTTACGATGTGTCTGTTGGCCTCTAACGCGCACATTTTGCGTTGGTTACAATTATCCCTATACTTGCGTTCCTATGAGTTTTGCTTAGATGTTTCTAGAAGGACTCAGTTTTAGTTTGTTAAAAAAAAAGAAAAATCTCAGTGTTACTGTAGGCAGAGCATAGGTAGTGAACATATTCGAGAGTCTGTGTGGTGGGCAGTGCAGAGTTGATACCTTTACCAGGTCCATGACATTTTGTGTCAGGCTTAAAGCCTTCTGTAGGTAGAAGAATAAAATTTGAAAATGGTGGGAGGGCAGGAGGTTGGAGATAGGAGACATTATTTTCAGTGAGACAAAAATGTGAAAGTAAGTGACTTGTGTGTGATTTCACAGAAGGCAGGCTCCTTCGGGCTCCATGTCCACGGCGAGACTCACGTAGTCCAACCTTCCACAAAAACCACATGTTGGCTATTTATAGGGAATTGCTTTGGGGAGACCAGCTCCAAGGAGCAGGTCAGACTCTTCTAGGCCAACTAGACATAAGTGGATGGGGCCTCTTCAAAGGTAAGAGCGCACGTGTGTATGTGTGTGTGTGTGTGTATGTGTGTGTGTGTGTCGTTGGGGGTGGATGGGTGCTGGGAGCTGTCCAAACCCACTTTGTGATTATAAATAATAAAAAAATTCAATCGGAAGTGCGTTCTGCCAGAGCTGACAATGACCCTCCCGGAAGGGCATTGAGACGTTCTCAATCAGGGTCAGACCCACAAGCCCGAGGCCAGTGAGTTCAGTGGGAAGGACTCCTCTCCCCCGTTTCTCTCCCCTGGCCTTTTCTCTCTCCCTCAGGAGGGACCCCCGCATGCACACGCAGGGCAATTTTCCAGTCCATTAACCCGGGGGGAGCGGGGGTCCTCTTTCTGGCAGCCCAAGGAACAGAGAAGCTGAGAAACACGGTGAGGGGAAGATGGATGGGTCTGGGACAGAAGAGAGGGCAGTTTCTCCACTGTCCTGCCCCGAACACCTAGGACAAAGGCTTCATTGACTGCCAGGCTTGACATCAGCCTCATAAACTAGTATTCAGGCACAAAGGGTCTGACACTTGAAAGTAGCGGTCCCTGCCACCCTCCATGGCAGCTGGGCTGGGGGTGGGGGTGGGCCGAACAGTGGTGCCCCTTTGTCTGCCCATCGGACAAGAGGTGAAGATAAATACTGTGGACTTTAATGCAGTCACACAATTCCGCTTGTTTCCCGCAGGACATTTCCTTCCAGGTGCTGCACTAGGCCCCAGGAGATAGGGCTCTCTCTTCCCGGTGGCCCCGGGAACACGGGGCAGCATTCGCCGGGTGGGCGGCGACAGCGGAGAAAACAGGGACAAGCCCGAAGGCGTGGGATCAGTTCCCTGTCCCCTGTGAGGCGGCGGGAGGCGCTTTCTGTGCATTCCAGCTCAGTCTCAGCGGTTTCTTTCCTTTCCCTGAGATTTTTTACCCTCGAGTGGAAGAGTGAAAGAGGGAAGAAAGATGGAAAACTGTGTAGTACAATGATACAATGTAAAAGATTTTTTTTTTTTTTAAAACCACCTTGGGATCTTTCTGATTATCCCAAGGCCAGGCAGTAAAAACGCTTTTCCTGGGAACATTTTTTTGGGAACAGACGTTACAGGAAGTGCTGAAGTCAAATACAGGAATGCGAGGATTCCACGTGCGGGAAGGCAGGAACTTGTGCCTCTGGGTGGTCCTGCTGTTGCATTTGGTTGTCGTTATCCTTAGCTGCTGAGCGGGCATCAGTGTAAATAAACCTTTCTTGTTATTTCGTTTTGTGTGAGGGGGGAGAAAGGATTTGCAATACAGATCCCAGGACCCCTCTCTGGACTTGGTGGCTCGAGGCCAAGTTCATCGGCTGGAGTGGCTCATCCTGCTGAATGTCATTCTGAATCTGGGGAGTGTCATTTCGGACCTCTCTCTCCACCTTCTAATGAGGCTCACTCACTGGAAGACGATGTCTGAGCTATCCCAAATGATAAGCATCCACGTCTTTGGTCAGACTTCTCTCTGCCTGCTGAGTGAACTCCAAGAGCCTTCAGCGTGCAGATTCTAAGGACGAACAGGGCGGTAGCTCAGATACCCACAGGTCCCCGGTGTCCAAGCTGAAGAAAAGTTAGCGCTGACACATGAACGTCAAGGGCAATTTCTATACAAACACCACAGTGGAACTCAGATAGATCCATTACACACAAGCGGATTTTTTTTTTTTTTACCTTTGGCTGGGTTTTCCTTCCCATCCCCCCCATCGAGTTTCCAACTTCCGAGCCTCCTCCGTCTACTCATGACGCCTCTTGGCCCCTTTCGAGCCTATATTTGGAGAAATCGCTCCTCCAAGTTGCTTCAAAAACTCTCTTCTGTACAACTGCGCCACAATCTTGTTTGAGAAGATGTGGCTTGAGGCGAAGTTTAAAGCTCTTCCCGTTGATGGGGAAATATTTGAAGGGTTATTTTTCTTTTCTCTAGCTCCCTATATTCTAACAGTGAGCTACGTTATAACTAATCCCGGGGAAAAAGAAGATCACGTTTTAAAAAAAAAAAAAAATTGAACACGAACTTAGGGTGCTCTCGGAACCACATCTAGAAAGGTCAGTGAATGTGATGTGCACTCGTGACTGAACATTTCCCCTACTCTAAATTTAGACCCGGCTTGTGGAATTGCAATTGAGTTATGTCTTTTGGAGTTTTCTTAGTCCTACTTGGGGACAAAGAGTTTTGTAAACACACCATTAAAAATGATTTTCCAGGCAGGGTCCTCCATATGCGGACGCCCTCCTGGGAGTCAGTGACCAGCCTTGGCTTTCCTGGCCTGAATCAGAGTTTAAAAATTCATTTAAATAAACATTTTGTGGTTTTGGGGCTTGTCAAAGGTCTAACTTTCTGACAAAGGCCTGCTTTTTTTTTTGTTTTTTTTTTCATGCTGTAAAACCTTGCTCCGCAGTAAAACGAATACTTCCATCCGTTTCTGTGTAGGTCAGTGCAGGCTGCGGGCCACCCTAGGACTCCGGGGTGGGCGCGCTGGGAGCCGGGCTGGGCGAGCAAGGTCTTCCTCTGTGCCTCACTCGCTTTGTGTCGAGAGCTAGACTTACCGCTGCAGGGACAAACACAGTACTTTGCTTTTCGATTCAAAGAGTAAAGAACTCTTTCTGCGCCAAGCGCACCGGCAAGCCGCCTACCTGGGTCCTTGGAGTGCCCAGGCCCCGGGACCTGAATTAGGAACACAGCGGCCGTGTTGGGTTTGTCCCTGTTCTCGTTGACATTGGCATCCAGACACTTCTGTTGAGGGTCTGGGATTATAGATGCCCCTTGATACCGAGTCAAAGAGTTAACGGTGTCTTTTTATTTATTTATTTATTTATTTATTTATTTATTTATTTATTTTTTTATTTTTTTTCTGAAGCTGGAAACGGGGGAGAGACAGTCAGACTCCCGCATGCGCCCAACCGGGATCCACCCGGCATGCCCACCAGGGGCGACGCTCTCCCCACCAGGGGGCGATGCTCTGCCCCTCCGGGGCATCGCTCTGCTGCGACCAGAGCCACTCTAGCGCCTGGGGCAGAGGCCAAGGAGCCATCCCCAGCGCCCGGGCCATCTTTGCTCCAATGGAGCCTCGGCTGCAGGAGGGGAAGAGAGAGACAGAGAGGAAGGAGGGGGGGGTGTGGAGAAGCAAATGGGCACTTCTCCTGTGTGCCCTGGCCGGGAATCGAACCCGGGTCCCCCGCACACCAGGCCGACTCTCTACCGCTGAGCCAACCAGCCAGGGCCTTCTTTTTATTTTTTAATGGGGTGGGTTTTTTTTAATTTAGAAATGAAATTTACTAGGGTGGCATTGATCAATAAGAGTACGTAGAGTTCAGGTGAACGTCGCTACGGCGTTTGAACGGTTGGTGCTCAGTGTGCCCATCGCCCAACGTCACATCGTTTCCTGTCGCCGTAGATTTGTCCCTCTTGACTCCCCTCCGCCTGGTAACCACGTCACTCTGATCACAACTGATCTCGGTTCTCCAGCTTGGTTTTTCTCCCTCTGTGAATCACCCCCATGTCATAACAACGTAGGAAGCGTATCCCGTCTGATAACCCGCGAACTTCAAACCTGACAGAGCTCAACCTCAATTCCTGTTCTCCTTGGGAAAATGAGCTGCCTTCTCTCCTGTTGTCCCATTTGTTTATTATCATTGCTTTTTTGGTCCAAACTCAAAACATGTAGCCAGACCTCTGAGTTTTTTTTTTCCTTTCCTGCTCTCTGTGCAAACAGCGATCGGTTCCTACTGAATCCTTCTCGGTTCTATGCCGATTCGATCTTATTTCTGTTGCTCCGTTAAGTTGACGCGCTCTGATCTTCATGTCAAACTACTGAACTATCCTCCCCCCGCCCTTTTGCTATCTTTTTTAAAAAAAATTTTATTTATTGATTTTAGAGAGAGAGAGAAAAACAGGCCTCGATCTGTTTCTGTATGTGCCCTGACCGGGGATCAAACCAGCAACCTCTGCCTATTGTGATGATGTTCTAACCCAGGGGTCCCCAAACTTTTTACACAGGGGGCCAGTTCACTGTCCCTCAGACCGTTGGAGGGCCGGACTATAAAAAAACCATGAACAAATCCCTATGCACACTGCACATATCTTATTTTAAAGTAGAAAAACAAAACGGGAACAAATACAATATTTAAAATAAAGAACAAGTAAATTTAAATCAACAAACTGACCAGTATTTCAGTGGGAACTATGCTCCTCTCACTGACCACCAATGAAAGAGGTGCCCCTTCCGGAAGTGCGGCGGGGGCTGGATAAATGGCCTCAGGGGGCCGCAGTTTGGGGACCCCTGCTCTAAACCAACCAAGCTATTAGGCCAGGGCTGCAAAACCCCTTAAATGAGTTCCCTTCGCATCACTTAGTTAATGAAATTCTCTGCTCCGGCCACCTGTCTTCTACTGATGTGCCTATGATCGTGCCTCAACTGTCCCACCCGGAATGAGATAGATACCTTTTAGGCCCTCACACACCTCAACTCCTGTGCTTTGTAGGGAACCGGCCTCGACCTCTCCGGGGCCCAGTGAATGCCTCCACCCTGGACACTAACCACACCATTAGCATTTACTGTGCACTTCATGACTCCCATGGGAGGGGACACATCAAACATCTCAATGCAGTCTCCTAGGAGCTGTTAGAATTATGAGAAGAGTATACGCAGTTTATAAATCTGGCCAGGAAGAGATATAGAGGTAGGTTAGGAATAGCAATACTATCGATGCTAGTTGTTATGGATCGACTGTTATGTGCCAGAAAATATCCTGAGCCTTTCGCTGTCACTGACTTATCCGATGCTGCCAATGACCCTGGGAGGTTGGGACTCGGTGTCCCACTTCCCGGATGTGGAAACGGGGAGATGTGGACAGGCCCGACGCATTAAAGTATACAAGTTTTCACAGAGCGCCGAAGGATCCCGAAAGCCGGATAAGAGAGATGACCTCCACCTACTTGACATGGGGGGATGTGAAAGGACTTTAAAAGAAAGAAGAAAGTGATTTGGCATTTTCCATTTAATTAATAAGAAGTGCTACATCTCTTGGTCTTACGCTGGCATTATTTCCATGAGCCTCTGCTTGTCGTTCTAATAGACAATAAACCCCTTGAAGAGAAACATTAACTCTTGTCTCCTTCACAACATCTATCCCAGTGCTTTTCATATAGCAGGTGTCTACTAATTGAAAATGAAATATCTTTTGTTTGGCCGGAGCATAGAGATACTGCATTTTAATTTGGGGTTTATTTGTTTATTTTCACTGTTTCCAGATATATATGTGAGTTAATCTTTTATTTTGATGTTTGGGAAATAGCTTACTTAGCAAATCTATTACTGTACATACATGCCACGATAATTACAGTAATAATACTTTTTTTTCAAATTTGAATCGACTATGAAATACTTTGAAACCAGTTTTTCTCC
Organism: Saccopteryx bilineata; assembly: GCF_036850765.1. Classification (NCBI taxonomy): domain Eukaryota; kingdom Metazoa; phylum Chordata; class Mammalia; order Chiroptera; family Emballonuridae; genus Saccopteryx; species Saccopteryx bilineata. The sequence goes on from NC_089496.1 coordinate 64,498,816, forward strand.
ATTTATCCCAGTCACAAGTATTTGCCAAGGAAGAGTCGATTGACGAGAGAAGGGCCGAGGGCCGGTATGGGTGACCTTAGATGAGCCGCTAAGTTTCATAGGGACCAGTGTTGTGTGGTCCCTAGAGCATCTCATCCAGGTAGGGTGTCCTTTCTAGAGTGTCAGTGACTTAATCACAGGGTTATTAAGGGTATTAAATGGAATAGAACAAAAAATAAAGCAATTAGAACAGAGCCTGGCACACGGTGATTTTATATGTGTTAGACATCACCATTGTCATCATCGACATTGTCATCATCATCATCACCACCTTCATCATCATGACAATCACTTGTGTCCATTTATCTCTAAATGCCATTGGTGATCAGTGGACCAAAATGACAACCATCGGTCCAGTACAAACACCAATAGGATGCTTGATGGGGAGGTCTCCGTAGAGGATTTATAACACAAGGTTTGGTTCATCTTCCTTAAGCAAAGACTGTTGTATTTCATGCATTTACAACTGGATAGGATCACTTGTCACGTATCCTCTGTGTCACCCTTCTAGGGGAGGGGGTGGCAGTGTCCTCTGGTTGGGGGAAAATATCTGTGACTTCCCCTCCCCCCCACATACCTTCCTTCACCTCTTCTTTGACCTTTTCACTCAGCTTCCTCGGTCCAAGAGTGGATTCTATGTATACACCATTCAATACATGTATTTATTTGTAAGTTCATTTTCAACTTTGCTAGCAAGTCACAGCTCCGAACAGTCTGGACCAAAAGAGAATTTAAATGAAATGCAATTAAAAACTGTCCCAAAAAATAAAACCAAAAGAAACACTCCACAAAACAAACAAACAAACAAAAAAAAATGGAGATGTTTGTTGTGATTTAATCGAAAATCAAATTTAAGCTAAAACATATTTTGCTTGTGATTCATTTCTCCTTTGCAAGGGCAAACGACACATATTTAAATAAATAAAACTGACTATTTGAATAACAACTATTGAGGCGTTCTTGTCCAGAGAACTATATGTTCAGAAATATTGACTTGACTTTTTTTTTTTTTTTTTAGTTCTTGTGAAGTAAACATAATGTAAAGTGTTTAAGAGTAGATGAAGTATATGGTTCTTTTCAGTCTGACTTTCCTGAATTTCTACTTTTTTTTTTAAAAAATGTATTGCCTATCATAAAAATAATTTAAAAAATAAAAAGAATCTTCTAAAATGTATATATATAAGCATCTGGGTTGTTAACACTGAATCTGATCCTTTTTATATTTGATCAGCTATAACATTCTACAGTACAGATTTATCCAATGTATCATCTGTATTTCAAAGATATGTCCACAGAGCAGGTTAACTGAGAAACAACAACAACAAAAAGATAAAAAATAATGCTTAATAGATTTTCTGTTTTTAGTTTCCAGAGATCTCCTACCTCCATTTTCAAGCTATAGTTCAAAAATTCCTAAGCTGACTTTAAAGTTTACAACGAATTACAAATAAAATCGGTGTGAGAGGCAACGTGGGTTTCCTGTGCGATCCTTTACTATACATTTTTAATTAAAAATCAGAAAAAGGACACATGTAATATCAGAATAAAGCTTATGATTATGAAATATATTTTATGTTTTAATCCATTTACCTGACTTTTTTCATGTATCTGCTAACTGAAAATGGGAACTGAATACAGGAAGTCAAGAGAATCATCACAACATAAAGGAATATTGAGGTGACTGATGAGAATTCCTGCTGATGTGCTAGGTTTTCCTTAAAAATGGCAATCATTTTTTTATTATTAATGAGGTGATCATCAAGCTATCTTATGAACTAATTGACATAAAGAATTGGTTGTTTCTTATTTCAGTCTATGTGTGATTAAGTCATGTGACAGCTCAGGGAACTCCTAAACAGGGTCTACACCAACAGACACTCAGAATAGCCTATGTTAGCTTTGGAAATGGATTCCCGTGCCTTCACGCTCAAAGGTGTTTCTGTTTGGGGCTTTAATATGCACATTTTTCTGATTATTTTAAATATTGTAAGCACTTACTACAGAAATTTTAGAATTTGGCAGGGCCATTAAAAAGGATTCCTTTCTTATGATATAACCACTAATAGGCAACCTTAGTTAGTGTTATATTTTAATTCTTTGTAGATGGGAAATGCAAAATATATAACAATAGTACAAGCATTGACCAACATGCAGCATATATAAAATCGGCATGAACCATCCTGTTTGCTGAATATCATCTATGTTGTGAGTATACAAATATATCTTTCCCTACATAACATAGTACATATTTATAAGCTTGTATATTATTGACAATGCATATATAGACAATATACAATCTTATAAATTTACACATTCTGAAACAATCATTGCAATGTTGATGTCTAGACTATCTTAACTATTGTTTATCTCTGATTAATCTGTGAAAAACAAATAGAGTAGCTGCTAGGGAAATTAAAAATATAAATTTGATTGTTGAGGGGGATGGATTTTTAAACTACGTAACAAATACCGTCCCAGCACCTGTGTATTGGTAATTACTACATAAGGCATAAATTATTGTTAGCAAGACCATAACGAAGCTGAAGAGAGAATTTTTCAGGGTAATATTCTCTTATCACGACAACATGAGATTTTAATCTGCATTGCTTTTTAGACTATTATTTTGTGACCTTTACTAATTAATTAATTTTTTAGCACCCCTCCCCAGCAGTAAGCCATAAAAAGTAAATATTTTGATTTACTAAAATTTCATTTGACTATCCAACTTTAGTGTTTGAAAACCAACTGAGTATACCTAGGATGAATTTAACAAACTTTTTCTTTAAGAAGCAAAATTGCACACATGAATGAGATCATATGGTATTTGCATTGTAGAATTGGGCACTTGAAACCTGTATATTTATGTTAACCAGTGTCACCCCAATGAAATTTACTTAAAAAAAAAAAAAAAGAAGCCCAATTGCATTGTGGGTACATCGTGACTGTCAGTGCTGAATAATAGGAGAAGTTTCACAGATTCTCCGGGAGGAATTAGGTTCACCTTGAGGCTGGCTATTAAGATATCCTCTCCAAAATGAGTCATCGTGAACTTGAAGTATTTTTGATACTTTAGAGAAAAGGAAAGGAGCTTGATTCTTCCGCTTCTAACACCAAAGAGATAGCCTTGAGAAATCAGAAAGTATTTATATAAGATATACATGGGCTGATGCCAAGAATTGCCTCCTTGATTTACCTCTTTGATATTGGGGCAAACAGGGTGCTCGTCGCCTTCTTCTTTTAAAAAAAATATTTTATTTATTGATTTTTAGAGAGAGAGGGAGGGAGAGAGAAAGAGACAGAAACATCAATCTGTGAGCGCCCTGACCGGGAATCAAATCAGTAACTTTTGCATATCCGGACAACGCTCTAACCCACTGAGCATACAGCCAGGGCTGCCTTCCTCTGAAGAGTGATTCTTTGTTATCACGCAACTACCCAGGGGTCCCCAAACTACGGCTAGCAGGCCGCATGCGGCCCCCTGAGGCCATTTATCCGGCCCCCGCCACACTTCCGGAAGGGGCACCTCTTTCATTGGTGGTCAGTGAGAGGAGCACGTTGACCATCTCATTAGCCAAAAGCAGGCCCATAGTTCCCATTGAAATACTGGTCAGTTTGTTGATTTAAATTTACTTGTTCTTTATTTTAAATATTATATTTGTTCCTGTTTTGTTTTTTTTACTTTAAAATAAGATATGTGCAGTGTGCATAGGGATTTGTTCATAGTTTTTCTTATAGTTTGGCCTTCCAACGGTCTGAGGGACAGTGAACTGGCCCCCTGTGTAAAAAGTTTGGGGACCCCTGACCTAAACTGTGTGGTTCTTAAAAAGTGCACCTACGTGTGCCATCACTGAAATATGGATGCCTAAAACACAACCAATGGGAAATAGATTCCACCATCAACGCACACCCCATCGCACGTGGAAACGGACCACAGGACGCGATCCACAACAGCCTTGCCCTCCACGTGATGCCAGGGGCGATGACAGCACATGCTTCACATTCATTCATACCCTGAAACATGCCCCTGAACTGAGGAACTGACTCCACTGGAGACGAGCGATTTCTACCCTCATTTGGGTCTGAAACATGCAAACAACACAACAGCTGCACGCGGCGTTGAATAAGGAAGACACACATGCATTTAAATCACTTATATCTTACTTTTTATGATGCAATTGTGAATTATGTTCTTTTTTGCATCTGTAATTAGAGGGCAGAACAGATGGCAGAGGCTTCGTTGAAAGTGATGTGTCCATTAAAATAACCTAGGCTGCAAAAATGATGGCTCACTGTAACAGGGCGTTCACTGGCTGTGGCAGGCACTTTGCGTGCCTGAAATATGTTGCAAAGGCCCCTGGACTATACATGACGCTTATTATTTTTAAGGGCTTTCCAATAAAAGGGTTCACTATAGCACAGCTAGCTCGGTACCTCATTCATCTTCTGAGCATATGTTTTACTATATTGTTCTAATTAAAAAGTGACCTTGTATATAATGATCAGAACTCAGTTGAAAATGATTCATACAGAGGCTGGGGATACGAGAAGATGGTCCAAGCCATATTCAACGGGGCAGTGGGGCTGGGGTCGGGGTTGGAACGGTGGTGGCAGTGGGGGGGAAAACCTTTTTCCAAGATCATAGAGAGAAAAGTCTAGAAGATTCCATTGTTCTCTGCCTCCTACCGCACGTTATTTGGAGAAGGTTTTGGAGGAGAAAAACGAACACAAAAATGAAACAGAAAGGCAAAAAGGTAATAAAATTCAGTTCAAAGGTGTGCATATAAAATTTTGTTATTTTACATTTGGCCAAAGCATACTAACTTCTGCCTTGTTTAAAGCTATTAGAGATGCATGTGGGTTTGCTTTGTTTGGTCAAGATATGTTGAAATTTGGCATAACAGATTCTGTCAGTTATAATATTATTGAACTTTCATTTTTCAAAAATTTGCATTTACTTTAGAGAGATAGAAACATCAATATGTTCCCTGTATGTGCCCTGATCGGAGATCAAACCAGCAACCTTTACATACTGGGTGGATGCTCTCCTTCAACCGAGTAATCTAGTCAGGGCTTGAACTTTCATTGTTATCAACTTTCGAGAAGAGAGAGCTTTCAAATATATCATAGAGTACCTCAAGCTCTGTAAAATAGTTGTTATAATTTCTATACTATGAAGGAGAAAACAGTCTTAGAGAGATTAGGAGAACAGTCTTACTCATGCAGCTGGTAAAAGTATTAAAAAATTAAAAGCAATAGAAGAAACCATAAATGACTTTTTTTATGTAATTTCTGGGAAAAAGGATTTTCTCAGTCAAACTTGGTGACAAAATGTTTAGAGCACATGTTAAACGGTCCACAAACAAAATTCAGTTTACACTCTTAATTATGAAAAAAAAACTGTTAACTGATATGAAAGGAAAAGTTTTATCCTTAATATGTAAAGAGCTCACATAAATCAATAAGAAAAGTACCGAGACTCAATAGGAAAATGCTACCAAGGCACAAATATTTAGTTTGCAGGGGAAAATACAAATTACTAATTAAACTAACAAATGTGTTCAGTTTTACTTATAATCAAAATGATCTTAAATAACAACAACAAAATACTATTTTCAACCAAAGCATAAGAACTGTTTTCAAAATGTTCATACCCACATCTGTTGAAGATTCCGTAAATGGGCCATTGTGGTGAAGGGAACATATGTCAAAGTTATCTTTCTGAAAACTGTTTGAATGATTTACATCGGGAACATTTAAAAAGTGTGTATGTTTTACCTATTAATTCTACTTTTATAAGTCAATACCAAGAACTCAAGTAGAAGTGTGGACAAAACTTTGTGCACTTAATAGCATTATGCAATGAATTAAAAAAGAAAAAAAAACCACACCAAACTTGAAAATCACCTGTAATGCTGGTGGCCGAGCCCAGGCAGGTTTACACTGGATTTGGGCGGATGGTAGAGAAACTGCAGAGCTGGAAACAGTGGGTCATTTCCATTTAATTAAGTCTTGCGACAGTGGACAAGCATATGGGCAGGAGAAAACTGCTTCTCATGGCAGCAAGGGAACAAACAGAAAAAACGACCCCTCCCAGTGAGGGGCAGGCAATCCGCCATCCGCCCTGCGCACAAACGCCCGTAGCATTACACATTACACGGACTATCCACACGGGGCACTGCCACGTGCTCACACACCAATCAGGCAAAGTGCCTGCAACCAGTAAACCAGTGAGCAAGCCCAACACAGCTGTTTTCCCCACATCACCTAAATACCAACACCCAGCTTACAAACACTTTGACAAATTTTGATCCTTTTCTATAAACCCCCAAATACTTCAGCATGAAAAACAAATGTTCTTCAAATTTGGTTCTGTTTGCATTCAAGGGAGAAATCTTATGTACACGGACACACTCCGAATTCATTATGGAAATTCATTTCTGGCGAAGTGGATCCCACTGTGTAGGCACCCTTCTTGAAAATTTTGGCGAATCACTGGAGATTCTTACAGCCTGGCTGCCTTTCTGCACAAGGCTTTTTTTGGGGGGTTGTTAATGATCTGTAAACACCATTTAAATGCTCCATGGGAGTTCACCATTTTGAAGGATTCTGTAGGGGGCTCTTTTGTAGAAGGAAAAGTGTTTGGATAATACAAATATTCACCCCTAAACAATTTTCATTGGCTTTAAATGGTATTGTAAAATCCTTGTGGTGGAGCTCCCACTCATCAGAAAAGTTTTTTTTTTTTAAATTTCTAAATGTTTTTTCTCCTTTTTTAAAGTAAAACATTAATTCCACCATGTATTGAGACTCCACTGTGGACGTGGAGAAATTGTGAATGACAGTGGCTTGGTGTTCAGATTCTTGGAATTGATGTTTATGGAAGCCCATGAATATTCTTCCAGCCATTTTTGTTTTTAAAAAAAGCTATTGATTTTTTTTTTTTTTTTTAGAGAGAGAGAGGAAAAAAGAGAGAGACACACAGACAGACAGAAACAATCATATGTTTCTATTTGTGCCCTGACCAGGGATCAAACCAGCAACCTCTGAGTATCAGGACACTAACCAACCAGGCTATCCGATCGGGGCAGTTCTAGCCTTCTGAGAGGCATCGTCAACCCGATGTGGGGCTCAGAGGCAAGTAACAAGCACCCATTAAATTAAACAGCTTTGAGTGGACCTGGTATTCTTTCAGGAGGGACTTAGAAATATTCGTGGGCTCCATACTCTTATGGAAACTCACTCCTCCCTGATGCTGGGAGCAGAGAAAATGGGGCCGCATGCCGAGACTCCTACCTGACTCTCATGTAACCTCCCGAATGTCCCCAGATGCCCTAGTGTGGGCTAAGATTACAACGAATGCCCCAGTTCCTAGGAAAAATCCCGAGAATTAAGGAGAGGGTAATATTTGAAATGGTTTTCAGTCTCACACAAGGAAATCAAGCACTTAGCACATTCTATGTCATTGATTGCTTTCCTTGTCAGACTCTATTCATTCTGGACGGGAGAATTCTACAGAGCAGATGCAAAGGCTCATCTGCCTTTTGTTCCCCAGGACTTACTTCAGACCCCGGCATTGCGGAAGGGGGCGCTCTTCCGTGTTCCCTGACTGTGTCTTCTCCTCCTTTGCCAGACTGCACATCAAGTTGGAGTTTCTGAGTGTAGTGTTATTTATTATATTTTAAACTCTCTGCAGGCTGCTCATATATTCCAAGGATCAATAGTTCTGTCTCTGCTCTCGTTACTTTTATTTATCTGCAACGCTTCTGTCTTCATTAGTCACTTCACATGAGGGCCCGGAGAAAATTTAAAAATACTCTACCTGTCCATTAGGCTCTTTGAATCTCGTTTCTTCATGATACAGCGTGATTAATCAGTAATAAACAGATAAGTATTTGGCATGCGAGACTCCGACTTTCCACCAGTGTAAAAATATTCTGGACGTATACTTTATTGATTTCAAATGGAATCAGAACACAAGAGGAGCCCAGGACTAATGTGGAATGAAGAATAGCTGGATGTATAATAAAATAGGGTTGCCAAACATGCCGGCGAAGGAACAGTGCTTTTGAGTGTGTGTGTGTGTGTGTGCGCGTTTCACTACGAAAACTCAATTTAAAAATATCAATATTTTATGCTTTCATTTTTGATCTCTGACCAAGCTATTTGTCATTGTTGGAATGGTGTTCTGTGGGCCACCACTGATAGGCGTCTTCGTTGGGAAATGGGTCTTTGGTGACCGTTCCTTTCCGCGGAGTGCATCTGTCTTTCCAGGTTAAGGTTTTTGGGTCTCCTTCCCCGAAGGTTACATCTTTAATAATTGTGTTACCCCCAGCTGCCAGTGGCCATTTCTCAGTGGCTCTTACAGAAAGATCTGTCATGTCCGGAACGAGGAGGTTTCCCGGTTCTTTCCACACACAGATGTTTGCTCAATCGATGCCCATTCTTGGTTCGCTCTGCCCCGGAAAATCAAGAGGCCACAGATCAGAGGCGAAAATGCTAATTCAAAGGCCAGACGAGGGACGGTTTGGGAGCTTCTGTCAGCTCGGTGAGACGGTTTAGGATTCTATGATCTGTTCGAGACATTTCTTGAGGTTTCAATTCATTGAAGTCAATCAAGAAACTTGACAGTTTTATCTATCTGCTCACCCAGGTAAACTCTAGTGTGTGTGTGCGTGTGTGTGTGTGTGTGTGTATGCACATGCTTGCTGAGACCTTGAACATTGATAATTCTGATTGTGAGTGAAGGTGATGACTGACGTATTCTTACAGAGGACACTTTGCAAGTCTTGGAGAGAGACCTGTTGGGATGAACACATCCAGGATAATAGCGTCGGGGTGTGTGTGTCTGTGTGTGTGTGTGCGTGTGTGTGTGTGTGTGTGTGTGTAAGGGACAAAAGCACTCTCATTGTGGAAATGCCTTCAACCTGAAACACGCTGATGGAACAGGGCATGAACAATGGACACAGCCTGCCTAATGTGGTATGTAGAGATAGCAATATCCCTTAATGGCAACGGGAGCACGAGGCATTATGTGAGCCGGCAGAAAGGAAAATGCAAATGGATTCTCTTTTTTTTTGTTTCGATGTAAGTGCTTATCAAGGTTAGTAGGTAGTCAAGGTCTGTGACACCAGAATAATTTGTTTTATTATAACACATGGGAAAGGAGGGTGCTTGGGGCTTTCTGAGCGACTCAGATGGCCGGATAAAATTCTACCGTTGGAGCTCTTAAAAAAAAACCCATCTTGATGTATCTCCTATTCTATCCGATAGGGGAGAAGGCAGGTTCAGGACTGAAACCTTTTCAGAAAGTGAGATGATAAAATGAATAGTTATATTGGATGACAGCAGGCAATATTTTGGTCGTTGGAGAGGTTACAGAATTGAAACGTGCCTTTGAACTTGAACTGTTTTACAGCCGCCTATTAGGCAAAGGCTTCCCAACTTCTTCATCTCGGGGCTCCTGGCTACCAACTAGCAAGATGTCCATTGCCGTCCCTTCCCCATTGTCGTATAGGGTATATGTGTATTAGTTTGGCTAGAATAAAAACCACCCCCAACCCAAACTCCAGGTCACTACCTCTCCTAGGTCTATACGGGACCCTCTCATTCTTGCCACCAACCTGATACTGTCCCATAGTGACACCTATTGTTCGATGAAGCAGTTTTTGGCAACGCCTTACTTACTATGTCTCTACCCAGATGGTGGCTCATGCAGGGGGAAGGCAGGAGGGCAGAAGGGCCATACTGCTGGGCAAACCTTTTCATTTGAAATACGGAGCCATCTTGCGAGCTGTTGGAATGCCTTCTGCAAGGACAACTGGTCTCTCTCATACTAATTTACGGAGGTCTTGGCAATGGTAAATATGGCTGCTCGTGACTTCCTTTCTGCCGTTTAGATGCAAAAAAAAAAAAAAAAAGAAAAAGATGCGACTGGTCCTTCTTAAGCACATTAGCAAGGCAGATCAAGCCAGCTGGATCTAAATGGACGTAGAAATATATCCATCACTCTAATTCCTAAGTAGAATTTGGTATGGGCATCTTCCTTTCTGTAGCTTACTGAGTGACATCATCTTCATGTAAAAGAAAAAAAAAATGACTCAATGAACAACTAAGGTGCCGCAACTATGAGTTGATGGTTCTCATCTCTCTCCCTTCCTGTCTGTGTGTTTGTCTCTCTCTCTCTCTCTTAATCGCTAAAAAAATAAATAAAAATGAGCCTTTTATTCCGTGGGTTCTGGAATGATGGAAATAACTAGTTAGCTACTACTCTGGGGAACTGCCTGAGTGAAATCCCAAAAATATGCAAGACACAGTCACTTTCCTCAGGGAACTGGTAATCAAGTTTGCAGCTGGATGCTGGCAGGCCTCGCACGCTATTGCTCTGAAAATAAACGGACCTTTTTTTTTTTTCCTTGGGAATTGATTATTATCTGTCAAGGGAAAAACAACAAGCAGGTTTACATGAATTGAAAATAACAGACGATTATAAACGAAATAGACCACATTCGTGGTTGCTTTGCTTTGCAATCGGCAGAAAATAATTTGAGCGGAGAGAGAGGCGCTTCATTGGAAAGGATCGGATGTGTCTCGAAAGGGCTGAGTCACGTGATCTCAGAAGGCACAGGGACACATCAGTCTTGAGGTCCTGGGACATCAGAGAGCAACTGCTATTGAGACCTATGGGTAGTTCACTCATTGCTCAGTGATTCTGTTGAAGTGCAGATGTTCATGTGCTAATTAATATATCAATACTTGATTGGTCCAACTCAGGCCAGGAGTGTGATAACGCTACACATGGTGGTCAGAGTAGCAGGGTTGTAAAACACACACATACAGAGACTGAGGGGTTTCCTGTGCAGTGGGGGAGGGGAGTGCAAAAGGAAGGAAAAAAAACATGAGTTGGATAGACACCCCCCTATAAGTCAATCGCAACGGTAACTGATTTTCTGCAAATGCTGATCCTTCCTTGAAGCAGGGCAGAAGTTTCAGAACTGTGTCGCCTGTACACTCGTGGAAACGAATGATTTGGAAACAACGTTGCAGAGTGTGGACCGTGACTGCTTAGCTTTGTTTTCATTCCCATTTTATCTCTCAGTCTGTTGTTTCCCTCTTGGCTGGTTGGCTACCCATGGATCTATTAGATGCGGCCAAAATGGGTCAGCAACATTCTCGAGATCTAGGGATGCCATGGGTTCAGAAGACAAGCAATCCGGACTCGAGGATACACTCCGCATACTGTCGCATGGTCCGCCAGCCTTTCGTAGTCTCACTTCTTCCAGACTTCCAGCCCCACCTCGGGCTGCTCTACTCCCTTGACATGTGGTACCGGCAAATTTCCCATCCCATATAGAACTTCTTGTAGTTCCTTGAACTGGGAGCTTGTTCCCTCCTACGCTGTGGCCCCTTTGCTTGTGCCATTGTCATTAACCTGGAATACAACCCCTCCCTTCTATCTGGGTATCGGTCCTTTACAGTGCTTGGCCGGGCTCAAATGTCACCTCCTCCAGGAAGCCCTCTTTGTCTCCTGCACTGATCAAGTAATCATGCTTGGCTCCCATGGGTCCCTCCAGTTTCTAGAACATGTGCTCCCAAAGATGAGAAATATGTGTCTTTTCCACCTTTGTTTCTCCCGCTGCATCTAGACCAAACATCATCATGACAAATACTTTTTGAAAGAATGAATGGCAGGAGTTGATATGAATACAAATCCCAGGCCTCCAGAACCTGGCTTCCTCCCTGAGCATGTGGTTATCACCAGGACCTTCCCTGGGCATCCTATAGATGGCAACGAGAGGTTTCTCCCTCCAGCTCTTCTTGTCTTCAGGTCTGATGGGAATGACAGATCATTCAGAAGCATGCTGGGTTTGGAATGAAACCAACACAGCAACAGTGTGATACACACTTCAGTCTCTATCAGTCTTGACAGGATTTTTATATGGGGATTTTGTGACGAAAGCCTTCATATCCTGTCATACCTTCCCTGAGCCCTCTGTTCCATTCCCAGGGGGATATTTGCCTACAATGGCAAAAGAGAAAATAAAATTGTAGACAAGAGTCTGCAACTACATACTGCTATTTCTCACTGCAGGCGGCCTCCATTGTTCCTGGTGTTGGCTAGCCACAGATCCACGTGCTATCTGGGTGGGCGGGGTGTCTACAATGTAAACATTCTAGACATTTACATATTTGCTCACACAAATTATACAAGCATATGCATGGACACAGGAACCTTTCCTAGATGTGTGGTGCTAAAGACTATTACTGTTCTCACCTATCCAGATAAGCATTGTTTGTATGTCAGAAGTGAGGGGTGAGGGTTGGGGGGGGGAAGTACAGAATTTTAAACAAGGTGATTATGGCTTTTCTAAATTTTTACATTTCTGTCCTTTTCCAACTGTGTCCCTTTTGCTAGGTCTGCTCAGCAACCCTCCAGGCCAGCGTGCTAATTTGCCTAATTTGGCGTCGGGGACATTGTGGATTGATTTCTGACTCCTCCCAGAGTCCAGGGAAGGGCCATCTGTTTGGGCTAACTGGGTGTGCAAATCCCCTCTGACTCATCTCCTCTGACAAGAGGGGTGGAAGAGCAACTAGTCGACCCCAGCAGTCTCTTGGCTCACAGTCAGGAGTCCACTTCCCTCCGAGAGTCCATCAGTTAATATTAACAAGGACAGAGGAAGAGAGGGAGAGAGAGAGAGAGGGAGAAAGAGAGAGAGGGGGGATAACTTGGCAGGAAGCTCTGAATCTCCCCAGGACTCGAGTCCGGAGATCACCGGGGGGAAGGGGCTGGGCTGTAAGAGATACCTCCCTTCCTCTGATGAGAGTGACAACCCCGGGGTGGCTGGAATCAGAGGGCAGCCCGCTCTCCTTTGGCAAACAAACACCCACTCTGGTAAGTGCCTTTTAATGTGCACTGAGCCCACGTGGAGGGGAAAGGCACACAGTTGGCAAGTACAGGCCTGGAAGGGGATAGCTCCGACATGCTGATAAAACGTCTCGGTTTACTTTGGACTTGACTTTATCGTTTCACCGAAGGATATTATTAGTGCGGAGCGGATAGCCGCTCTCCGCCTTCGCGAACGAAAGCCAGTGAAATGTATATGAAGCAAAGGTCTGTTATGGAGAATCCTACCCTTGTTTGTTCAGTGACTTTGGGATCTTAACGATACAACTTAACAGAGATAAGGCCTGGAGCGGAGAAAAAAGAGCCCACCCACCCAGTTCGGGGGCCCCTGGGAAGACCAGGGAAAAGTCGTCGGCTGTGTTAAAAATGGAAGTTCATCCAACTCCAAGCCGTGCATGTCGCTTTCCCTTATTGCAAATTCGATATTATAAAAACAGATTTGCTCCTTGGAGCCAGATGGCACATGATACTTCTGAAGTTTGAATCCAGCCTTGTGACAAGGGCTATCTATCGCCCGCGAGGCTGTGGCGAAGGAGGCAGCTCTTCGAGACCCGTTTCCGTCAACCCAGCGCTTCTCCTTTTGGTAATAATGACTCTTGCTTTTAGCAGGGTAGCTCTTTTGTTTGTTTTGTGTTTTGCAATCTGCCTCGCTCTCGTTTGAAAATAAAAGAAAATAAAGAACAGGTAACCAGTATCCTTTGGTCCTGCTCATCAATTAGCTGGTTGTTTTACAACATGCTCATTTTCTTTTTCTTTCTTTCTTTTTTTTTTTTTTTTAAACATGCTCATTTTCTGATGACTTCACCGATCGATTGATTGACATATTCATTCATTCGGCAAACTCTACAGACTCCTACGAGCAAGATCACAGGATCAAGAGTCAAAAGATCGACGTTGGGCTCATCAAGACATAATTTTTAAAAGCCAGGTCCTCTTGGAAAAACTCTTTTACGTGTTCTAAGCTCTAGCTTTTATAGTTTATATGGGAGAGATAATCATAGCAATTGTCTCTGAACATATCCATTCCAGAAGTGGTTTATACACTGTAAAACTATGCAAGTACTTTTTGTATTTTCAAAGGCTAGAACTATGACTGGCATATTGTATAAGTTAAGCAAATAAGTATATTTTCAGCATCCATTTCAGCAGAAATGTGTGCGGAGTTCTGTAGATAAAAAGAGTAACCTGACAGAAATCCTGTACTCTAGATGGTTAAAGTCTACGAGAAGAAGTTAAATTAGTCATGGAGATGGCACCAATTTAGCCAGAATTTTCTTAAAGTTTTCTATAATTTCTTTGCCAGACCTGGCTATGAATATTGTGATTCTTTGTGATCCTTGGCCTGATTTTGTAATAACCCACATTTAAAGAGAATACCAATTATTTTAAAATATGCCCCCGGTAAACATCATAAATTATTCGTTTTCTTTAACAAGCAATATTCTGCTTGTTAAATAATGTCTTAATTTCATGGCCGTTTGGAAACTTAATGGTGGAAACTGAACCCAGGCTGCCTTTCATTTTATAATTTTCAGAAACCAAATGATTTTTAATAATACTTGGAAATACCCAATTTTTATGAAGAACAAATATCCAATTGTTTTAAAAAAATATATCCAAAGGTAGGCTTGTCAAAAAAAAAAAAAAAAAAAAAGATACCTAAAACACTCGCTAGTCTATTTAATATTTACATGATTAAAAAAAGTCACAGAAACTTCTGAAATCAGTTTTCTGATGTGTGAATGGAATAATAATGCGTCATTATAAAGATAATGGCGAAAAGTATGGAACCCCTGTATTCCTCAGGTGCAGGTTAGGGTTAGGGAATAGGGCCCCTGGAAGACAGCAGCCGGAACGAGAAGTTTCCTTTTTCCTCTTGTGAGGCTGAGTCACTGTTCACGACTGTCTAGTGGGCTGTGAAAACTCCCCTTCCACTGCGGGACTGAGCCAGAGAGGTAGACCAGATGGACGAGCAACAGCGCTCTGGTGAGCTGAGGGGCTGGTTTGAGAGTATCCAGGCATGGAGAGGTCTCTGTCTGCCCCACCGCCACAAGGACCCTCAGAGAAATGATCGCCAACAGGCCTGGGCAACAATGTCTCATGCCTCGTGGGACCACATAGGATCCTCACGTCACACCGATTGAATTTTTCTTCCGAGCCAATCATAATTTGGATGATTGTTAGTGATTTTTCTTTCCACCAAGGCACCCTCTATGTCCAAGGAGGACTTAGAGCAGGGGTCCCCAAACTATGGCCCACGGGCCACATGCGGCCCCCTGAGGCCATTTATCCGGCCCTCGCCGCACTTCCGGAAGGGGCACCTCTTTCATTGGTGGTCAGTGAGAGGAGCATAGTTCCCATTGAAATACTGGTCAGTTTGTTGATTTAAATTTACTTGTTCTTTATTTTAAATATTGTATTTGTTTCCGTTTTGTTTTGTTTTTTTTTACTTTAAAATAAGATATGTGCAGCGTGCATAGGGATTTGTTCATAGTTTTTTTTTTATAGTCCGGCCCTCCAACGATCTGAGGGACAGTGAACTGGCCCCCTGTGTAAAAAGTTTGGGGACCCCTGACTTAGAGTATTGTGGACCTCAGGCTAAACGATGTGAAAACACGCCCCGGGCATGGTCTGTACGCCTGGGTAAGCGTTGACATGGGCGTGCTGGCCGAAGTGGTCCCTCGGCCAGGCAGAAGGGGCAGTTACACGGGAGCCTGTTCTCAAAGGGCGTCTTCAGCCCAGTGGGGTTTTTATGAACCAGGATCTGCCAACTGC
The DNA here is from genome assembly GCF_036850765.1 of Saccopteryx bilineata. NCBI lineage: Eukaryota > Metazoa > Chordata > Mammalia > Chiroptera > Emballonuridae > Saccopteryx > Saccopteryx bilineata. The sequence continues at coordinate 64,514,531 of NC_089496.1, forward strand.
CCTGGCGGAGCAGGTCCTATCAACTCCGGACCCCCGGGTGCCAAGTCGGAGTTACAGATGGTGCTGCAGGTAAGTGTCAGATGGGGAACCAGCAGGTGTCCTTGTCACCTTCGCTTTTCCAGGAGCCACTTCCCTGCATCTCTCCACGCTGCCAGCAGAGGCTCAGACACCTGGCTCCCTGCCCTGTCCCTGGAGTTCTCTGTGACATTGTGGCTTGTGCATCCCACCCTGGGGACGGCCACAGAGGCCTTAGCCACCAAGCAGACTCCGGCTGTCCCTCTCACTGATCTCTGTCCTCTCCTGTGCTTTCCCTGTGGCTCAAGCAGAGTGTCACACTGAGACATGTGAGGCAGGTGTCTCAGACACAGGACAATGGAACTACAGGCACCGACCTACACTCAAGGGAGACACGCCTGTCTTTGGGGAGTGTGGTTTCACCACTATTGAATTTGAGAAAACACTGAACTGAGAATGTCCGGGTTGTTTAAGCGGCACTCACAGAACCAGGATCAAGGTCAAGTCTAGGGGTGTATGGGGATGGAGACTCTCTGAGGATCAGAAAGTTTCCGGAGCACATCCATTTTTTTTTTAAAGGTAACTGGTATATTAAAAAATAATAAAGGTTTATCCTGTCCAGGCGGTGGCGCAGCGGATAGAGCGTCAAGACTGGGACGCGGAGGACCCAGGTTCAAAACCCCGAGCTCGCCAGCTTGAGTACGGGCACATCTGGTTTGAGCAAGGCTTGCCAGCTTAAGCCCAAGGTCGCTGGCTTGAGTAAGGGGTTACTCAGTTCGCTGTAGCCCCTGGTCAAGGCCCATATGAGAAAGCAATCGCTGAGAAACTAAGGAGCCGCAACAAAGAATTGATGCTTCTCATCTCTCTCCCTTCCAGTCTGTCTGCTCCTCTCTCTGTCTCTGTCACAAAAAATAATAATAATAAAGACTTAGAAAGTTTGTGGCATATTTAAAGACTTTCATACTGATGAAAATAACACTTTCAGCACACAAACAATCCAAATGTGTCTTTTAAAAAATAAATTTGGCTACAGTTCTTTAAATTTATTTTTTATTATTATTATTTTAGAGAGAGATAGGGAGGGGGCAGAAGAGAGAAAGGAGAGAGATGTGAGGCATCAAATCGTAGTTGCATCATAACAACTTTGATTGCTTCTCATACGTGCTTTGACCTTGGGCTTCAAGCCAGTGATCTTTGGGCTCAAACCAGCGACCTTGGGATCATGTCAATGATTCCACGCTCAGCTGGTGACCTCGGGGTTCCAAACGGGGGACCTCAGCAATCCTAGGTCAGTGCTCTATCCATTGCACCACCGCCAGTTGGGCAAGTTCCTCAAATTTATTTACGGATGGAGGTTAAGTAGTCCAGTTTTATAATGGGGTGTAGAGAAGGTGACCATCCCCCTCAGTCTACCCGGGACAGTCTGTTTCACACCCACGGTCCCAGCATCCTTACTAACAGCCCTCAAAGAATGGCCCAGTTTGGATGATAAATGGTTCGGTCAACTCGGGAATATGTTTCAACCTGCTTGTTGAATGCTCCTTTTCCATACTCTCCCTGTGCCTCGGTAAATCCGTGTGACGTCTGTTTATAGACATGTCAGAAGGTTCATCCAGAGGCACTTAGGGAATGACTACAGGAGTGCTCTCCACGGAGGTGACACCGGACCGAGGTGGTGGATGAGTGCACAGCAGGTGAAGAGCCATTCCCGGGGATGGGCCATGAGACCCTCAGACACCCTACGTTGCTCTGACCCTGGTGTTCTCCGTGCCACGGCCCCTCAGATGAGCTAATCTGGTCCTTCCACGCTACGGAGAGGTAGGTAGCTATCCCACTCTTTATTTGTCCAAGTCGTTTTTTTTTTTTTTCCCAGAACATCGTGATCCCTAGTGCCCACGGGACAACTGACATTACCAGGGGCACATGTGAACCCCTGGGCCATGTCAAACCAGGAATCTGCCCTGATTCTGCCCTTTCCCGGGGCCATGGGCAACTGACATCCCTCTGAAACTTCCTTGCCTTGTATGGAAAGACGATACCCCCCTACTTCAGGGGTCTGCTTGTATTAGATGGGATTTATGTAACGTGCATCAGGAGCAATGTGCAGGAGTTCCCAAATAAACCATATCTTTCTTAAAAGAGCATGTAAAATACTTATGTCAGTACATCTTTAAGTACCAGTTACGATTTCTAGGCCAGAGTCAAGACACTTGAGGCCATTTCACATTTTTTTTTTTTTTATGAATTAAGTCCCTTCTCACCGCCGCAGGTCCCAGAGAAACCGGTCGCTGAATTTTCAGGCAGATAATGACATGCGGGTCCCATCCTGGCTTTTTATAATGAGGACTAAATCTGAAACTCCCCACCCCTGGAGAGAAATTTAATATTTAAAGGTAATTTGACCTGGACATGTGTGTACCATGAATATTTAATAATACCGATGGCAAATGTATTTATATAGCATTAATCGGAGGGTATTTATTTCTTTTTCATTTTCTGGAATGCTATTTCCTCAGCACAGGTGAAGTAGCACTCTGCAAAAATGCTGGGTTCTTAAAGGTGGGCTGGAAAATTGCAGAGGGGAGCTGTTCCTTTTCCGGCTATAAACGTCAATACCATCTCTGCCTCCTTAAAAAGAATAGTAATTCTAAGACAACATTCTAAATGTGCCCCAAAGACTACAGTAAGGCCATAGGGTCATTCCCAAGCACCACCCTTTTGAGACAACATTCTACTTTGTATAATGTTTTCAAATATAAAGAGCAGAATTCCAACTTTTGCACTTGCCTTTGAGAGTGGTAATTTGACTCCTTTAAATAATATTTCAACTCATTAGTCCTTTAAGTAAAAATGGTAGGCAAGAACCAATTTAGTGGATAGTAACTATGATAGCTAATTAAGAGATTAAAATTTTTCTTTTTAATTAAATATACTGGGGTGACATTGGTTAATAACACTATATAAGTTTCAAGTGTACAATTCTAGGATACATCATCTGTACACGACATTGTGTGTCCACCACCCAAAGCCAAATCTTCTTCCAAGATATTTTAAAACTTTGGCTTTTTGGGATCATTTAAGAGACCCACCTGAATGAAAGATGTTTTTCTTTGATGTACCTTCAACCTTGGGATTAAAATAAACAACACCAACCCCCAAAATAACATCAATAATACAAAAAAAACAACCACTACCAAAAGGTGTCGTGTCCTGATGCAATTTGGGATTATTTTGTTATGTTTTACTAATTTAGAGGTGGCTGATTTGGGGAGAAAAAAGATAAGTGCCATCTGATCGCTTTTGAAAACTTAAAAACCCCAACAGATTTGAGAGGCAGAACTGAATGGAAAATGGTGTCAACTCCTTGTCGTGGCAGGTAACTCAGAAAGCTAGAAAAAGTCGTCTAACTGTGCAGAGACGTGCGTGCTTCTGAGAAACCTCCTGCTGGCCCAATAAGTCACACTTGGAAACATTTCCCTGTTTTGAGTTGTTTGCCTTTTATGATCACATTCCTCTTTAAAACGTTACTGCAGCCAAGAAACCCCCCCCACACACACACACACACAAAACCTCCTTATTTATAATCAGCATACTGGTTTGACCTGTCCAGAGCAAGATGCCATGCTTTGCTGTCTAATGGAAAGAAAATATACCTTCAGCCTGAAATTTAAACTACAAAGGAGTTTCGCAAAGACTCCCGGTTTAAGAATTGTAGCCCAGAGGAACGGCGAACGTGTCCGCGCTGGAAGAAAGGCTGGTAGCGACCGAGGCAGGTCGGTTCACACGTGACTCCATTATAATACTCGCGGAGCTCCGCCGTGACTTGACCTGACCTTCACAGCCCAATGGACCGTAACCGTGAAGCTTGAGGATGCATTGACTGTTATTTAAGAATGTTTAAAACCTCATTATTTTTATTTAGAAACTTTTTCCATTGATTTGAGAGAGAGAGAGAAGAAACAACTCTGCCTCACGCAGCTGCTGCACAGAGCTGCGTGCTCATTGGTTGCTTCTCCTAGGTGCCCTGACCGGGGTCAAACCCGCGACCTCTGTTGCACTGGACGTTCCATCCACTGAGCCATCCAGGCAGGACATGTTTTACCTACTTGTCATAAACCGTTTCGTGGCTTTACATAGAGTCCCAGAGCCTTCTCCCGTGGGGACAGTCGGCATAACATAGCTGCCGCATCAGTTAGTATGACCCTCGGCTTTGAGACCCTGTGAAAATGGGCTTATGATGAATAACTGTTACTTCTTCTGGCTGATTTCAGATTATTTGTTTTTTGTTTTTGTTTTGTTTTGTTTTTGTTTGTTTGTTTTTGTTGGTTTTTTGGGGGGGGTTGTATTTTTCTGAAGCTTGAAACGGGGAGAAACAGTCAGACAGATTCCTGCATGCGCCTGACCGGGATCCACCTGGCACGCCCACCAGGGGGCGATGCTCTGCCCACCAGGGGGCGATGCTCTGCCCCTCCGGGGCGTCGCTCTGTTACGACCAGAGTCACTCTAGCGCCTGGGGCAGAGACCGAGGAGCCATCCCCAGCGCCCGGGCCATCTTTGCTTCAGTGGAGCCTCGGCTGCGGGAGGGGAAGAGAGAGACAGAGAGGAAGGAGGGGGGGAGGGGTGGAGAAACAGATGGACGCTTCTCCTGTGTGCCCTGGCCGGGAATCAAACCCGGGACTTCTGCACGCCAGGCCGACGCTCTACCGCTGAGCCAACCAGCCAGGGCCCATACTATTTCTTTGTATCTAGAAACATACTCTGGTAATTTTTATTCAACACCACTCACATATATATTTTTTTCAGTGAGAATTTCTAAATCAAATTTTATTTTTACCTAAAATAGAAAGTCCGTTTATCTCTGAAATTTTGAATATATGGGATATGATAATTAATGTAGTATGCTCAGACATTATACTGCATAGTTCGTTGGCTCTAGTAATATTTAGACTCAGTTTTTACTTGAAATTTCTAAATCATGACTCTGAAAGGTAATGTTCTGGTGTTACACTCCTTGGTGCAGGACACTCCTAGCAAAATTTTGAGTTTTACCTCAGTTAATAATATTAACAGGCAATAAGCCCTGGTCGGATGGCTTGGTTGGTTAGAGCATCGTCCCAGAGCACAGAGGTTGCAGGTTCGATCCCCGGTCAGAGCAGATGCAGGATCAGATCAATGTTCCTGTCTCTTTCTCTCCTATCCTCTCTGGTTAAAAATCAATAAATTATAATTTAAAAAAAATATTAACCAGTAGTAATTATGGATATTAAATGTGCCAACAGTTTTCTAAGGGCTTTATGCGTTTAATTCAACTGTACCTCATTTAAACACTAGGAGATATTTATTAAATGCACTTTGCAGAGAAGGATGTTAAATCCCAGACAAGCACGGTACCTTTTGTAGTGTTACCTACGCACGTGAGGACCAGTGATTCTCAACCCAGTAGTTTGGTTTGGCAAACAGGTTTTTCAGTTACCATATCTCATACCCTTGTTGGATCAAAGAAATCTTTGACTAGGTATACAGCTATTCCTTTGGTCTGGTCTTCTATTGGCTCCATTGAAAAATCTAAATTTGAATTTCATAAGCAATTGAAATGAAATATACCTAGTCCGATTACTGAAGGCTACATGTGGCTTTAAATTTTGCCCCAAAAGAACACTTCAAAATGAATTATTTTCAATGTGTAACACCCAAGTTGAGACCCAGAACTCAAAAAAGATCTAAAAAAACATTTTTATTTTTAGAAATAATTGTCTAATTTATACTGTACCTATTAAGTAACTTAAATATTCTATTAAGCTGACAAATAAGGAGATATTATCTATGTAATCTGATAGTATATCTTATAAAACTATCAGTTGCAACTCTTTTAAAATTTCAATTTTCACTTATTAACTTTTTTTTTTTTGCACGTTATGGAGAGATTGCCCAAATTGCGAGGACATTACTGGTTTGTAGATTTATTAAATAAAAGATGGCTAAACCACGCTGAGTTATTTAAATTTCTGTGGAGTCCCACTAATATTTAAAACTTTTGCAGTTTTAGATCAGAATTTAATTGCTTTAGCCTAATAACTTATTTTGCAAAAGTAATTTGAAAATAAACAGAAAGTAAACACAAATGAAGAGTAATCAGGCTTTCAAAAAGTGTGTGTCTTGCCTGACCTGTGGTGGCACAGTGGATAAAGCGTCGACCTGGAAATGCTGAGGTCGCCGGTTTGAAACCCTGGGCTTGCCTGGTCAAGGCACATATGGGAGTTGATGCTTCTAGCTCCTCTCCCCATCTCTCTCTCTATCTCTCCCTCTCCTCTCTAAAATGAATAAATAAAAAAAAAATAGTTAAAAAAAAAATGTGTGTCCTTTTTCCCACACTGAAGTTTTATCATTGTTGGTAGTGATTTTTTTTTTTCCCCGGCTCTGTCCTATACTTGAATAAGAAGAAAAGTGAATGAGCAGATAATTCAGACTTTAAAATACAGTGTTTTAGCTATTGGCAGATGTCAAGACAACTTGAGACCTAATGATTCTCAGGCTGCACACCTGCCACGCTTATCCGTCTCCTGCACAGTTGACAAAACAAGGCAGGCTTGATGTCAAAACAGACTGCAAAGGAAGAGAGAAAGACAGAAGAACCTTGCGCAGAGTTAAGACGTATTGCTTTTTCATTTCAAGTCTCTCTCTCTCTCTCTTTTTTTTCCCCTATTCTAAATGGTCGCCTAAACAAGCTCTTAGGTGTACCCAAAATAAAGCATTTACTGAACCACAGAAAATTAATCGGAAAGCATCTCACCACTAAATGCAACAATTTGCCGGATGGAATCCTTTTTTTTTTTTTTTTTTACAGAAACAGAGAGTCAGAGAGAGGGATAGATAGGGACAGACAGACAGGAACGGAGAGAGATGAGAAGCATCAATCATTAGTTTTTTGTTGCAACACCTTAGTTGTTCATTGATTGCTTTCTCATATGTGCCTTGACCGTGGGCCTTCAGCAGACCGAGTAACCCCTTGCACGAGCCAGTGACCTTAGGTCCAAGCTGGTGAGCATTTTTGCTCAAACCAGATGAGCCCGCGCTCAAGCTGGCGACCTTGGGGTCTTGAACCTGGGTCCTCTGCATCCCAGTCCGACGCTCTATCCATTGCGCCACCGCCTGGTCAGGCCAGATGGAATCTTATTGACTGATTTCCACCTCTCAACCCTGTCCCACCCTAAGTTTTAAAACCATAGATCTCCAGAGACTGTATTTGAGAGATAATGGTGAATCTCAGCCAACATGTTACACCCTTCTAGTTCTTCTTAGACTTCTTTTAAAAGTGCCCCTGCCCCCTATTACAGTGAAATATAACTGATATAGGACATTGTATAGTTGTAATGTGTACAGCATAATCATGATATATGCACATATATATCTGGAAATGAGCATGTAAGTTTAGTTAACATCTATCACCTCACACATTACACAATTTTTTTCCTCTTGTGAGGAGAACTTTTAAGATCTAGTCTCTTAGCCCTGGATGGGTAGCTCAGTAGGTTACAGCACCACCCCTGATTTACCAAGGTTGCAAGTTTGATGCCCAGTCGGGGCACATAAAAACAATCAAGCAATGAATGTGCAAATAGGCGGAACAACACATCAACGTTTCTCTCTCCTCTCTCTTTCCTTGCTCCTAAAAATAAATCAATAAAAAATGTAAAAATCTACTCTCTTACCAACTTCTAAATATATGAGCAGCACTGTTATTGTAGGGGAGGAACACATTTTCCCCTCCCCTTGTAGGTTTTCCCAGTTCCTCTGATAATCAAATCAACAAGTGTACAAGGTGCTGGTGGGTCCAGTCCTGGTGAGAGCCTCCTGGTCGCAGATGACCCTCAGGGCTCCTCGTGTACAGCCCCAGTCTGCACCATGGAAGCTCTACTCTCTGGATATCATCAAACCTAATCACCTCCCAAAAGCCCCATCTCCAATACCATCACAGTGGGGCCTCGGGTGTCTGCCTGTGAATTCGGGTGGCGGGGCACAAATATGCAGTCCATAATGCTGATATGTAATCTGTTTATCCTTCCAGACTCCAATTGAATGTAATCTCCCCATCCAAACCTCCCCTGACCCACCCCACCTCCACTGTGCCCCCACAGCGCTCCCTGCAAATGTCTACTCTGCCATGTTATTGCCCGCCTCTGCTGACTGTCAGTTCTTCCCATTGGCTTGCTATTGTCCAACACCTAGAAATTGAGTCTTCGCATCCATGGTGTCCTTCCCGCCAGACGGGACCACCAGACGGGACCAATCGGTCACAATGTTTTCTCCTGCTGAGTCAGAATTCATCTCCAAACAGTGCCACCGGCTGTCTCCTCTAACCAACTGCCAGTGAGACATCCATTACAGCTTTTTGCCACGTCTGATCCCAATGGTGCTGTCCCTGGGGGGACACACGACTTGTGTGTCTACACAGCCCCTGCACCAGGAACGAAGGGTGCTGTGGGAAGAGCCCCCCGGATCCATCCATGTTTGATAAGCAAAGCAATTCACCCCTGTCCACTATATCTCATGTTCATGGCTTCTCATTTTCACCATCAAGGGGCAAGAAATTTGGCTGAATACCATCACGGTAATTCCCTTCTGGGTTTTTTTGTCTTTTTTTTTTTTTTCCAATGAAATCCTGCGTTTTGTTAAGTGGAGGCACAGCCCACAGCTCTCCTGCACAAACCACCACCAACCTGCCGTCCCCCGTGGGGGTTTCACACGATGCTCTTTACATCGTAGACATGGTGCCTTTGAGAGCTAAAGCTTTCTAAGTTGGGCATCAGGATAACAATTCAGTTATTTATGCCTTTGAAAGAGCTACTTTGCTGACTCATTTTTCTCTCAAACCCACACTATTATACGCTAATCCATACGTTACTCCCCTTCCATATAGACGAAAAAGGCTGTTTACTCAGGATGATTTTACAATATGCACATGAACAAAGACTTTGTGGGCAGGAAGAATACCAGTTATTCCACCAACTTCTAGAAAACAGCTGAGAGGCAGACCAGCTTAGCAGGGTGTTAAACATCCATTAATAATAATGGCAGGGTGAGAAACTCAAAGGTTTTGATTTGAGTTCAGATAAGCACCCTGAAATCAGGACTTGGCTGGCGGTGTTTTTAGGTTTCTCTGGGCGAAATCCTGGTGTGTTGCTCTGGGGTGCTGAGCTGCGTGGATGTGCGTTAGAAGGCTGCCATTCCACAGTCACTTGTGTAATAATTATCACGACGCCACGTACTTAAAGATTATTATAAATATTGCACTTTGTAGGATAGCCCAGATCTCAAACGTTTAACAGTTTTCCTGCCTGTGTCTATGTTTCTCGGATTCTATGCATTGATTTTTGGTTCGGAAAACACTGTTGCTATCGTCGAAAGCTTCTACATCCACGTAGAAACTTCAGCCAAACTGACAGCGTTCTCCATTTGCAGTGGGAAAAAATCATGCTTTATGCTGGAGACGGATTTCTGCAAGGGACCCTGAGCCTTCCCTCCTCTGTCTTCCTTTCCTTCATTTTTATTAAATTTATTGGGGTGACATTGGTTACCATATTTCCCCATGTATAAGATGCTTCCATGTTATAAGACACACCTTAATTTTGGGGCCCAAAATTTGAAAAAAAAATGTATCACTTAAAGTTATTAAACTCAAGTTTTATTTATCGTAAAATTCATATAACTCCTCACCACTGTCAAATGCAAGTAAAACAAAATCCAGCACCACTGCCTAAGACGCACACAGGTTTTAGACCCCAAGTTTTTCCAAAAAAGGTGTGTCTTATACATGGGAAAATATGGTAATAAAATATACAGGTTTTGCCCTGGCTGGTTGGCTTAGTGGTAGAGCGTCGGCCTGGCGTGCAGGAGTCCCAGGTTCGATTCCCGGCCAGGGTACACAGGAGAAGCACCCATCTGCTTCTCCGCCTATCCCGCTCTCCTTCCTCTCTGTCTCTCTCTTCCCCTCCCGCAGCCAAGGCTCCATTGGAGCAAAGTTGGCCCGGGCACTGAGGATGGCTCCATGGCCTCTGCCTCAGGTGCTAGAATGGCCCTGGTTGCAACAGAGCAACGCTCCCGATGGGCAGGTGGGTGTGCCAGGTGGATCCCGGTCGGGCGCATGCAGCAGTCTGTCTGACTGCCTCCCCGTTTCCAACTTCAGAAAAATACAAAAAAATATATATACACATACAGGTTTCAGGGGTACAATTCTCTAAATACATTGAACTTGGGGTGATATATATTGCACTGTGTATTCAGCACCCCATGTTCAAGCCCCACTCCATTACCATCTATCCCCCTCTATTTTCTTCATTTTAAAGTATTAAAATTATGTGCTTATTGTGCAATAAGATTGTAAACTCAGAAAATGGTATTTCTGGCACGTTTCCTCCTTGGAAACATCATGCTTAGCCCAGTAGCCGCATTCAAGTAGCTGTTTCATAAATATTAATTGAATAAATAAGTTGCTTTATATCAAATTGTACCTTAAATATTTGACTTAGCGTATTCATTGGCAGTGATTAAGGAAGCCATTTAGGAAGTAGTTAATTTTTAATAATTCACCAATGCCTTAGGTGGACAGGTTTAGACAGTTTCCAAATATCTGTAGTTGAATGGGGGGTGGTAGTGGAAGGGGAGAAGCAGGTGAAGGCATGCCCAAGACACATAAGGTTTGCAGAGGGCTTTGCAGACATCAGTACTTTATTTATAATTATTGCTTGTACTGTCGCCCTCCAAATCTCCGACAAGGTGGGTCAGGAGACCTTAAAGAGGGTTCAAGTTCAGAAGAATTAAAAATATGAACCAAGAGAGGCAGAATGAGAGAATGTAAACATGGGCTTGTGCGGTCCTGCTGCTGTTTATGGGAGTCGTCCCGGTTTGAGACACAATAAGCAGACCCCTGCCAGTCACATCTCCCGGCTCCCCAGGGGCTGGCCACCACAAGGGAAAGCACTTTACGTTGGTGGTAACTGGGTTAGCGTAATGCACCCGACCTGCCACCTTGGGACCCCTTGCTTGCGCCTCAGCCTGAATACATGGGCATGAAAATGGCTTTAAACCGGTGGCCGTAGGAGATCACAGGTTGCAGTGGTGTTGACTGTCTCAGCTTGGAACCCAGCAGAACAGAAAAAAAAAAAAAAAAAAAAAGGAACCGGGATTGCAAATGACTCATTTGCTGACATGAGCTGAGCACAGCGCTCAGAGGCTACGCAGGTCAAAGGTGACGATATTTGCAACCCGCCACCAGCAAATGGCAAATCGACGCAAACAGAAGCAACTTAATACGAACCCCTGTTCAAATATAAAGCAACCTGATCCCCCCCCCCCCCCCGCCCCAGCGCCCGGGGGCCTCTTAAGAAGTCCTAAGGTGAAGTTTCTCAGACTGGAAGCGCGCAAAGGATGCGGAGTCCTCCCTCTCCTAGAGGTAGAATGGGAAAGGTATCTTTGTCACCTTCTGTCACAGTGGCAATCATCCCGCCAGTCTGTTCCCTTCCACAGGAGCCTGTGTTTCGGGGCGAGTCCCGCCTTCATCACCTCGCAGGTTTGGGGTCCGATGTCACAGAAACAACGCAGGAGAAGGAGACTCTTCGTCTTCATGAACATTCACAGAGCAGTTCTGGTGACTTCACCGTGGCCCGTGAGAAGTGGCAGCCCCTCAAGCCTCCAAGGTCGCAGGTTTGGGGGGGGGGAGGGGAGCCACCAGACGGCTCCTGACCCAGGTCTGACAGAGTGTGAGTTTTCCTACACTGACCGCACCTCACCCTGGAATGGGGCAAAGTGGACACAGGAGGGAATGTTCCAGAAGGGAGCTAAAGATGCGTCTTTTGATTCCCCATCATTCAAGGCAGTCACAAATCTCGACTTTGCTTTCCGGAGAGTTGAGTTGGCTTCTGCAAGGGGAGTTGATTGGAATCTATTTCATACATCATTAAGGGTCCACAGAACCAGCAAAATAATTCAAGCCACAAAGTTATAGATTTCAGCAGGGTCTTTAAAATATCAGCTAGCATGATGTCCACTTTACAGATGAGGTAAGTGAGGTACATGTCTATAGTATATGGTGAAATGATTCTAAATTGCAGATCAGGATGATATTTTCTTGATCTAAGAGCCAGTAGTCAAGGGAAGGTCCAGCCCATAGTAGTTGCTTAGCAACGTCTTGCTGTACTGGATCCTACCAGACAAGTTCCCAGCACGACAAACTTGCCTTCCCGAATGAACATCATTGCCCAACAACTACTCTGAGTGGCACATTTCCTTATTTGCGTCCACGTTTGTCCATCAGCCCCTTGCAGAGGGACGGTGGGACTTTTAGGACCCACACTCCGACATCACTTTTCAATGGCTCAGATATCCAGCACACTTTTTCCCATTTTGGTGTGACTTGGTGCTGAATTTTCCTTACTTTTTTGAATTGCGATTAAAATAAGTCAAGTGCTTAAGATCACAGAAGGAAGGCATGACAAAAAAAAAAAGTCATCCATATTTCCTCTCGATTGTGGTACAGAGACAATGGCTTGCTTAGGACTGGCAAAGAACAGGAAGGAAACCCCAACAGAATGTGACTTCTATCTAGTGTCTTTTCATTTCTGATTTGCCACTTGGTTGTGTGGGTTTGGGAATCTTCCCTTTGTATCCCTTTGGACTACATGTCTTTTCTTCCCTAAAGGAATCGGAGGCAGATGACACTGGGCACAGTGGATGCCCTCCACGTTGGATTCACGGCACTAACTCCCCAAACTCCCCCAAATATGCCAAGAAACAGGCGGCCATTTCAAAGTCACGTGATGGACGTGTGGGCCGCCGGTATATTTAGTGTCCAAGAAGCAGCTTTTCCTTTTCTATTTTTTCCTCTGTCCACTCAGTCGGGGATACAATTTTATTATAAAAACCACAGTTAAGTGTGTCAGCTGCTGGGAGGCAGGAACAGCAGGATTCAAGAAAATCAGAGGGAAGAGAAACGTGGTCAAAGACGGAAAGTGCCGTGGATTTCAGCCGAGCCACGGCTTCCCTGAGTTTCTATGAAAAAAAACAACAACCAGAAATCCAAAAATATTTCTTTCTAGTCCTAATTCTTCTGTTACTTGACTACTCATCATACATGCTGTCAGAATAAGCTTGGCTGGAGTCATGTCAAAGGTATGATAATCGCCTCCAATTGACCGGCTGGGAGTGTGTCTCAGTCAAGTTTATCATTTGAATAAACAGACCTCATTTTATACCCTTAAGGAAGTCATTCCATTCACCTTCAAAGCAGGAGTGGCTCCATAGAAATCAAAACACGAGCGAGAAAACAGTGGTGGAAGCGTTGCTCATGACACTCTTTAGGGAAAATTCATAGTGTTGGGTTTTTGTGTTTTTTTTTATCATCTCAGTTTATTATTATTATTATTATTGTAAGTGTATGTAATTCTCTAAGGAGCCAAAGGTTCGGTGAGTTCATGGATACTCACTGATATTTCATGCTGTGGATGTAAATTGACCTATAGCAGAAAAGGTCTTAATAAAGTGGATCCCCCTATGAGTGAATTTGCATAGGTCCGTGGAGATCACCTCAGTGCCTTTGGGCCCCCCTGACCTCAGAGAAGGGAAAGAGATCAAGATCTGGACCAAAAAGGGAGATTCTAGTGCAGGGGTCCCCAAACTATGGCCTGTGGGCCACATGCGGCGCCCTGAGGCCATTTATCTGGCCCCCGCTGCACTTCTGGAAGGGTACCTCTTTCATTGGTGGTCAGTGAGAAGAGCATAGTTCCCACTGAAATATTGGTCAGTTGTTGATTTAAATTTACTTGTTCTTTATTTTAAATATTGTATTTGTTCCCGTTTTGTTTTTTTACTTTAAAATAAGATATGTGCAGTGTGCATAGGAATTTGTTCATAGTTTTTTTTATAGTCTGGCCCTCCAACGGTCTGAGGGACAGTGAACTGGCCCCCTGTGTAAAAAGTTTGGGGACCCCTGCTCTAGTGGTTCCCCTGGGATGACAAGCCCTCCAGGGCCTGTGGCTGGAGTGTGAGCTGTGGTCTCAGGTGAAGTGGTCCATGGTGTCCCCTCCGTACGGAGAGGGCAATAGCCTGAAGTCATAAAATGTCTCTCTGCATAATGCGGCACCTTTGTCAGCCTTCGCATCGCACATGCGCTGTGTATGCCTGTCTGGGGTTGGTCCACGGGAGGAAATGACTTCCCGATTTGATAGCAAACATTCAAGCCATGATATTTGACTGCATTGTTTATTTTTACGTGATGATATCTTTTATTCTTCTGATCAACCACCTTTTTTTCCTCTGGTTGAATGCATGTTTTAAAGAATTTATTTACAGATAATTTCAAAGCATAATATGTAGTCTCTCAACAGACTGAGAAAGAATGGGTCAAGCCTTATTTAATTCTTAATACTGAGATTCCGGTCACCTTGGGGAGGGTGAGGAACAATATTATCAACTTTCAGTAATAATTTCTATCAAATATGGTACCAGTCCTGCCTAGGCATAGTAACTTCAGTGCCAGAAATAGGTCACATTTTACTCATAGCTCTGTATTGAATCATGAATGAATGTAACTGTCAACAAACAATCAATGGACAACTGTGACATTTACAGTGCCACAATCCAAAAGCTATTTTAAAAAAAAATAGTTCAAGTATTGAATCTCCTGCTATATTCAATGAACAAATACTAGGCTTTCAGGATCTAGGATGCTGCTGGTATTCAGAAGGTTCTAAGGAGCCCAGGCTTGCATGGAACACAGAAGATGAAGATCAAATCTTCTCAAGTTCATTACTGAGATATTAGAGAATCATTATAGCTAGAAATATAACTTTTGTGTGTGTGTGTGTGTGTGTGTGTGTGTGTGTAAGGGGAAGGCATTTTGGGGGGGGAGGGAGGCATTTTTAAGCTATCTTGTTCTCTTACAGAAAATGATGTAAGATTTGATATCAAATGAACATCTGCATTCACTTTTAAACAGAGTTCTCATATATCTTCGTAGCTTCTGTGCTCTGACCCAGAAGAAGAAATTAATGTGAGGTTGGATAAAGGCTGACACCTTGTTCTCCATGTTTCCTATTATTTATGTGAAAAATCTGTTTTAACATTACCTCTGAATAGTCAAATAAAATTCTTTCCTACCCACACAAGAGAACCTGATCAATGAGTGACAGCGACAAAAAGAATCGCCACGTGTAAGGTGCTCAGCATGGCGTCTGGCAAACAGTGTTATGTAAGGTGACAAGCACACTTCTTACTGTCCTTATTTGTCAATGAGGATTTTTAGGTTAGAACACAATTATTAGATTAGAACAATCCAGTTTGGGTCTCCCAGCAAAAGGCAATCTACGAAACCTCGGACTCGTGGCGGGCTGTAAGCTAAGTCCGCAGTCTGCTCTTTCACTTATTTTTTTGACCCGCTGACTTTAAAATTTAAAAATTATTGATAAGCTTTCTATACTCGTTTACCGTAGTATATGAGAAACAATTTTTGGGATGAAAGACTTCTTTAACTTGGAGAATTAACTTTTAACAGAATTTCACTGAATGTCTTGATTGTTGATGGAGATACAGGCTACGACTCGGTGACGTCTTGAGTTTCACCCGCAGCTATAAACTTCATTTGTGGGTGAGATTGTATGGGTGCGTCTGAGGGTAATTATCTGTCCTGCTTCTATGTTAGTGAATCTAGAATGCCTTGTGGGCAAGCCTGAGTTCTTCCTTTGTGTCTGACGAAGTCTGAGAAATTTCTTTGTACCAGAACAATAAATGAGAGAGAAAATTTCCAGATTTTTTTGGTTATTAAAGCACGTTCTCTAGAGGCATTTGATGTAACATATGTACACACATACACATATGTACTGATCTGTTTAATCTTATTCTGGGGTTACTTAAAGACTACTTTTGGGACCAGTTTTAATTGTGCTGGATGAAACAAGAAATAAGTTTTGTATTTCTTCCAAATGGAAAGTCTTTCTCAAATATTTTTGGGCTTTAGCATGCTGTTAACTAGTTACCCAGGATATGTAGAAATGCCTCTGAAACTAATGGTATAATTAGTTGTTTCACTATATAAAGTACAATGAATGAACAGTGTGTGTTTTACTTTTCAGGTTTACTTTACCTACAAGGCTATCAGAACAAAACCAGTTTAAAATCTGCCATGTAGTAAAATGATAATGGGGAATATATATCAAGGGTACAACTGAGTTTAAATCTAGTTAATTAATAGATAAAAATTTACTTAATTTTTTTTCTTCTCAATAGCCGTGTCTTTGGCTTCACATACAAATCATACCGAAAGTCTTGGTTATAAGCTTATTAAATATAATAGAACACATATTTTTTTATAATTAACTATTTAAGCTGCTTTAAAAATTTAAATGGTCATCTAAAACAAATCAATTAGCAAAATTTCTGTTTGCTTTTATGTGATTAACCTAACAGCACAGTGGAAAGGTTAGCATTTCTCAAGCACTTGGTCTATTATAAAATATTTTTAAAATATTTTTACAGGATAGTTATGCCTTGAATTAGTTACAGGTGACTGTTGTGTTTCTTTTACCTTAATAGCTTCCATATTTAAGTAATTCTGCATTTACTTAATGAATAAGTTGTATGTTTTAGTTCTGGGGGAAACTAGGTATATGTTCTTATTTTATAAGAATTCTGCGTCCTGGCCAGTTGGCTCAATAGTAGACCATCGGCCTGACATATGGATGTCACAGGTTCGATGTCTGGTAAGGGCACACAGGAGAAGTGACCATCTGTTTCTCCACCCCTCCCCCCACCGTTCTCTCTTCTCTTCCCACAGCCATGGCTTGAATGGTTCTAGCAAGTTGGCCCCTGGGCACTGAGGATGGCTCTGTGGCCTTGCCTCAGGTACTGAAATAGCTCAGTTACCGAGCAACAGAGCAGCAGTCCCAGATGGGCAGAGCATTGATCTGTAGGGGGCTTTCCAGGTGGATCAAGTAAGGGCACATGCAGGAGTCTGTCTCTCTGCCTCCCCACCTCTCACTTAATTAAAAAAAAGAGGAAAATAAAAGAATTCTGCCCAGAAAATACTACAATGGACTGTATCACTGCTGTCATTTCATCTGAGCTAAACACACACACATACACATTCAGTTTATTAAGCACATTGTGTGTGTGTCTTTGTGTATGTCACAATGTCACAACCTCTAAATTCAGATGGTCTCAAGTTGTGCCTTCTAATCCCAGCCTCAATTAAACTGCCCAAGGTCAGCTGTGCTGCGCTCAGTCAGACACACATAAGGCAGAGAATGGTCCTTGGGTACAGAGAGCCATATCTATTCCTTATCCACAGTTCATGGCGATCAAATGAAGCCTAGTCGAGAAAAGACAGAGGAAAAAGGAGAAACTTCAACAATGTACTTTACACCTAAGTGTAACATTGGTTGAAAGAAAATCGGTCTATGAATAATTCAAGACATAGTGAGTTAGCAAAGGACGTGGGTCTGGGAATATGCATATATATATATATATATATATTCCCTCTAAGAATACAACTTTAACAGAGCCCCATGGATACTATGTTGGTATACTCCCAAATCACTAGCCCAGAAATCAATCAGGCGACCCAGCTTCTAATTTTCTTTGTACCCCTAACCAGCAGGGTCGTCTTAGATACATAATTTTATCACTCTCAGTTTCCTCTTCCATAAAATGAAAAGTTTCAAGCAAATAAATGTATATAAATTCCAAGTTCTAAATTCTACCTTTGTCTGAATTCCACTTAAATTGTATTTGTGAATAAAGTCCAATAAACTAAACTGAAGATGAGAACATGACCGAGAACATCAGGTTGTTCATTATATAAAATAAAAGGATTTACTTTTAAAATATATAAAGAACCTGTGTAACAAAAAGAAGACAGACTTCCGAAAAAGATGTACAAGTAAAATTAACGGATTAATTCATTGAAGAGGAAACGAAGTTAGTCAGTAAACACTAGTAATGATGTCTAATTTCCTTAATAAATTGGAAAACACAAATGAAACATTATATCCATTGAATACCCGCTAGTTTGGCAAAATTAATAAATCTAACTATGTTAAGATGAGTTCAGGGTGAGATTCCCAAAATTGTGCACCAGACCCGCCAAGCACCACGGAAAAAGTTACTAACGCTTCCTAAGATATTTAAAACTTTGTTACATTCTCTTCCATGACATCCAATCTTTGCAAAGCTATGTTCTGAGCATTTGCTATAATAAGAAGAAAGAGCTGTATGATTTCTTCGGGGTTCATTCTTCACTTGCTAGTGTGCTTTTCTCTTCCCTCAATCACAACCAAACCAAGCCTATATAAAAGAAATTCAGTATCAAGAAACCTTTTCCCCCACTTCTTATTAAAAAAAAAAAGTTCCGGCAACATGCCTTGTACGGCCCGTCTCACACTGTGCACACTCCTCTTCCTCTCGGAAGTTAATCGTACATATTGCAAGGTAGCACACACAGAAGAAAGACCTTCTTTACTGGTCCCTGTTTCCTATTAAAATCACTTTTGGTGATCTCAAAACTCAGAAACATTGATACGTAAAGACACATGCAGTCCCATGTTTATTGCAGCATTGTTCACAGTGGCCAGGACATGGAAACAACCAAAAAGCCCCTCAACAGAAGACTGAATAAAGAAGATGTGGCACATATACACTATGGAATACTACTCAGCCATAAGAAATGATGACATCGGATCATTTACAGCAAAATGGTGGGATCTTGATAACATTATGCGAAGTGAAATAAGTAAATCAGAAAAAAACAGGAACTGCATTATTCCATACGTAGGTGGGACATAAAAGTGAGACTAAGAGACATTGATAAGAGTGTGGTGGTTACGGGGGGAGGGAGGAGAGGGAGAGGGAAAGGGGGAGGGGGAGGGGCACAAAGAAAACTAGATAGAAGGTGACAGAGGACAATCTGACTTTGGGTGATGGGTATGCAACATAATTGAATGACAAGATAACCTGGACATGTTATCTTTGAATATATGTATCCTGATTTATTGATGTCGCCCCATTAAAAAAATAAAATTATTAAAATAAATAAAATGTAAAGTTACTTGCAAAAAAAAATCACTTTTGGTGATTTCAAAGATCTGGGGCAGTTGGCTCCAGACAAATAACCATGGAGTCCCTCTTCCACGAAAGAGTGAGTGTCCGCGTTCAGGGGCTACCTGTGTTCTGTGCGACTGAGCCACTAATTAAGGGATAGACACCCTGTCCTTTGGCCAAGTCCAGGTTAGATTAGTGACAACACTGACCCAGCTATTAATTACCTAAAAACACAAGATGAAGGCGTGTGTTGCACTTGGTTTCTGTGAGGTGGGTCCAGTCCTAGCTGGAGGATTTTTCCTATCTGAAGAACTCTTGTTTCTACCTGGAAGAGACCTCGATAGTTGGTGTGTCAAGGTTCCCTCCGCAAGGGCGGAGCTGGGACTCTATACATTGAAAGCCTCCCGAACCCCCCTTAGCAGATCCGCTTGGCGCAGGAACAGCGCTCCCAGGAGTCCTTGTGCTAAACGCACAAAAGCACAGAGCTGCAAGGAGGAAAAAGGGGTAAATCCCAGGCCTGGGTGCAATATTATCAGTAACAGGATTCTGCAGTAGCTACAATTCTTTTAAAGACTTAAGTTCATCTGATGATTAGAATGACTAGGTGAATTCAGGGATAAGATGGCTAAAACTTATTACAGATGTGCTATTGACAGCTATCCTGATGAGCGCTCTCCCTGCCTCAACTCATTTCAGACCTTGTCTGTTACATAGTTCTTGCTTTCCAGGTCAAGAGATTGATCGCGGAAGAGGAGACCTCGTGGCTGAAGCTGTGAAGACACAGAGCCGCCAGGCCAGGGCTCACACCCTGTGTCATGAGGGGGGGGCAGGGTCATTATGACAGCACCCGGCACCGAAATTCTTGCAGGGAGAGAGCTGTTGTGAGGATGGTGTTTGGCTAAACGCTTGACGAAATGGATTAGAATTTGGACTTCTCCATGCCACGGGGCAGATGAGGTGGTTAATCGTGCCGTGAGGGGGAAGACAGAGTGAACGAGTCCTGGGCACCCTAGACCTTACATCACGATAGGCTATTATACTTTTGAGTGTCATTTTGTGTTTGTTTTCGGAGAAGACACTGAAGGTACATTTTATGTTGGAATACAGGTGCTCAGGAAACAGTGCTCGGGAAGGTTATAGGAACTTGGAAATGGGGACTTTCATCCTAAAGCCAAGATGATGCAAATTGAGTTGTACTATGCATTCAACTTGACAATCTTCCCAAGTCACTGAGCCGTGATGTTCCAGCCAGGATTTGAACCCATAGAGTTCAAGACCAGAATCTGGATGGGAAACGGTTATAAAATGGAGATATTCCAAAACAGTGGGATTTTTATCATTTTAAAGAATTTAAAGAATTGTAGTGTATTATAGAACAATTTTTGACCCAGTAATAAGGAGAAGTCATTGGCCTAGGTCAAAAAGATTGTTTTCTTTGTGGTAAGGGGACCTTTGAATAATATTAGAGTGCTTAAAGGATTGGCATTAAAAACAAAACGAAACAAAACAAAATAGGCCCCGGCCGGTTAGCTCAGTCAATTAGAGCGTCGAACAATAAGGTTGCGGGTTTGATTCCTGGACAGGGCACATACAGGAAGCGATCAGTGAGTGCATAGCTAGCAACAAATGCAAGCTTCTCTCTCTTCCTCCTTCCCTATCTCTCTCTTTTCCTTCTTTTCACTGTCTCTCTAAAATCAATCAGAAAAAAAAGAAACAATAAGGAAAACAAGAATTGATTCTAAGACCACTCTATTATCAAACAGGAAAACAGAACAGAGAAAAAAAAGCTACAGTGGATGTTTTAAAATAAAGGCATGCAAATGCTAAAGAGAGAGAGAGAGAAAGAGAGAGAGAGAGAGAGAGAGAAATGATTCCAAGAGAATAATTTTCTTAATATAAACTGAAAAAAAATGATACCATATGGGAAAATTACCTAGTTGACATATTTTTTTCCTATCATGAGAATTTGCAAAAGATTTCATTAGTGAAATCTATATGGAAGCAGCTGCTGTCTATGCTGCGTAGACCGAATGCAGCAGAAGAGGGCTGGAGGCGAAGGAAAATAATATTACGCAGAATTCTTTGCTTCTTGGGATCTTGGCATTCAGAAGTGCTCAACCATCCAGGGAAAGTAAGTAGGGACTGGAGACCAAATCTGCTTTGGAGGACTCACTCTGTATCCAGTGTAAGAAAGGTATTGTAAGAATATTGGGGATGGTCTGCAATATGGATACATTAATCGGAGGCTATTGGTAAAGAGAATGGACAAAAGACAGTGTCCCAGAGGAAGGCAGAATGGAACTACTCGAAATCAATGTATGCAAGGCATCTCTAGTCAAGCGAAGTCACCTCAGCGTTTCACATCCTTCAGATGTGTCCTGGACAAAGGCCCTGGCTCGGTGGCTCAGTTGGTTAGAGCGTCGAACTGATGCACCAAGATTGCGGGATTGATCCCTGGTCAGAGCACACACAAGAATCAACCAGTGAGTGCGTACATAAGAGGAACAAACGTTTCCCTAACAAATGTTTCTTGGTGCTCCATCCACAGGTATGTCATCATAGAATCTTTATTTATTGATTTTTTTTTTAGAGAGAGAGGAGTGAGAGACAGAGAGAGAGAGAAGGGGGAGGAGCAGGAAGCATCAACTCCCATATGTGCCTTGACCAGGCAAGCCCAAGGTTTCCAACCGGCGACCTCAGTGTTCCAGGTCGACGCTTTATCCCACTGCGCCACCACAAGTCATCATAGAATCTTTACACCCACCCTAATCACAATTTAACCCCTTTCTCCCATTTCTGTTGCAAAACAGAACAGAACAACTAGAGATAGTCGTTCTCAGGATAATCCTGCACGTTCTTGCAGAACGTGGTAAAACTGCCCCTGGGGTTTTGGGTTTCTCATCTGAAGAACAAACGATCTCAACTCCTTTTCTCTTTCCTCAGAGGTCCTATTTTTCTCATCCTTTCATCATTCTTATTGTTTCCACCTGTACCGACTTGAGTTTTCCCTTGTGCCTGGTAAACTGTGCATCTGCGCATTAGATACAGTACTGCCCAGATTGGAGCAGTACTGCTCCAATACCGTCTCTTTTCAGCCAGTAAGACGCACCTGACCATAAGATGCACCTAAAGTTTTAAGGAGGAAAATAAGAAAAATATTCTGAACCAAATGGTGTGTTAAAATATTTAATAAAATAAACCACAATAATATTTCAACAATGTAAACCCAACAGCAGCATGAACAACCATTAGCACTGTTATTAACAAGTGAGAAGAGACTTTAATATTTAAATTCTCTTCTAGTTGTCCAGGAACCCGCAGCAGCTAAAAAAACAAACAAACAAAAAAAACAAATGAACATTCACTCCATAAGACGCACGGGCATTTACCCCTCCATTTTGGGGGGAAAAAAAGTGCATCTTATGGAGCAAAAAATATGACACTTACTGATCTGTTATTGGAATAACTCTACTTGGATTAGGTAACCTACAGAAAATGGTGGTGGTAAGGACAAGGGGGCAGATGAGGACATTTAACTGCTGCCACATAAGGGCTTTTCAGGTTCAGAAAGTAGTTCTAAGTAAGCAGCAGCAATTTCCTTGAAGAGGAAGAAGAAGGCACAGAACAGTATGAAAAAAGGGCTGTTACGGAAGCTAAATTTAAAAAACGAAGAATGCAAAAATTATATCAATAAAATGATTACAACTGTGAATGCCTGCCAGCACGTAACCAGGAAGGCACAGAAAAAGAACGTGCACACAGGCAAACTTTTTCTTAGCGTAGCATAACTCTCTGCATTTTGTTTTCAAAAAGAATTCCAGAACGACACCACACAAGTTAAATTTTAAAACCTCATCCTTCTTAGCCCTGGCCGGCTGGCTCAGCAGTAGAGCATTTGCTCAGCATGTGGAAGTCCCGGGTTCAATTCCTGGCCAGGGTACACAGGAGAAGCGCCCATCTGCTTCTCCACCCCCCCCCTTTCTCTCTGTCTCTCTCTTCCCCTCCCGCAGCCAAGGCTCCATTGGAGCAAAGTTTGCCTGGGCACTGAGGATGGCTCTGTGGCCTCTGCCTCAGGCACTAGAATGGCTCTGGATGCAACAGAGCAACACCCCAGATAGGCAGAGCATCGCCCCCTGTTGGGCGTGCCGGGTGGATCCCGGTCGGGCGCATGCAGGAGTCTGTCTGACTGCCTCTCTGCTTCTCACTTCGGAAAAATAAAAATAAAAAATAAAAAACCCCTCATCCTTCTTTCTAGCATATTCTAGTAGAATATTCTTTTTTTTTTTTTAATTGAAGACATAGGCTCAAGGAATGAAGCCATTACACATTGAAGTTTGGGATAATGTCATCATGCAGCTTGTTGATGCAACAAGCCAACGCTGGACAGGTGGAGTTAATATGTACTGAGGTAAATTATTGTCAACCAATTACTTACAGAGAGTTTATGGGCTTCTTGTATCTCAGGGAAATGAGAAAGATCAAGCAGCTGTGGAGAATATGTCTATTCTCTGATTTGAGAAAATGAAATTGAATGTTAGTGACATTTTCTAGTCAACAAAGTATGCTGTTTAGTCAGGTTTTTTTTTTTTAATCCCACTTGACTGAATTTCCTAGTTCTGTTATCAAAAAAATTTAGAAGGAAGTTTTTTAGTCCAAAGATATAACAAAAAAAAAAACATTTTTTAATAGATAAGTACCCTTGTTCAGTAGCATCCGACTCTCAGAGTAACTTTAACCATGATATTCATGCATCAGGAGAAGAGTATGAGAATAATGGGAAGCTTGTTGCTCCTTTATGTGTGATTACTGATATTTTTATTGTAGTTTCTTGGTAATACATTGCCTTTATAAATGCTTATTTTTAGTTTGAATAGGCCTGTCTGACAGTGTTTAAAAAATTACTTCAGTCCTGGCCAGTTGGCTCAGTGGTAGAGCATCAGCCTGGCGTGCAGGAGTCCCGGGTTCAATTCCTGGCCAGGGCACACAGGAGAAGCGCCCATCTGCTTTTCCACCCTTCTCCCTCTCCTTCCTCTCTGTCTCTCTCTTCCCTTCCCGCAGCCAAGGCTCCATTGGAGCAAAGATGGCCCGTGCGCTGAGGATGGCTCCGTGGCCTCTGCTTCAGGTGCTAGAATGGCTCTGGTCGCAACAGAGCAATGCCCCAGATGGGCAGAGCATCGCCCCCTGGTGGGCATGCCAGGCGGATCCCGGTCGGGCGCATGTGGGAGTCTGTCTGACTGCCTCCCCGTTTCCAACTTCAGAAAAATACCAAAAAAAACAAAAAAAAATTACTTCTTTTTAAAACTAGAATATATATATTTGGAGCAAACAGGAGCCTGTGCTTTGGTATCTTGTCTTCCCCCAGGTGTACAGGTTGATTCTCCAGCAATAGAATACAAAAATGAGTTTATTAAGTTTACTTAAGAAATGATTCAAAGATAGCTGTGTGAGCTTCGTGAGCTGTGTCAACATTTTCTTGAGAGATACCTGCGATCATTGAATGTTTACTTTTTTAAGGAGCGTATTTGTAAGTTAAAGTGCACAGGAACATTTTATTACATTTTCAATGTAATTCCTGATCCCCCGGTGCTGCTCATATAAATCTGAACAAACCCAAGACGTTGCTATCTATATTAGATCAACAAATCCTCTCCCTCCCCGGGCCGGCAAGAGGACTAAGCAGCGAAAGCGAGATTTCTTGGTAATAAAACTTCTGTTTCTTGACAGGTATGATGTAGAGACATTTCTTTTGCTGTGCTGCCTACACCTTGGCAAGCAGGTTAACGCTGGACGGTGAGACAATGTCTTCTTGTCACCTCTGTTTTAAAAGCACATGGTGTGTACATAATACCCACTTTTCTAACAACCGTTTTAACATTCATGCTCTTTAAGGTCATGGGCATGTTCTAATTCAAGACTGAAGAAATGCTGAAAATGCCATTTTCCTTCACAGTAAAGGATGTTTTTCTTTTCTTTTCACTTTGGGTTTTTTATTCCTATTTCTTAAAATGGCAATCTCAATGAGAATTGGCATACTCGTACATCAAACTTCATTTGTGCAACGTTAGATTAA
Organism: Saccopteryx bilineata; assembly: GCF_036850765.1. NCBI lineage: Eukaryota > Metazoa > Chordata > Mammalia > Chiroptera > Emballonuridae > Saccopteryx > Saccopteryx bilineata. Next base: position 64,539,699 of record NC_089496.1, read on the forward strand.
ATAAATTTTCCAAGCTTTAAAAGCACCAGGGAACTCGGCACACCAATGCTGCAATTGCTATCGACTTCTCCAATTATTACATTACACTTTTCTTCCCCAAACCAGACAAATATAATCTTTTAAGGGCTAGAAGACACTAATTTATCTCTTCCTTTTGCCCCCAAATGACACAATAACATGTAATAACATGTTATGTCTCCTGGTTTCTGCTGAAAAAAACCCTCCAAAACCACCCACCTACTCCCAGCTAGAACACACCTGAAAAAAAATCTTTTTAAAAAAATTCAGTGAGGGGAGGGGAGGCAGAGGCAGTCTCCTGCATGCGCTCTGACCAGGATCCACCTGGCAAGCCCACTAGGGGGTCTGCCCATCTGGGGCCATTGCTCCATTGCAACCAGAAACATCTTTTAGCACCTGAGGCAGAGGCCATGGAGCCATCCTCAGCACCCGGGGCCAACTTGCTCCATTTGAGCCATGGCTGCAGAGAGAGAAAGAGAGAGAGAGAGAGAGAGAAGCAAGAGGGGAGGGGTGGAGAAGCAGATGGGTGTTTATTTCCTGTGTGCCCCGACTGGGAATTGAACCTGGGACAACCACATGCTGGGCCAATGTTAAACCACTAAGCCAACCAGCCAGGGCCCCTAAAACAAAGTTTAGATCTAGCCCCCACCACAAATAACAAGAAGTTTGTATATGTGTTCTTACATAACAGTCCTTATTTTTTTCTGACTATGACATGTTGGTATAGGAATTTGGATTAGTACATAAAATTACAGTGGAAAAAATAATCAAGAATGCTGCCCAGATCATCATAGTTTGTATTTTGAGATATATAGTCCTTTGCCAACTCCAGCTTTGCCAACCAAACTTCTGCGATGACACTGTTTCATACCATTCTGCCAACGTTTAAAATCCACAACCTATTTACATATATGGGATGTGGTCCAGTCTCCTTCCACAGGAAGGAATGATGCGATCTCTTTCAATTCCATCCCTTTGTATAAAGATAAAGGAAGGGCCATCCCAACGTGTGACTCTGCAAAGATCAGGGGGCTTCTCACAGGGTAGATTTCTGTTTGCCCTGGCAGATAGCTCGGTTGGCTAGAGCAGTGGTCGGCAAACTCATCAGTCAACAGAGCCAAGTATCAACAGTACAATGACTGACATTTCTTTTGAGAGCCAAACCTTTTAAACTTAAACTATATAGGGAGGCACATTCCTTATCAAGGTAGCGCCTGCATGTGGTATTTTGTGGAAGAGCCTCACTCCAGGGACCAATGAGCTGCATGTGGCTCACGAGCAGCGGTTTGCCGACCACTGGGTTAGAGCATTACCCCAAAGCGCAGAGGTTGCTGGCTCGACCCCTGGTCAGGGCACATATGGGCACAGATGTTTCTGTCTCCTCTTATTTTCTCCCTTCCTCTCTCTAAAAAAATCAATAAAATAAACATAAAAAAATAAAGAAAGAGCTGGTTTCTGTTAAACTGACAGGGAAGTACACAGTGAACAACAACCAAACACTAATAGAAGTTAAAAAATTCAGAATAGCATGCATATAGCGTGCAATCAATGGAACACATGGCCTTTAGCAGCTAAAAGACACGAACATGAATATTAAAATGGAAGACTGGAGAAGAAAAATCAGGAGCATATTTAACTAGCAAAGCAGATATTTTTTTAACACCACAGATTTTTTTTTTCATTTTGTAATAGATAACTTTTTTTCTTTTTTTAAGGTGAGGGGTGGGGAGATAGTAAGGCAGACTCCTGCAAGCACCCTGACCAGGATCCATCTGGCAAACTCATCTGGGACTGATACTGGACTATTGAGCTATTTTTAGTGCCTGAGGATTTTGTGCTTGGACCAACTGAGCTATCCTCAGTGTCTAGGACTGTGCTCAAACCAAATAAGCCACTGGTTGTGGGAAGGGAAGAGGGAGAGAAGGGGGAGAGGGATGGGAAGAGAAGCAGATGGTCACTTCTCTTGTGTGCCCCGACTGGAGATTGAACCTGGGACATTTGTACTCTAGGCTGACGCTCTATCCACTGAGCCACTGGCCAGGGCCAATAGATTACTTTCTATGCTTTACCGTTTTCCAGTAAAATGCTTATTTACTATTATCTTTCAATATAATTGCAGCTTTGTCTTTCTTAGAATCCCAGAAATTTAACTTCCATATTAGTAAGGACCTCCTACATATATCCTTAGTTGTCTAAATTTATATATTTGGACATTTTTTTAACAAAAGTGGGATGATGGTTGTTTTGTAATTTTGCTTTTTATTTAACATCACAATATAGATTTGTCTGTCATGCTGCTATGTTTTCTTATAAGTAATTCTGAATGACTGCATAGATTGCCACCAATGAATGAAAATAACTTCTTAAAGCTTCTTTGATGTCTATGAGTAAACTTTCCCAATACTGGATGCGTTCATTAAAACATTTTGCCATTACTATGAATAAAATAGATCTTCTTGTTTGTTATTTTTCACCTTTGACTACCAGGCATTTTAAAACTCTCTATATGTTATACTTCTGTGATGTGCCTTATTGATGTTTTCCATGTATTTTCAAATAGATACATTCTTTTCTAAGAGGTTTTGATATATGATGGTTACTCATCGTTTGGTTGGGCTTTTCTTGAGTTGATCATTGCCTTATCTAGTTTCAAAGTTTTAATTAAAACACAGAAGTTTACATTAGTATTCTGCCACATTTAATAACCTTTTCTTTAGGTTTTCTGTCATTACTGTTGTATAGTTCAAACATGGCTAGTCTTAAGAGTATATGAATACAAATGTCACATTTACAGTAATAGTTTTATCAGTACAGAGCTCTAAATTTCATACAAGCTTCATTAGAGGTGTTTTTTGTTGTTGTTGTTGTTGTTGTTTTGAGAGGCAGGGAGAGAGAGACAGGAACATCGAGTTGCTCCTTTATGTGCCCTGACTGGGGAATCGAACTGACAGCCTTCAAACTCCAGGAGAAAGCTCCAACCAACTGAGCTATCGGGCCAGGGATTAACTTTATTTATTATTTATTGGTTAATTTTTAGAGAGATAGAGAAAAAAGGAGAGAGAGGGGAGGGGGAAGGGAAACATTCATTTGTTGTTGCTTCCTGTGGATGCCCTGACTGGGGATTGAACCCACAACCTTGTCGTTTCAGGAGGACGCCCTTAAGTGATTGGCCTAACCAGCCAGGACCTTCCTGATTTTCCTCTGTGTACTCATGAAATAAAAATTTGTGACTTGGAGTTATCTTTCCTTCGGGAAAGATTGCAGGAACCTATTCCTTTATTGGTTAAGGACATTTGTGCCTAATTTTTTGTTTGTTTGTTTTGTGTGTGTGTGTGTGTGTGTGTGTGCGCGCGCGTGCCTTTTAAGTAAATTATTTCCCAGGAAGCCTCCTATTTCTTATGCAAATATGTCTCCACTGGGCACAGACCAACAGTTTGACAGACATACTCTGATCCAGTTAATGTCTGTTCTGTCCAGCTGAGTCCCCAGGGACACTTAGGTCCCAAATGTCTCTCTCCCAAATGTCAGAGAGAGTCCTACTTGCCTGGAAGGTGGGCAGTTATCTCAGTGTCTAAAATATCATGGACTAACATTCATTGTTCTTAGTGGTGGTGCAACGGAGCATTTATTTCGGAGCTTTCATGTGGGAAGGTAGAGGAAAATTAGCGATCCACACATCTTTTTTTGTATTCTAAATTCAGAAGTTTTTCCCCCAAAGGGATTTTAATATTTCTCAGCTCAAATGAAAACTCAAGCAATTGAAACATATAAAATCCAATACTATAATGTATGCTCAAATGTGTTCTTTTAGCTAAAAGAAAAATATAGCAGCAGATGGAACTTGGAATTTTCTTCAAGAAAGATTAAAGAATACCAGAAGGGTAAGTATCTTGGTAAACATAAAAGATCTATTTTTTTTTTGTAGAATCTTTATTTTAGATAGACATATAGCTTTAAAAGACTAATTTCTGTTTAAAGCAAAAAAAATTAACAATGTTGGATCTCTAACATATATAAAGTAAAATATAACGAGAGAACAAAGAACATTAACCAATGTAACCTAGTTTACACTTAATGAATGGTATGCCTTACAAATACACATGAAACCTTACAATGGAATATAGACTGGGTAGTAAAATGTGCCTTAATAAACAGGAAAGGCTTAAAATCATTCAGTTTATATCATCTGACCACAACAGTATTTAATTAAAAAGGAACAATATATTTAATTAAAAAGTATTTAATAAAATGTATTTAATTAAAAAGGAATACTTGAAAACAATCTATAAGCATTTGGAAATTTATCAAGATACCTCTACATACACCTTGGGTCCCAAAATAAATCACAGGTAAAAATTAGAAAATAGTTTGGATTGAATAATAATAAAAACACAAAATTGGCTGAATGAAATGAAAATAGCAATTAGAGGAAAATTTATGACTTTAAGTGCTTATATTACAAATGAAAAAGGATGGAAAATCAATTTACATAAGCTTCCTCATTAAGAAATGGAAAAGAAAAAAGTAAATTGAACCCAAAGTAAGTGAAGGAAAAGAAACAATCAAAATAAGAGCAGAAATCAATGATATAGAAAATGAATCCTTATAGAAAGTTAACGAAGTCACATGCTAAATTTTTGAAAACATTAATGATATTGATATCAATTATCCTCATACTGATCCCAAAGCCCCAGAAAGTTAGTTGATTTGTAGAAACTGACAAACTTATTTAAAAATGTAAATGTACATTCACTGGACCTAGGTAGTCAAAACAATTTTCTAAAAGATAAAGTTGGAAGATTTATATTACCTGACTTAAAAGATTTGTAAAGCTAAACTATATTGTGGTTTTGTTTTAAGGATGGACATGTGGGTAACTGAAATCAAATGAGATGTCCAGAATTGGATTTAGATATACAGAGACATTTGATTTCTGACCAATTTCAATGGGGGGAAAGTGACAATCTTATGGCTAGTCAATGGCGAAACTGGGGTGTAAATTTGGGTCGAAATCTAGAGTGTGTGACCTTGACCATTACAGTTCCTGCCTCTTATTAGACAGATCAAAAATGAATCACAGAGCCAGAGAAAAAAGCCAGGAGAAAACATTATATTGGAAGTTGGTCCCAAGCCCCTCACTGGGACGCTCAAGTTTTGCCAATAAATCTTGAGTCTTGAGATCAGGAAGGAATCGAGCATTAATGTAATGTTTGAGCTGTTTTTGTTTTTAAGTACTGTACCATATTTTTCTCTCCATAAGACACACTCCCCCCACCCTCAAAAGTGGAGGGGAAAATGCCCATGTGTCTTACGGAGCAAAAAATACAGTCTTTTATTAAATATTTTAACACACTCGTTGGTTCAGAATTTTTTTTTTCTTATTTTCCTCCTTAAAACCCTAGGTGTGTTTTATGGTCAAGTGTGTCTTTTGGAGCGAAAAGTATGGTATATTTTGTTCTAATTTTATTTTTTGATCTACATGTGCCTCAATGAAAGAGGAGGAAGAGGGAGACACTGAAGATTTGTAACAGGTGAAGGGTGGCCAGCGGAAGTTAAAGTATATGCTGCTCATTATGTCTAACCTAAAAATGTATCAACCGCTGTTGATACTGTCTTCATGGCACGGGCAGCTTTTATGATTCTCTTTGATAAGATGTTAAAATATTTTAAAGGTTTTCAGTTATAGGTCCATGTGTAACTTCCATCCCTTAAACATGTGTTGTTGTTGTGTTTTTGTTTTTTTTTCTGGAGAGTGAGAAATTTCTCCATCACAATGGACCCTCTCACAGTCACTGGGATTAGATGCGTGGTGACCATCTGGAGTCACCCGTACCGACCCACATCCCTGGACACCCCCCGCTTCCGGGACAACCAGCCACAGAGCCTGACACCACTGTGCTGCTCCTCACCCCGTAAGCCTCCTTGGCCTCCAGCCCTCCACTCCATCAGCCATGAATCACCCTGGATGGAAGAGAGGAGGGGAGGCAGCCTCCGCCTGGGTGATCACAGAATCAAAACATCCCACAATGCCTTGGGAAGATGCAAATAGAAGGGGAATGTAAGAAACCTCTAGCTCTTCCTTTGCCCTTAAAACATGAAGTCAGATGTGTCTTCGCCCATCAGGAAACCTGCTGAGTCTCCTAATTTTTCCCAAATTTGTGGGTGGAGCACAGCCAGACTGGGAAGACACAAGCAGTAGGTGAGTCTCTCCCTTAGGAAGGTGTGGCCCAGGGAACAAGGACCCACTGATCCATATCCAAGCACATGTAGGTGCAGTTTTAGTAACATTATCATGCATCTCATCTCATTCCCAGGAGCCAAGGGGGTGCAGCCTTGGAATGTTCCATCACCTCACTGGGCTCCCATACCACTGTCACTATGATGCTATTACTATGCTGATATGTCCCATCCACTATTACTATGATGATACTTGGGCTTGAGTCAGTATTATTGATAAATATAGATGAGTCGCATAGACTGCGGTTTAATCTGACTTCCATCAAGAAAGTAAGACCGTCATTCCTGAAAAGCCAGTGCTTCGAGGATTCCCCAGTAAAAACGATTCGACGAGAGGATCTGAGTATATCCCAGGTTTGTTAGGACGGACCAACTGAGGAAAACGTGTCTCTGCTAGTCGGCAGGCGTGCCTGGATTGGCTTGCAGCTTTGTGGGAAAAGCAAATTCGTGAAAATCCCCACTATGAGAAAAATCTTACTTAGGAGAGACCCTCACTGATGGCTTATAATCAATGAATGATTTTTAGTTTTTATAAAAATTCCAAAGAACCCTGGGATCTTGGTTTTGCTGAAGATAAGGAGGAGACTGAGAAGGAGTTAGAAATCCTGGATCCAAAAGACAAGAGGTGCAGCCATGGCCGGGTGGCTCACTGGATAAAGCATTGACTCAGTCACGGGTTCAACTCCTGGTCAGGGAATGTTCAAGAAGGAACCAATGGGCCCTGGCCGATTGGCTCAGTGGTGGAGCATCGGCCTGGCGTGCGGAGGTCCCAGGTTCGATTCCTGGCCAGGGCACAGAGGAGAGGTGCCCATCTGCTTCTCCACCCCTCCCCCTCTCCTTCCTCTCTGTCTCTCTCTTCCCCTCCCGCAGCGAGGCTCCATTGGAGCAGGGATGCCCGGGCGCTGGGGATGGCTCCTTGGCCTCTGCCTGAGGCGCTAGAGTGGCTCTGGTCGCGACAGGGCGACGCCCTGGAGGGGCAGAGCGTCGCCCCCTGGTGGGCGTGCTGGGTGGATCCTGGTCGGGCACATGCGGGAGTCTGTCTGACTGTCTATCCCTGTTTCCGGCTTCGGAGAAATACAAAAAATTAAATAAAAAAAAAAAAAAAAAAGGGAAGGAACCAATGAGTGCACAATTAAATGGAACAACTGAGTGGAACAACGTGTTAATGTTTCTCTCTCTCTCTCTCTCCCTCTTTCTCCCTTCCTTCTTCTCTTTTTCTCTCTCTCACAAATCAATAGAAAAGTAAAAAAAAATAATAAAACAAAAGAGAAAAGGCATTTCTTACAATACAACATGAGACATTTGCTTTGGGTATCAAGAAAGACACAGATTTAATAGAAGGCTGAACACTGAGAAATAATATCAGGTTGGCATTCCAGTTCCTTAGAGGTGGGGGTGAGAACAGAGTTACTAAGACTGCAACTCAGTTGTACTTTTAGATCTCTGTGAGCTGGATAAACACCTGTTACATAATTCTAGGGACTGGAATTTTGCTTTACTAGGATTAAACACTAAAGTGGTCACATGGGAATGCCCCATCGTCTTATTTAGCAAATGGACATATGTGGATGTGCATGTGCATACATGCGTGTGGGTGTGCATGTTTTTAATAGGTAGGGTGTGGAGAAGGAATTTTAATTCCAGGGCGATAGGGAAGTCAAAGATATGCATATAACATACGCAGCAGACGACACGGCCCACATTTATAAACTGGTGGAAATATTTTCTAGTCACTCAAGACCAGTTTCGCAGATTTGTTCGTTATGTAAAATTAAGAAATAGCCTTATCATTTAAAATATTTTTTTAGAAGTATCATTCATTGGAAAGAGGAGAGACAGAAAGGAAAATAACTTGTCTGTAATGCACATTTATTAACAAGTCATTCACTGATTTTCAGTGAAATACTCTTCACGTAACCTTGACTTTATTAAGGAGTCCTTAAGGTGCATTTGGAAGGCAGATAATGAGTTTGGGGAATAGCCTTATCTACATCAAGCTAATCTTTAACAGCTTGGAAAGGAATGAACAGTCAAGCTTTCCAATTTGAGTGGCAGAAGCAGGCTAAGATGAGACCATTTCCAACGCCCTTTTGATATGAAGACTTTTATAGGACATGGCAATGTTTTTATAAGCGCGCCTCATGGAGCAGCGGGGAGATAAAATAAATAAGAAATATAGAAAACGAGAAAGCTTTAATACCATTCTTGAGGGTCAAATGAATTGCTAGTTAAGAGAATAAAGAATTCTCCTGCTCGAGGTCTCTGAGTGGCACTTTGTATCTGGGTTAATAAAAGCGAGTCAGACGTCCCCAGGGGGAAAAAAAAAAGTGTTTCATTCAACGTGGCCTGTCTCCTTTAAAGGGAGGGACAATCTGAAGGGTGGGAGGGATTTTGAGTGGCATGCCATTGTCCAGACTGCACATGTCACATTGTTGGGGCTTCTATGGGAAGAAACGGGCAGAAACCTTTCTGACCCTTAGCAAGCGTAGGATTCTGTGTCTGTGTGGGTGTGTGTGAGGCGCCGGAGAGGCCAAAGAAATGGGGATGAAAAGAAAACTAATTGAGAAGTATCTTTCTAATGAGACAGCTCATATTTACGCATGTGCAGATGCCCAAGTTAGATTTCCCCCCTTTAGTGAAAACGTGAGTGCCCGTCTTTAGCATAAGAGTAGCCATCACATAAGAATATAAGAAACCTTTTTTTTTCTTTTTTTTTTTTATCCCTTCAGCTTCTTTACACAAGTGACATCACGCTCCAAGCTGAAATACGTTTTCAAAGCTTTCAACGTGTTCATTAGCAGAGCTTTTCATTCACAGTGGTGTTTCTGATCACCTTCAGGGAAGTCTTTTTAATTCGTTTGTTTGTTGACTGGTTTTCATTTTCAACCCCCTCCAAACCTACCTCCCGTCTCCTTCCCTCGACATTCTCAAAATCAGGTCCCTCTTCTGTCTTTCGGTTCTTATAAATTTAGGATTTCACCAAACATATCTTCAACCCAAAGGTCGCGACACAGGTTCAAACCAGAAAATTCCAATGCTTGTTTGAGACTTCCCTTTCCCCAGCTAGAAAAAGGACATTCCCCAAACCTGCTCACATGATTTCAACCCTTTCATGCTCTGTCAGCATTTATCCCGTTCTTTTTTCCCTCTGACTCTGGCATAAACACATTTCTTTATTTTGGTAAGACCCGAATGGATATTTGTAATTATTACTGGGCTCTAAAACGTTCTAATGCTGATTTATCTGCAGTTGGGAGAGATAGACAGTCATTGTGAGAAAAAGCAAGAAGAAGTTCTCCTTGAAGTCAGAAAATTTGTGGGGTAAGAAAGCTGGACTTCATGATGAGATGGAGCTTGTTTTTTTTTTTTCTCCTTTAAGAAGCAAGTGATAATTCATCTGCAAACACACCTTTCTTTACCCTGTTGTCAATAGAAAAGTTGTTTTGCTAATGGTTATCTGTCTCCAAGTCCTTGACCTGCTTGTAAACACTTTGGGCAGGAAAACCCTGGGCCGTGGCCTCGGGACTTTGCGTCAACAACAAGAGATAAAGTGACCACAACTTAACCTGACGTGGCCTGGAGTGGCCTCTGCTGCCCCTTGACCAGAGCTCCCCTAATCTCTCCCCTGAAGGGGCCGCCCCTGGAGGGACAGCCATTTACATGGCTTGACCAGCGGCCACCCGGCTCCTGCCTCTACTCGATTTTTAATATTATTACAGTACATTTTAAACCATCTTTTCCATTGATTGGGACTGGGGGAGTTCTATATGGCTGGTAAAAGTTGCCTCAATTTGTGTTTTTATGATCCTAAAAGAATTGGTACCAAAAGAGGAAAAAAACAAAACAAAACGAGGGTCGTACTGATTGATCAGAGTATCATATATGTGCCACATAAGCCCGCCCTCTTCCTGAGACGTTTTGAAATGAAGACGACTTTAAAAAAATACCAAATGTTGAAATCATTGTGTAAGTGTGTGTGTGTGTGTGTGAAGAGAGAGAATATGTGTGTGTAAGAGTGTGTGTGAGAGAGAATGTGTGTGTGTGAATGAGAGAAAGAGAGAAAGTATGTGTATGTGAGTGTGTGTGTGTATGTGTGTGTGTGTGTGTGTGTAATGAGTTACAGTTAGCCTTAGGCCAAATAATTTTCTCTTTCAATTTCTATTCCTCAGTGGACAGCCCTCCCTGTAGTGAAACTCACTAAAAGGGTGTCCCTTGCTAATTTCCCTCAGTTTCCTTTTTTTCACCCTCTTTTCCTGTCTGTTGGGCTTTCCTTTGCTACTTTTGAACCACGCACACCTCTACCTTTTTGAAATTAACTTTACTCAGTAATGCATGGCTTAAGTCAGTGGTTTTCAACCTTCTTACACTCAGAGACTGGTGAAAATAGGAGAATGGTTTTGCGGATCGCGAAGACAAAAATCACCCTTCACATAAGCCAATTCGACTAAGATCATTGGGTCTAGATCTAGAATCTCTGTACAACATCAGGGTGGTTAACTCTTTCATAGACAGGCATGTAATTTTTGGCAGACAGGTCCGTGGGGCAGCAGTTAAAAATCAGTGGCATAAATGTTCCTGAAATGTTGTTTTCTGGTGAAATTCTATTGGCTTCATTGACCAGCGGAGTCTGGTTCAGTGCCTTTCTAGGTCCACCATTCTTTGACCTTCCAGAATTATCTTCTTTCTACTCTAACCTTTACAGCTGTGATGTCCTTGATTTCTCTCATCATTGTCTCACTGTTCTTTCTTACCTGCGTTTTGCCTCAGGTTTAGTTTGTTCAAAACTAACTGTACACACATGCATACAAAAGCTAAATGTACACAAAATTAACACGTATCTCTTGCTGGGTGCTTTGTGGAGATAATAAAAAGAAAAATAACACGGGGCAGCAGTTTAGTTTGGCTAGATCTAAAGGGACAGTCTTGGCCCTGGCCAGTTGGCTCAGTGGTAGAGTGTAGACACAGTATGTGGATGTCCCGGGTTCGATTTCCAGTCAGGGCACACAGGAGAAGTGACTCTCTGTTTCTCCACTGGTCCCCCTCTCATTTCTCTTTCTCTCTCTCTTCCTTCCCCTCCTGCAGCCATGGCTCAATTAGAGTGAGTTGTCCTGGGCAATGAGATTGGCTCCATGGCCTCTGCTTCAGGCGCTAAGAAGAGCTTGGTTGCTGAGCAATGGAGCGATGCCCCATATGGGTAAAGCATCGCCCCCTAGTGGGCATGTTGGGTGGATCCCAGTCAGGCCACATGCAGGAGTCTGTCTCTCTGCCTCCCCTTCTCTCACTAAAAATTTTTTAAAAATTAAATAATATAAAGGGACAGTCCCATTCCTGAATGGAGTGCTCAGTAAAGCATTCACACATCAGAATCAAGGAAGCCTTCTGTGCGATTCCGATGTTGCTTTTAAAAATGAAATCAATATACTCATTTATTTGTGATGGTTGTGTAACTAAAGATTTTCTGCTGTAAATTTTATGCCTACGCTTCATGTTTTAAGCATGAGTCTTAAAATAATAGTGTGGACAGTCTTTGGGTTTTATTTCCAGTGTTTAAGGTCATCATTCTTGAAACTGTGCAGAGCTCAGAATGTCAGCGTGATGGTGAATAAGAACTCTGCTGCGTACGGGGCACAGGCTGTTCTGTTGGCGTTTCCCTACGGTGATTAGTCCTTGCTTGAGGCATAAGTCAACTAAGAAAGAAGGCCAAGGCCTGACCTGTGGTGGCGCAGTGGATAAAGCGTCGACCTGGAAATGCTGAGGTCGCCTGTTCGAAACCCTGGGCTTGCCTGGTCAAGGCACATATGGGAGTTGATGCTTCCAGCTCCTCCCTCCCTTCTCTCTCTCTCTGTCTCTCCTCTCTCTCTGTCTCTCTCTCTCTCTAAAAAATGAATTTAAAAAAAAAAAAGGCCAAGAAGGGTCGTTTTGAGTCTGTTAACCTGAGTAACAAGAATACTGATTCTTTCAATACCGGTTTAGCACCTTGGTGATCTGGACCTTTGGGTACTATCATTGACATCGCTCCCTGGTAAGCGGGATAGAATTGGTCAAGGCTTTCTCTGAAATAGAACCCAAACTTGTGCAGAAAGTTGTACTGAAAATATATATGCAGATCAATGATTAATTACAAAGTGAACGTCCCTGTAACAATCTCATTCATGGCAAGAAATGGAACATGACTGGCATCCTCGAACTGGGCCCCTCTCAATTGCTCCCGCTGATGGCTCCTTCCAAAGGTGACTCAATCCTGACGCTTATCTAATCACCTCCTTGTTTTCCTATACCACCTAAGCATGCATCCTAAACACTCCAGTTTACTGTATCTTTTTCACTTTCTTCTCTGAATGGAATCAGATGACTTTAATTCTTTTGTGTCTGGTCTCTTTGGTTCAGCATTGTCTTTGTGTGATTGATTTCTGTGTATATCTAGCTATAGTTGGTCCATTGATATTGCTGAACAGTATTATATTATGTTAATATACCCCAAACTACCTACTATTGATGCATTTGGGTTCCTGATACTTTGTTTGTGTCATTTGAGATATTTATATACAGTTTTTCCTTGGCTCATGTGTTGGATACAATGATTTCTTTAAATATCAATCGTACTTTGGACGCCTGAATTAACCCAAAAGAGTTACCAAGGATTCTCACGTTTATATTTTGCCACATTCGACTTTCTAAAACTTTAGCATTTAGATACTGTAGTTTCACTTTCTGGTAGTCAGACTTTGATGGTGAGCTATAATGTCTTCAAGAAAAGAGCTGGAAAAGGTTTCTCTTTTACTCCTATGTGAAACACAGTGACAAGAGAAGGTATAAGCTTTTCTGATGTCCGACTAGGTGGCGGTGCAGTGGATAAAGCATCAGCCTGGGAGCTGAAGCCCCAGGTTTGAAACCCCGAGGCTGCCTGCTTGAGGGCAGACTCATCTGGCTTGAGCAACTGGTCACCAGTGGAAGCATGGGGTCATAGACGTGACCCTAGGGTCACTGGCTTGAGCCCCAAAGTAGCTGGCTTGAAGCCCAAGGTCGCTGGCTTGAGCAAGGGGTCACTGGCTCAGCTGGAGCCCCCCGGTCAAGGCCTATATGAGAAAGCAATCAATGAACAACTAAAGTGATGTAATGAAGAATTGATCTCTCTCTCTTCCTGTGTTGAAATTCAACAGTGAAGCCATTTGGACCATGGCCTGCCTTTCTCTTTTTCTTAACTTCCCCTCCTTTCTCTCTCCTCTCTCTCTTTCCCCAGACTAATACAGCCGGAATGGTGAAGCCATTTTAAACAACAGAACTACCTACACAGGGGACCAACAGTTCTCTGAAACACACTGAAAAAGATGGCCCATTCCCGCTGATATCAAACTCTCTACATATACACTCAACTGTTGATTTCATTTTATAAGGGGAAAAAAAAAAAATCGCTTGGATAAAATTAGACACAGGAACCTAGTTTTCAGATGAAAGGGCATGATATTGTTTATTGATTCAATAGTGTCATTTTTTTTTTAAACATGACTACACATATGTATGTTCCCACGCATACATGTTTAAGTGACAGACAAGCCACGGGCTTGTGAGTGTGGTTGTGTTTGTAGTTAAACAGCCAAGAGCAAACATATCATTAGCCCTTCAACCGTGTGATTATGTGGTCTTAGCATGACTCACGGTGAGACAGGACAGCTTGCACGAACACTGGATAGTCACAGAAAGTAACGTGTAAGAGACACTTTTCTGTAATTGGTTCCAGGGCAAAGGGCTGATTGCGGGTATAAAAGCCTCCAGATCTGCATTCGGTCTGACTTCTAATTAGCGAAGCAAAAAAGAGCTGAACTTTGGAAACGGTGATGAGTCCATGATCTTTCTTCCCTTTAAGAAAATAATCACTTTGCCCTTGAACTCCAAAAGGCCTTGAAATCAACTGACTCTTCTCTTAAACTCCTTAACAAGCGTGGGGATTACAGGCGAGTACTGGAGACTGGTTCATATTAGATAAAAATAATGACGGACGACAGAATTCCACCTCTGAATAAGCAAGTTCTTCTTACCTGATTCGTTCCTCTCCCTTCCTCCCTTCCTTTTCCCCTCCCTCCCTCCTTCTCTCCTTTCCTTCTTTCTTTCTTAGGAGATACTCTGATTTTCCTGTTGCCAAACCATGTGCAATGCAAAAAAAAAAAAAAAAAAAAAAAAGGTAAGGCCAGTAGAGAAAGTCAAATTGAATGCAGAGTTCTACTTAAAAGCTATTTTCTATAAAATGTTGGTAGTAGGCGTAGTGTTAAATTCATTCAATCAAGTATACCATGAAAGTGAAATGTAATTAAAATCGTAACTTATCTATTTCTTTCTTATTAAAATAAGTCCGCGGAAGTTTGTTACATTTTCATTGTTGTAAGGAAGTAAAATTGTAAATGAAAAAAAGCATTGTCCACACCCTCCCCATTTCAGGTCCAGGATGTCCTAATTGTCTTAAAACCTGTTCTTAACGATGTCAGAAAATAAGTAAATACTACATCCAGGTAGCAGTTCCTTGGTACTTCGGTTGAGAGTCTGTTGATCTCTGTGTATAATGATTTTGCTGACTGTCGATCTCATTGTCACCCCTTAAATCAGTGGTTCTCAACCTTCCTAATGCCGTGACCCCGCAATACAGTTCCTCATGTTGCGGTGACCCCAAACCAAAAAATAATTTTGGTGGCTACTTCATAACTGTAATTTTGCTACAGTTATGATTCGGAATGTAAATACCTGATATGCATTATGTATTTTCCGATGGCTTTAGGCGACCCCGCTGGGGTCGCGACCCACAGGTTGAGAACCGCTGCCTTAAATGAAGACTTGAACCTGCTGTTGGTCACTGGGAAGGAAGACACAGTCTACACGTGGTCTGAAGATGTAGCACAAATCTCCCCCTCCTCTGCCAACCATTCCCATGAAGAGAATAAACTGTAATGAAGCAAGGATGGGGGGGGCAGGGGAGGAAAGACAAGGAAGTGAAATACAGTGGATTTGGGGAAACAATACAACTTATGAGGTTCATATTTAAATTATGTGTATTTTTTTTTGTGTGTTGGTGTTTGTTTTTTGTTTTGTTTCAAGAGAGACATAGGGAGAGGGAGAGAGAGAGAGAGAGACAGGAACATGGAGCTACTCCTGTATGTGCCCTGACTGGAGAATCGAACCAGCAACCTTAGCGCTCTGGGAAAACTCTTCAACCAGTCAAGCTATCCGGCCAGGGCAGGATTCATATTAAAGTTCTGAGCTCACAGATATCAAATGTTCTTCTCTCTTCCTGAGACTTGGATGAAACTTAACACCCCTGCCTTGGAGAAAGAGTCCCAGATTAAGTAGTACTAAATATCAGGGATGACAATATCCTTTTGCTTTCCCCTTTTGGCAAAACCTTGAAAGTTCCATTCTCGCCCTGGCCGGTTGGCTCAGCGGTAGAGCGTCGGCCTGGTGTGCGGGGGACCCGGGTTTGATTCCCGGCCAGGGCACACAGGAGAAGCGCCCATTTGCTTCTCCACTCCCCCCCCCCTTCCTCTCTGTCTCTCTCTTCCCCTCCCACAGCCGAGGCTCCATTGGAGCAAAGATGGCCCGGGCACTGGGGATGGCTCCTTGGCCTCTGCCCCAGGCGCTAGAGTGGCTCTGGTCGTGGCAGAGCGACCCCCCCCCCAGGGGCAGAGCATCGCCCCCTGGTGGGCAGAGCGTCGCCCCCTGGTGGGCGTGCCGGGTGGATCCCGGTCAGGCGCATGCGGGAGTCTGTCTGTCTCTCCCCGTTTCCAGCTTCAGAAAAATACAAAAAAAAAAAAAAAAAGAAAGTTCCGCTCAGGGTCGGAAGACATTCTGCAGGCTTCAGAACTTGCTAACATGGTACATTCACTCCTTCAATGTCCCCAGCCTCTCCATCCTTCTTCTTCCAACGTCCCTACCTACTTGTTTGGATTGAATGAATGTTTTTGATGGATTGATAGGCTCATCGCTTCACAGTGAATCTGAGGCCCCAGTGATGATGTTTTTAACTCTGTGGAAGCTTCTGGTATAGAAGGTCAATGGCAGGTGTGTGTTTGGACAACGCGTCCTGAGCATGCGCTAGATTCCGCGGACCGCACTCACACCCATGGACGCCCGCTGAGCAAGGCGCAGTCACTGCGCCCGGGGACTCTCGCTGAAACAAGTGACGAATCGGGTGCCAGGAAGGTGCAAAGCCTGTCGTGCTGGGTGGGACAGGGAAAGGGTGTTGGTATTTATAACATGAGTGGAGCAGATCATGGCAAACTAGACAGCAAGAGGCAGTGGGTTCCAACGGCAGTTATATTATTGAAAACATCTCTGTAACTGGGAGGTGTCATCTTCTTGGAGCTGCTGATTTAGGTTCTGGGGAAGTGATATCCTCTGTGTCCTCAATGTTGACTTCCTTTATTTCAGGAAGCCACCAAAGACAACTTCTTTTTTTTTTTTTCCCAGAGTTTAGGACTTTTAATTTGTCCCAAAGTTGCTTAAGCAAAATCATGATAAAACATTCTGCTCTCCTTTAGACTCCCAACACACACACACACAAAAACTATTTGTAGAAAAAAAAAATGGTTTTGTACATGGGAAGAAACAATATAAATTCAAAAGTTACAGATAAGGGTTAGCTCTATCGCTCTTCTCTTTAAAAAGTTTATATGAATATCCAGTCAAAACCAACAGGGTGTCTCCTTTGAAATGTTATCTGTGCATGTTTCCAAGTAGACCACAGGACTGGCTGCTGTCTTGGAATGTCCTTAAAAGGCTCTGTCATTGATCAGGTAACAGGGTAAAAACCCCAGAGTCCTTTCTTTCAAATGGAAGAGGGAAAGACAGGGACAGAAGAAAACTACTCAAACTTCGACTTCTTTCCTTGTGGCTTGTGGTCTCCGCCGCCGCCTCTGCCTTCTCGGAAGCCTCCCCGACCTCCAAAACCGCC
Source organism: Saccopteryx bilineata (assembly GCF_036850765.1). Taxonomy (NCBI): domain Eukaryota; kingdom Metazoa; phylum Chordata; class Mammalia; order Chiroptera; family Emballonuridae; genus Saccopteryx; species Saccopteryx bilineata. The sequence continues at coordinate 64,556,890 of NC_089496.1, forward strand.
CCGAACTCAGCCACCAAACCCGCCTCGCCCTCCTCTGCCGCCGCCTGGCCCTCCAAAGCCACCTTGGCCTCCACCGCGGCCTCCGCGAAGCCACCTTCACCCTTAGGCGTGGCCCAGTCCAAAGTAACAAAGACGACTTCTTATGGGAACAAGTGAGAGCAAGCATCTAGCCCTGTTCGAGGACAAAACGGAGAGACCCTCTGATATCTAAATAAAGTGGCTACAGCATCAACGGTGACAGGTGAAGATTTGACTTGGGGAGAGGGGGTGAACACACAATACAGGGCACAGAGATGGGTTGTAGGACGGGGCGCCTGAAACCTGGATAATTATGTTAACCTGTGTCACCCCAGTAAGTTCAACTGAAATAAATAAAGTTGCTTTACAAATGGACATGACAAATGTACTACTTACTGTTTAGTAATATGAATCAGAAAAATCTTTAACCCTTGTCAAAGGTTGAAAAGTGATTTTACAAAGGGGACAAGTAATCCCCTTTAGGTGGAGTGATTTAGAACTCAGTATCTTAGATCAAGGGGTCAGCGAAGGAAGTCTTGGATTGGATAAGTAGTGAGTCTCTTTAGCTTCTATAGGGATAGGGCGGAGTCTGTCTCCCAGCGAGGCCTAATTTTGGAAGGAAAGACAGCCAAGAATAAATTAAAATTTTATTTTACACCATGGAAGACAAATGTCTATAGGAGCAGCTGCCTTCTGTACTTAGGCTGAAGAAAAAGAAGTCAACTGAAGATTTAAGAAACAAAACTCCCTTGATTTGAATTCCTGGTCTGGGAACTTGGCAACTTATTAAAGTTTTATAAACAAGGACAGAGCTACGCCTGAGCCCAGCTCTCAGTGTGCATTACTGTGATTATATAATTCTTATTTTGTCTATATTATATGCTTCATATGTATATATAATTATATAATCTGAGACGTGTCATCCTTGGTGTCAAAGTCGGCATAAAGCAGGAACATCTCATGGTCTCAGAGAGTCAATTTCTCTTGGAGGGAAGGCTTATCTGTCTCCTGTTACATTGTCCTTGTAGAGAATTGGGGGTGCTAGACAGGGCAAGGGGGGCCCCTATTTATTGCCAATTCTATCTGGATGATTTTTTTTTTTAACCAGCACATAAAAGAGATATATCAAATTGCCTGATCAATGTAAGTTTATTATTGCTTACCCAAGTGTTTAATAAACCCACCCCTGTCCTGGGCATAGCTTCACATACTTCATTGACTGTAACAAAGCTGCCCTTTGCTTCTTGACCAACGTGGTCATATAAACTATAATTAGGCACTAATTATGGGCTCTGCTGGTCAGAGAGCAGAAAGCAGGATCCATGACGAAGCACGGGCCAGAACGAACCTTTGAAGGAGATATTTGTTGTTAAAAATATTATGAGATAAACAAAACAAAACACAGGAATGAAAAAAAAAATGTAAGGTAATTTTTTGTCCAGTCTCCTGCTCCCTAATGTCTATCATGAGGTCATCAACCTCATACATCACTTTACTCTTTTGTGAATGATAACAAGAAAATAATTTTTATTTTACTTTTTTCTTCTTTTTTTAAGTGAGAGTGAGGGAGAGAGAGATAGACTACTGCATGTGTCCCCTCCCCCCACCGGGATCCACGGGCAACCCATGTCTGGGGCCGATGCTCTGCCCATCTGGGCAGAGCAAACTATTAAGCTACTTTTAGCACCTGAGGTGGAGGCTCCACAGAGCCATCCTCAGCACCCGGGGCCGATGTACTTGAACCAAGAACCAATTGAGCCATGGCTGCTGGAGGGGAAGAGAGAGAGAAAAGGGTGGGGTGGAGAAGCAGATGATCGCTTCTCCTGTGTTCCCTGACCAGGAATCAAACCCGAGACTTCCACATGCCAGGCTGATGCTCTACCACTGAGCCAACCCCCCCCAGGCTGATAACAAGAAAATACTTTTTAAAGCAATGGCTTGATTTCTCAGAGTTGAGTAAAATGATGCTACCTCCGGAATAACCACCAAATGCGAGTGATTATTGAAGTTCTTGGTCTGTGAGAGATGCGATTTCAATGAGTATGACGCATGCAAAGGTAGCTGGGAAATCCGTCTCTGGTTTGCAGACATCATTTAAAAATCCAAGATGCTTTTTCTCTGAGATGTTTTCATTGGAGGGAACGATATGGTCTGAGCAGCAGAAACATGTGGTTTACTATGAACACACACATGCACACACACATGCACACACACATGCATGCACACACACACACACACACTTAGTGGGGCCACCTGGAGGCAGCTTGTAAACATCCCTATGACCTCACCTTGACACTTGTCAGGAGGGGTGTCCCGGCCATGGCCACGTGCATACTTTTTACAGGAGCTTAGCATGGAAGAGACATATTTAACAGTTTATAACTGTCTCGGTGACAGCAAGTTCTAATTTAAAACTCCTGTGTAATACTTGTTAGGGAGCTTTAATATCAAAAGGCCAGCCAAGGTCCCCCATGAAAAATTTCTAGACAGGGAGAGAAATGAATCCTTTTTAGTGATGTTTGCCTTCTGCTCGTCAGTAGGCGATCTTGACTTCGTGTTTTATACCCAGGTTTCGTCAGGGAAAATTTCCTCCTTGAAAAGCAACCAGAAAAAAGAAAAAGGAAAAAAAAGAAAAACCCAGCAATACTCTATGATATGTATTTGAAGTGAAATGTATTTCAAATGCCAAAAGTACCACTCGAATTTCAGAGTGCTTTTAAAGAAACTATGTTTTGCTTTCCTGGGAGACTTCTGCTAAAGTGGCGAGGATGAGACGGTGTGTGGTCCCTTTAGGAACGCATCCGTTTTAGAAGGATGAGCGTGGTCCCCGCACTTCCAACTGGCATGGCTCACCTTACCCTCACACCTTTACCTGTAAGGACTCCTGCTTGTTACAATAACCTTTGGAGGGGGGGTGGTATAGACGCAAGTCAGGCAAGTAAAGAAGCTCCCTCCCCGTGATCAAGTCCTGCTTGGTAAAAGGCCACTCGTCTAGCTGTCACAGGGCAGGACCAGCTCACAGACCACAAGAACTAGGAAATGTCATAGCCTCTTTCCCTAGATGCCTTCTGGGAATATCTTTGTCTCTCTATGCATGGCAAGTATACATGCCTCTACAGATGCTCAATCAGCAGCATATGTGTGTGTGTGAATACATTGTGGTATGTGTGAATAAAACTGGGTTGCCACTCACAGACAACATTGCACTGGGGTTTCCTTGTTAAGAAGGACTATTAGGACTCCTACACAAACTTGTGAAAAATGGCCTAAAAGAAGAAAAACTATTTTCCAAGATATTTATTGTTTCTAGAGTAATCTCAAATGACACAAGAGCTTGTTGAGTCTTTGTCTGTTCGGAAATGAATTACCTGGGCAAATGTAACAGGATGTCGATAGGTTGATATTTATGGAGTGCTTTTGGACTATAGGATGAAAAAAAAAACTGCTATTAAAGAACACATTATTATTGTTCCTTTTATCATTTATATGACATGCTATATTTAATAGTTATATATGCCTCTGATTACCTATTTTTGTCTTCATGAATGTGTGCATCTTTTAATGGCTGTCTCAAGTAATCTTTGGAAAGAATTGTGTGTAGGGGTAAAAGTCTCTCTGGGAAATAAAATGGAATTGTAAAAAAAATGATATCTGACTTGTGGGGGGATATTTTCATACTTTGGACAATGCATTTGACATATGTTAGTTCAATGGGTGGCATGCATTGATACAATTATCATTTTCTTTCTTCCTCAATAGAATGAAAAATGGGAATAATCTTTAATACTAATGAGTTTGTGTTTAAAAGCATTATTGATTTCTTCTCATGAAGACATCGCATTTCTTTATAATTCATGCTTTACTAAGATTTATTAACAAATAGAGTAGAAAATGGATTTTCCAGAACACCTATTAGCAGGTAGATGTCAGTCCTGGAGCACAAAGCCTCTTAAATTTGCATTAGGAGAAAACTCTCATGATGGTTTTGACCTAGTGACGGGTCATGCGCACCTGAGAAATTAAACAAGGGATCTTTTGGTTGTTCTCGGTCACCAGTTACAATGTCATCAACGTTGATTAGCTTCTCTTGTTGGAATCCACCGGGCCATCCTCACGGCTGAGTCTCCCCCACTGTGGTAGACCAAATGCAGGGTTCCAACACCAGAGACTTCATTCCTTTCTTCACCAACATGCCTTACTACCCTGTGTCTCCCTGGTCCCCGCCCCCCGCCCAGGGCCACACGACTCCCTGTGGGTGACCCTTCCCTGTGTGACTAGCAGACTTCAGACTCAGAGACACTCTTTTTCCATGGAAGGACATCACTAGTGGCAGAATTCCACCCCATGGTGGCACCCGAAGGCTCCTAAGCCTTCCTTTCAGCAGGGTAACATAAACGGCGCATGTCCCACTTGAAGTGTGCTTTCTCATGGTTGGGAGTTACAGGTCTTAGTGTAAAAGACACTAGCGTGCTCAGCCCCTGACTCTCTGGGTCCCCACCGCCGGACTCATCATCTCTTTCCACCATTATCTTCCGCCATTCCCAACTGAACACGTCCTCTTCTCGGTAAACTGCCCCTCTCCCTGTCCATTAAGGGTCCCTACTTCCTCACATGGGGACTAAAGCCCACCCTCGCTGCCTTCTTCTCTCCTGGCGCTCCGGGGTTGCTGACGCTATTCCCGGTGACTCCGGCATGGCGGCCCGCCTTCTATCGCCCTTCTCCAGAACTCGCACCAGATGCCACGTGGCAGCGGCCAGCGGCTGCGGTTCTGTCCTGCTGTTTGTCCGTGTGACCCATGTCCCTTCCCAGACTGCCATGTTGGGGGTCCTCCTAGGGAGGGAGGGAGATGCCATGCACTTGGAAATGACTTAACTTAACTGGAGTCACGGTTAACCAGACGTCAGTAACCGAATAATTAACTGAGGGGAGGAGCAAGAAGGAGGGAATGTTTCTGAGCACTTATGACTTCCCAGTGAAATGAATTGTTAACCATTTCACCGAGGCCTTGTAGTACATCCTCAGAACAGCCCTATCCGTAGATGGGTAATCTTCCTCCCAATGAATGGATGAGAATACTGGGTCTCCAAGGTGGGTACCTTGCCTCGCATCAACCCACTAGCCAAGAGTGGGCTGTACACCCCAATCTGTGTCCCTGTCACGTCTCCCGTGGAATCCAACTGCCCCGGTTAAATAATGTCTAAACGAGGAATGTGTCCACTGTGGCTCGCTCCCCGCCAATGCTACACAGAGCGGCCAGAATGACTGTGATCAAATATAACACAGGCAACAGCATTCTCAGGTTCAAACAAAGTCAATGGCTTCCTGTCACAGTCAGAGTAAAATCCAAACTCCTTAACCCAGCCTACAAAAGTAGCCTGCCCTGGTTCTTGCTCACCTCGTTGACACGCTCCTACCTGCCTGGGTCTCTTCTTTACTCCATCCATATTGCTGCTCAGATATGTTACCTCTTTAGAGAGGAAGTTTTTTACCCTTCCTGTCTATCATAGACCTTTCCACCTTCTTTTTAAAAAAAAATTTTTTATTTGATTGATTTTTAGAGAGAGAGAGAGAGAGAGAGATAGGAACATCGAGCTGCTCCTATACATTTCCTGCCCGGGGATCAATCTGGCAACCTCCGGGCTTTGGGACAATGCTCTAACCAACCGAGGTATCTGGCCAGGCAGACTTTCCCTCCTTTTCGTCTCTAGCCCATTGCCCTGCCTCGATCTTCCTCTGGGCATTTTATCAACACCAGACCCCACGTGACGTCCTTGACAGTTGGGCAGAGCGCTCTGCAGTTCAGTGACTCTGCACGTCCTCTCTCCTTCTCTATCCCCGGCGTCTAGAACCGGGGTAGGTTCTCCGTGAGTCACTAAATTAACATTCAATAAACTACCCTATTCCATCAGGGCCATGTGGGCAGTTGAGGGCTGGCTTCGGTCCTGATGCTGAATTGGACCGCTCAGTTTCACGCACAGAAGGTCGAGAGTCACGCGGGGTGCACAGAACCACGTAGTCGGAACTACAGGGCACATGGTCTAAGGAAGGGGAGTCCCACTTACCGCGAGAGCAGGTTTGAAATAGATTCTCTACGGAAAGTCTAAGGTCTATGTTGGCTTTCATTGCTCAAGCCGTTTGCACAGGGACAAGAGGTCACACGGCAACTCCCTCAGGCACACGCGTCTCAGGGTATCAGGCAAGAAGTTCATTATGAAAGGAAACTAACGTGTTGAATCACGAAAGGCCATTGCTCTCTATACTTTGTATTTCCTTATTTGGCTTCCTAGGGATACAAGTTATCCTCCTTTCTCTGCTTTAGGAATGAGGACCAGGCCTGAACCGAGCCCTGCTCTTGCGACCGTAGAGCTGACATTTGTGTGCAAGACGGTCAGCACACCCTCACAGAATTCAAGATCTGCTCCCCCACGCATGCATGCATTTCTTTATTGGATGTCCCTGCTCCATTCACTTTTGCTAGTTACACGTACCTCTTCCTAGGCCTGCACTTCCCACCCACCCCCAACCCCAAGACACAAATGTACACACACAACAAAGCGACCTCAAAGCTGCGGAGGACCCCGGAGGACCGCCAAGGATCTGGGCTGAGGTTTCCTGTGCCAAGAGCTCCCCTGCTAAGCTAGGAATATGACACCTCCTTTTGCCTTCCCTGACACTTCAAGACAAATCTTAAACCAGATACTCTCCTTTTAACCCTGTTGTTACTGTCTTGTGCAGCGCCACAGCAAAGAAAGGACGTGCTTTTAAAATGGGGACTCAGAGAAGACAGAGGTCAGAGACACAGAGTGCACACTTAAGAGCGATTCCCCATAGGGCTCGTGCGTGATCTCTGCTAACCACACTTCCTCCTGCCCGTCCCCCCCTTCCTGTGCAGTGGTAAGTAAATAAATGAACCAACAAGCCACACGCTACTCTGTTTTCTTCCGAGAGGATAATATAACCTAAAAGTTTGTTTCTTTTTTTTTTTTTTTCTGCGCCTCTTATGAGCCAGACCCTGGGGGGCAGTCCCGTTACATATATTATTTCATTTATCTTTGTCACAGCCCCTTACAGGCGGCACTAATGACCAAGGGACTGACTGACTCTCAGAGAAACGAGTTTATTTAAGACCAAACAGCTCAGAAGTAGCTCAGCTGGGATTTGAATTTAAACCGAATGATTCCAGCACCCAAATTGTTTTTGCTTTCTTCTGCTATGGAGCAAAGCATGAATGGGGCGGGGGGGGGGGGAGTGGGCTTGGCAGAGAAAGGTGACTGCCATTGAGTGTTATTGTATCAAGACCTCAGACGGAAGTTTAACAGTGGTCACCATGAAGACGCCTGCATGGAGCATGCATGGTGGTGTTAACATGACGCGTGTTGAGGTGACATGTGCTTGTTGAGAGGCTGATGTCTTTGCGCTTTACGTGTTGCCTGCGCTGCCTGACCCACTCGTGCCGGTCGGCAACAGTTGACACAATCAAGCAATAAACGACCTGAAGGAAGTCACTTGTGTGCAGCCCCGTGCTCGGGCTGGGAGCGGGGACTTCCTGGTGAGCAAAGCTAACAGCGGATGAGTCCGTGCTTTTTACCAGCAGACTCCTGGGCCCCTTCCTTTCTGAGGTGACACCACCCAATACCAGCTCAATCATGTCAGAGCTGTGACAGCCCTTTGTTGGCATGTTGACATGGGTTTCTAGGGAGAAAACTGGAAAGAGGCAACTATGAAATGAATGTCTATCAAAGCACATATGGAAATGAACAGTTGGGCCCTGGCTGGTTGGCTCAGTGGTAGAGCGTCGGCCTAGCGTGTAGGAGTCCTGGGTTCGATCCCCGGCCAGAGCACATAGGAGAAGCGCCCATCTGCTTCTCTACCCCTCCCCCTCTCCTTCCTCTCTGTCTCTCTCTTCCCCTCCGGCAGCCGAGGCTCCATTGGAGCAAAGATGGCCCAGGTGCTGAGGATGGCTCTGTGGCCTCTGCCTCAGGCACTAGAATGGCTCTGGTTGCAACAGAGCAATGCCCCGGATGGGCAGAGTATCGCCCCCTGGTGGGCGTGCCGGGTGGATCCCGGTCGGGCGCATGCGGGAGTCTGTCTGACTGCCTCCCTGTTTCCAACTTCAGAAAAATACAAAAAATAAAAAAATAAAAATAAATTTAAAAAAAGAAATGAACAGTTGATTCTTTTTCTTTTTCTTTTTCAAAAAGGAGCCTAAGCTGTGAAGAAAGTTGAGATTTTGGTTAACTGTATGGCCTGACTGCTAAAACCCATCCAACTCTCTCCAAAGAACCAAGCAGCCATCAACCACATAATTCTCTTTCTAAATGGGCACCATAAACCATCAAGGACCTGGAGGACATGTAAAACCAGAGGCTCAACATCCAGCCCTGAATGTACCAGATTCAGACCAACGATTTTTTGTTTTTAGTGAGAGGAAGAGAGATAGAGAGACAGACTCCCACAGCACTCTGATGGGGATTTCCCTGGCAACCCCCATCTGGGGCCAATGCTCAAATCAACTGAGCTATTTTTAGTGCCTGAGCCTGACACACTTGGACCAACTGAGCTATCTTCAATGCCCGGGCTGATGCTTGGACCAATCAAGCTAATGGCTGTGAGATGGGGAGAGGGAGAGAAGGGGGAGAAGGAAGGCAAGATAAGCACATGGTCACTTCTCTTGTGTGCCCTGGCCTGGGATCGAAGCCGGGATGTCTGCACACCAGGCCAACACTCTATCTATCCACTGAGCAAACTGTCCAGGGCCCAGACCAATAATTTGAGGACATAAATCACTTCTAGAAGGCTGATTTGGAGGCATTTAAAAAAATACTCAGTTGCCTTCCCCATGTTTCTCATGAGATAGCTACACGAGGGCATGAGTTTGAGTCTCATCTCTGGCATGGAAAATCCAGCACAGATGTCTCAGAGGGTAGACTTTGGGTCCCCTTTCCTTCCTTAACTGCTTGCAACATGCTTCACGAGGCTGGAACTTTAAAATGTTAAAAATGCGATCTGATACCATCACTTGCGATGACTGCTGAATCTGAAAGGCTCTTTGAAGTCTCGCCCTCCTTCCTACGGCGCGTACGGATGCCGAAATGACAACCTTCGGGCTGGATATTAAAATGTACAACCTCCCCTGCTCTTGTAACGCTTGGCTGATAAGCAGTTATTGTCCTGAAAGCCAGTCATTGGAGTTGAAAGATAAATATTATTCCATATCTTATTGAATAAAATATATTATATCACAGGTGATGGAGACAGATTGACTCAATAAATTCTAATAGTGTATGCTGAGAAATAGAGGCAATAAAAATGCTGATGACTTGACACAGAGAGAATATTGAATGTCATTAACATGCTATTTCCTCTGTCCTGATGTCCCTGTCATGTTCTTCACACAGCTATAATCTTTACCAGTGGATTTTTCTTTATCGGCGTGAGAATAAAAAAATGGCATTTTTTTTCTTCGTAGGGCTTTAAATTATCTACTACTCAAACTGGTCGCAGAAATGATGGAGTTGCCTAAATGCAGAAAATTCACATAGGACTTTCTATTTAATGATATTATCAGCCTGTGTTTGAGTGTGCCCCCCCCCAAAATGTGAAATATTGCTGAGTCCTGCTATTTGGAGAGACCACCAGTTTGTCCAAACTCTCATTAACCAGAGCAGTCTGGAATCTTGAGTCCAAGTTTATTATGGAAACTTTATTTTTAAAAGTTCATGGCTCTTACATCCTGAGAGGGAGTAAAGTGCAAGTGTTAATCTTCAATGGTTTTTTTTAATTGTTTGGGATAGATAGTGAACACATATACCGCATGCTAACAGAATGTATCTTTTGAGTTGCAACCCCGAGATTGATACAAAAAAGCGTATTGTAACAGGAGAGTGATAACTAGCTCTTAACAAGTTAGTCCCTTACATGGGGACATTTTACAAGGTTCTAATCAAGGTTTCCTAGCCCTAGATACTCCCAATTTTCTCTCCAGAGTTTTGAATGAAGTACCCTTAGGAGACATTGCTTTGTAAATTGTCTACAAATGCACCACGCTGAAACTATCTTAAAGTGAAATCATCATGTTTCTCTATAAAAACCTACTTTCCACCCTGTTTTCTTTATTCCAGACCGATACCATGACCCAGTCTGTGTCCCAAACAAGACCATCACATCACCTTTTCCCCCTTCTCCACCCATGCCCTCCACGAGCGAGCAATTGCCACAGATATCCACATTTCTTCCTTATAATGGTTAGAATGGATCCAATTCTCCAAATCCCAGCTGGCCGTGTTCTAGTCCAGGTCATTATCAGCTTGTCCTCAGACTGCTACAATAATCTATTAAGTCCTCTCCCAACTTTCAATGTGCATCTCCCCCACCACCCCAACGTCTCATTCATTCTTCACATTGTGGCAAACCTGACCATGTCGGTCATGATGGAAACCCTTCACTGGTTCCCTTCCACTTTAGTAGCACATCCCAGGGGGCCAAGTGCTCCCCTCCCTCAAATACTTCTTATCTTTAAAGGCAGTCAGGGGTTTGCTTTACTTTTTTACTTTAAATCCATAACTAATCTATCTAAATATTTTCTCTTCAAAACCGGGATGTCTTGAGGACCTCTCAAGGCGACTTGGCATCTCGCCTTGATGGTCCTCAGATGTCCCTGCTTGTGAGTGGTCCCTCCCACCTCCATCCCTTAACGGATATCCTGGGGTTATATCCAGGATATCGCTCTGGTGATCACGGTGGTCAGGCGGATTGTCTCTGATTCATAAACTTAATTCACTTTATGTCTGGAAGAAAATATTGGTTAAACAACAGAAGTCTAGAATGCTGATGTCAAAATATAAGTCTTAGCAGTATGAAAATTGTGCAACGGTTCTCGGAAGCGTCATTCATCCAGTCATAACATACAGAAGCTATAGCAAGATGCTGCCGGTAATCACAAGATGTCTCTAGGGACCTACCTCCTGAAATAGGGCTGCTCTTAGGATGAAGGAGGGCTAGAAATGCCCGCAACCTGCCTGACACATCATCTAAGACTGGGTCCTCCAGACAGGTGCTGGAATGCGGGTGACAGCTTCTACACGTGTCTGTGTAACAGAATGACGATGGCAGACGCTTCTTGGCGACTCTTTCACGGGGACTGAAAAGATATTTGATTCCTGTCCCAGTAGCGAAGTAAGAGTTATCCGTCTTACACATTCATGTTATTTAAATCACAACAAATTATAACTTATCTTTTATCAAGAGACGATTCCATGTTCTAATGGCTATAAACTTTTTTTGCTGTTCATTGATGGCTTCTTTTCTTCTTCTTCTTCTTTTTTCTTTCTTTTTTTTTTTTTTTTAGTCTCAATTGATTTCCTTCTTTTGTTGACATTATTTGCGAAGGAAGTCCCTCTATGTACCTCTCTCAGGAGAGTCTCAGGTAGGTGATCATAGGTATGACGTCCTACATCAGAACTGAGTTCTTGGGCATGGCGGCCGGGCTTGTCCAAGTTTGTTTTGTCGTTCTTTGTTCTTCCAGCAAATTCTCTCTCCCCCTTTTCAAAATCAAGGATACAGTCCCTTCAACTTTTTCCAGTCAGCCCCCTCTGCCCCACAATGACATTCTTGAAGAATGCCTGGGGTGGGGGGTAGACAACTCTTTATTTCCCTCTGCCACAGCGCATGGTCCCAGCTGTGCAGCCCTCCTCATGAATATGCATGAAACCAGATATGACATTGCCCTGCTCCCATTAATAATCTTGTCATCTGACTTGTGCCCCCAAAAAGCTCCAGTCCGTGGCTTCTCAGAGCAAATGTAGCCTTCAGGAAGAAAAAGAAAAATAAAAAAAACAAGACAAACAAAACAAAACAAAAAAGGAACCTATCTATTCATGAATCTTTTTTTTTTATAATTATTTTTTTTTAATTGGATGAGAATGAAGTATTCTGACATTTGGGCGAGAACTTGTGAGGGGGGCTGGGGGCGGGGCCTGCGGGCAGGGGAGAAGTCGGCCCCTCCGTGAATGGCCCGGCTGGTCGGGTGTAACAGCATGCTAAGTGACCTTGCATCCAGGCACGGTGGGTAGCCCCAGCTTTTTTGTAAAAGCAGCGTTTGCAGTAGAGGTTTGGATTTCAGGCCTCCCAGTCATCAATCATCTCAGCCCATTCTTCTCTCTGACAGCTCAGTACAAGGCCTGACATTTGACACCCAAGACCCCAGGACTTAGGCACAGACACAAGCTGAGGCCCTGGGGGGAAGAGAGGGGGGGGAAGAGAGGAGGGGAAGAAGGGAAAAAATATATATATAAAAAGGCTGCTATTTTGATTTAAGCAGCAAACTGAGGAACATACCAGACAAATGCTAACTGTCACAGGTGCTGATACTGCTGAGACCATCACATTGAGTTTTGCTGCTCATTGGTGATTTTTTTTTTTTGAAGGTGTTCAGGTGGCTTATAATAGCTCCAGAGGACAGTTCTAGCACGTTTCTGAGCTTGGCCGGTCACTTTCCATTTGGCCAGATGGAATCCAACCTCAGCATGCAAGGATGGAGTGGTGGACAAGAGGGTTATCACTTTCTGGACAATGGCTCATGACATTTTGACCCGCGTGTCATTACATCAGTGTCAACCTCAGACGAAGGCCACCCTCAGGGTACTTTACCGTTGGGAAAATGAAATAAAATAACAAACTAAATAAAATAAAGTAAAATAAAATAAAAGAAGAACCGTAACTCAGGTTCAGATATGAGCTCACTGAAGTTCGAGGTCAACAAATGCAAGCGTTTCAAGGATCAAATCATGGTAATAGGTGTTAAGAATAATTAGGTAATTTATGGTCCTAACAGTGAAGGAGTCTGGAAGGGTTACAGCAGTCCAGTCCCGGAATCCCAGGGCTAAAGGTGGCGGAAGGTTCTGCCTGAAATCCCTGTTCATCTCCGGCCAGTTCAGCTGAGTGCCAAGCCCCTGAGCGCGGAGGACCAAGGCTGCGCGTGATTCAGTTCTTAGCCCAGCCTGACACCTGATCCATCAATCTCTCAAGGCTGTTTTGACACTGACTATATGGCCAGCACTGCACTAGTGACATCGAAATCGCACAGAGTATTAGAGATGATGCCAGTCCGCACAGACAAACACTGTCTATTTGGGCAGATAAAGCATTCTTTGATAAGATAGTGCGGGTCTCGAAAAACAAATGCATTCTGCGACATCAACTAGGTTGTCTCTGGAATTACTCCTCGCATCGTTCACGCAGGAAGCGACTGCGTCTCCCAGCACGCATTGAAAAATCACATGGTTATTGTTGGTGAAATAATGGAAAACATTGGGGGGGGGGAGGGTGCTTAGGAAATAGAAAAGCTTTCTAAGAATGTTTAACATGTAGAGTTTGGTTGTAGTTGATGTTCAGAAAAATCAACCGAAGAAAATAGATGATGTTCTCAATGAATGGGGTGGTTAAATTCAAACCGAGTTTTATTTTTATTTTTTCATTCATTTCCCCGTAATCTATAATGAGCATATATATATATATATAACTTTTTATTAATAAATGTAAGCATTACAAATATGAAATAATAGACGGTTCTTTCATGGCTATATATACGATTTTCATTTTATTCTATAGTATTTCTCTCAGGGTGGGAAGTTCACTTAAGAACCTTTTCTCACCACTACCCTCCCACAAATAGTCACTAACGTCATGCTTCCCCAAGAGCAAAGGTGGACAGCCTCTGAGCTTGACCGTGACTCCTCATAGTAGATCAGAGGTCCCCTCTGTGTTCTCACAATGCCCTGTGCTCTGTACAGCACTGACCAGCTGTGCTAAAAATGGGAGTGATTCCTCAGAATTGCTCACTAAAGCGCATGCTTCCTGAGGGCCAGTCCTTGCCTTTGTCTCCAAGGGGCTGATGCATTTTTATGTCTTGGCAGTAAACAAAGTGAATCCTCTGACTCTTCATGAAATTCTTGTCAAGCATGGACTGGAAAATATTGCTTGACTCTTATCTTCTTGCATTAAAAATTGCCTGTTTTTGGAATCCTCCATTGAGATTGTTCTTCCTTTACCTTTCTCTCTCTCTCTCTTTTTTTATTTGAATTTCTTATCCTTTTAGCCTCTGGATTCTCTTAGGAAAGAGACTGACTATGTCTCTTTTTACTTTTAATTATTTAAAATAAAGTGCCACTAATAATGATGTACACACTTAACTTTCTGAAGTTAATTCTTTAAAAAAAAATTTTTTTTTTTTATTATTTAGTGATTGATTTTTAGAGAGACAGGGAAAGGAAGTGAGAGAGGGAGAAGTGACAGAGAAAGAAAAGCATTCATGTCTTGTTTCACTGAGTTGTACGTTCATTGGTTGCTTCACATATGTGCCCTGTCCCAGGATCGAATTTGCAAGCTTGGCGATTTGAGACAATGCTCTAACCTACTGAGCTTATTGGCCAGGTCTCAGATATTTAATTCTTGATAGTTCGTTTTCAAGTTATATTATTTACTTTTTTTTTTTTTTTTTTTTACATTTTTGCTGTTCCATTAGAGGTCTTATCTGTGTTGGGAGAAACCTGTAGTACTTTTACTGATTGGTTACATTTTTCTTCCCTTGGAAAACTTCACTCACTTCTGTCCGGGATTCTGAGTGAGTGCAAAGGATGTCTTTTCCTCCCCACTTTGGTTCAAGAAATACAGAATCTGCAATATTGTGAAATGAAAGGTCTTAATCTTGAAGGAAATCCTTTGATCCATAAAATAAGACTTATGTTTAGCCATGCGCTTTTTTGGAAGAGTATTCTTCTTTTCTTACGAAAGATCCCAGTCAGGAGTTTGAAAATGTCACCCAGGGAAGATGATTAGTTTTAGCATAAATAGAACGGAGGCTACTGAAGGCAAACTCAAGACCACTACTTGGCCGAGGAAATGGAATAAAACCTCTGTGATTAACAACGTTGAGTCAGTTTCAGGCATCTTGGCACACACGGGATGAAAAAAAAAAATGCATTGTTCCGCGGAGAGATCCTGCCGCTTCCTCCGCTAGGTTCACCGTGTGTCACCCCAGAATTAGAATTCAGGAGACGAGCCTCTCTTTCTAATCATGTTGATATTTCCCATGTAGCTTCTTAGTCAGCTCCTTGAGTTCTTCACACAAAACTATAAAAGGTCATCAATTATAGGGACCTCATGTAAATACTGAGCTGTTTTGCGATTCTATTCTGAGCAACGTTTATATACATCTGCTCCAATAAATTAATTTTCTGGTCTCCGATGACTCATTCAGTGGAACTAGAAGTTCTCGTGCCAGTGCAAACAGAGAACGGGAACGAGAGTACAGGGAAGAGGGGAGGGTGGGAATTTATTTTATAACCCACTAATTTATGAGTGCTGACACATCTCTTATAAACAGAAAAGCACTACACAAATATTTATAGGGGGAAGGACAAGAGGGAGAATTGTGAAGTTTTGTTTTCTCATGTGAAACATAACCATCTTGAGGGTCTGAATGTGGAGTCAGGTATGCCTGTGCTCGAGTCTTACTTGCACTATTTCCTGGCTTGACGATCTGATTCTACTTGTTCAGTCTTGCTCATAGAAGCCCCTTCCTCCCAAGAAAGGAAGTTTACGAAGCTTCAGCCATGTTTCCACCAATCCACTGCAATATGTCATATAGATTGCTCCAAAACCTCTATTGGCTCCCTATCATTTGTCTGATATCAGTGTGATATCAGTGTACTTCCTCCTGTGGCTTTTTTTTTTCTTTTCCAAGTGGGAGGAAGGGAGATAGACAGACTCCTGCATGCTCCCAGCCAGGATCCACCTGGCAACCCCTATCTGGGCCCATGCTCCCAACTGAGCTATTTTTAGCACCTGAGGTGGAGGCTCCACAGAGCCATCCTCAGCGCAGGGGGTCAGTGCACTTGAACCAATCAAGCCATGGCTGCAGGAGGAGAAGAGAGAGAGAGAAAGAGAGAGAGAGAGAGAGAGAGAGAGAGAGAGAGAAGGAGGAGGGGTAGAGAAGCAGATGGTCACTTCTCCTGTGTGCCCTGACCAAGAATTGAACCCGGGACATTCACATTCCTGGCCGATGTTCTACCACCGAGACAACTGGCCAGGGCTCTCTCTTGGCTTTATACCCTCTAACCTTCATCTAGCCTCATTTTTGCGATATTCTTTGGCACTATCGTTTCATATGTCCACCACACCAAACCTTAGTGTCAGCCCTTTACCACTGCTTGGGATTTCTACACCTTTGCATATGATCTTTATACGACGTTGGCGTTATTCCTATCCCTCCAGCTTGTGCCCATAATTTTCTTCAAAATTCAGTTCATCTTCCTTCATGCAATACTTCTTCCTAAAGTAACCTCACCTTCTTTGAATTATTGCCTCTTTTTGTGTTCCCTTTCATGCAGAGTGGATGTGCTCAGGTTTTCAACACTTCTTTCCTCTAGCTATTTCTTCCATTTTGTATTATTATTATTTTTATTTATTTATTTTAGTGAGGGGTGGGAGAATCAAGAAGCATCAACTCCCATATGTGCCCTAAACAGGCAAGCCCAGGGTTTCAAACCTGCGACCTCAGCATTCCAGGTTGATGCTTTATCTACTGTGCCAACACAGGTCAGGCCATTTCTTATCATTTTTTTCTTTCCTACTTAGAGTGAAAACTCTTCAAGAGATAGCATTTAAGTTTTTTTTTTTAATTTGTATTAATTATATTGCCTCGCTGAATCCCTTATATATGATGAAAGTTTTAATAATTGCTTCTTGAATAAAATTATGATTAATTAAATACTACTACAGACTCCCCATTAGCTCTTACTGTTCTTTTTGTATAAATTTCATCTAATCTATCTCCTTCTCTAAATACTTACTGATTCATTGATTTGATATAAGTATCGATAGTCTTTAGATTATATTTTTAATTATATTATGGCAATGCCCACTAAACTAAGGGTTCAGTTTTTTTTAAAGACTTTATTCATTTTAGAGAGGGGAGAGAGAGAGGAAAAGGGGGGAGGAGCAGGAAACATCAACTCCCATATGTGCCTTGACCAAGCAAGCCCAGGGTTTTGAACCAGAGACCTCAGTGTTCTAGGTCGATGTTTTATCCACTACGCCACCACAGGTCAGGCAGAGTTCACTTTTAATTGTTGTATTCCTTGATCCTAGAATGGCCCTGCTACATATAAACCCAAAGTAATGTCATGGACATTAACTTGAGCCACTTATAAATCTCGCATGTTATGTGCTTTTCTGTACCTGTCCAAAAAAGACAGTAACCCGAGTCCAAATAAAATAAAATAAAGACACATCCTTCTATTGTATTCTTAAAATTCTTAAAACCACATTGTTATTATATAGATTAGTGAGTGATTTGCTTTCTACTCTACTAGACAAAAGAGGCAATTGTCTTACTTACACAGGATCACCTGGTCTGTGAGTCCTGCTCCATAGTGCTTGTACTACGGGGAGGGTAAAGCCCACCTCCTGGACTCTGGTGAGGAAGGAACATACTGTGGTTTTTAAAAGTGGGGGCAGGTCTGACCAGGTGGTGGCACAGTGGATAGAGCATCGGACTGGGACACAGAAGACCCAGGTTCGAAACCCCAAGGTCGCCAGCTTGGCTCAGCTGGTTTGAGCAAGGCTCACCAGCTTGGACCCAAGGTCGCTGGCTTGAGCAAGGGGTTACTCGGTCTGCTGTAGCCCCCTGGTCAAGGCACATATGAGAACACAAATCAATGAACAACTAAGGAGCCGCAACAAAGAATTGATACTTCTCATCTCTCTCTCTCTTCCTGTCTGTCTGTCCCTGTCTGTGCCTCTCTCTGTCTCTATCAAAAAAAAAAAAAAATAATAATAATAATAAAAGTGGGGGCAGGAGGGGTAGCAGTCTCGCCATGGAGCAGAGGACTGGAGGTGTGAGCCCTGGAGCCATAATATTTGGTTTGCACACCAACCTTTACCACACCCTAGCTGTACAGATTTTCCACACCTCAGCGTCCTTGTGTGTAACATGAAAATACAACACAGCTTCCCCAGGTTACTGGAAGGAACCAGCAGTGTACACCTACGACATGCTTATGTAGCATCAGCCAGACTGTGGCTTTTCCTTCACCAATGCGAGCTCTGAATTTTATGACCATTAGCATGCATTAATAAGGTGCACAGTCCGTGCGCTGTCGCTTGGGTGAGTTCACTCTGGGCCCAGCCACAGCCAAGCGCGTGCGCACTCACCCAGCACAACCGCCCAGCCTCTGTGTGCACGTGTCTGAGTCCAGTCTGTGCCGATGCGTGGGAAGGAGGCTGCTAAGCGGAACGGGAAGAAAGAAGGCCCCCCGAGCTTTAAACAGAGTCTATTCTCCACGCCTACTCGCCAGGATGAAAGCGGTGGGCTCTCCAGCCATTCTTCAGACTGACTAATTTATATGTGTAGCCAGGATGAGGCCGGAGAAATTTCTTAAAACGAGCTGGGGGGCGGGGGAATATGACGCACCCCCATTCCCAGTGGTGTTGCCACATTTATCTGACTAGCACGTTCATCCTTTAGTCTTTCCGTGGACTGACATCAGGGAGGAATTCGCATGTCACGGAAGATAACATCTCACTGTTGCCAAAGGAGTCTATTCAGACATGCATGTTAGTGGGTTGATAACTTACTCGGTATTGCACGGGACTCAAAGATAGACATTTCGCCTTTTATCTCCACCTCCCTGCGCCCTGCATACTAAAGATAGTGCAAAACAGCTGGCTACATCTTAACTAACCTGTGCAGCAAAGGGGGACTTCTGCCGGCCGACTGCAAGGGCTGCAAAGTTAAAGGGACACGGTGTCACACGTCCTAATGACAAATGAATTAAACATGTGTAGGCACCCAACTCGAGCTGCCTGTCTGGGAGTAGATTTTTTAAAGCTCAAACCTAGTAATGATTTAACAAGAAGAGGTGCAAACTAAATAGGACCTAGGCATTTTTTTTTTTTTTTTGCTGCAGACTAGGGTGGGGTGGGGGCGAATTTTGAAAAGCAAATAATGAGGTTGCAAAGAAACGAACAGTAGGTGAAGTCATGGCGATCATTTCATATTTGTGGACATGGATTTTGAGGGGAAGGGAGGACAAAAGAGAACTAACCTAAACAATGGCTCTAATATGCATTAAAATAGAGGACAGTCTAATTCCCTGTGGCTTCTCAGACAGGTAAGACTGCAGGACTCCCTGGTAGACACGTACAAAGCAGTGGAAACCCTCCTTGCAGCACTAAGCCTCCAGTATGCAGACGGTCTATTTCTCCTGTCAGTTACCTGTGGGTGGCAGTGAAGTAGGATTATCTGAGATTATGTTCGAAATATTTTTCAAATATGCACGGTGAAGTTGGCCAGGAAGATAGTGATCCAATTATCTCAGGTTAGGAAACTCACAGTAACTGGAAAGAGACCAGAAAAGTCAAGCCAAAAGCAACGTTGGGGTCAAAACTTCTTTATCATCTTTTGTATGCAGTTAGGACCTGTAGCTCTATTAGTAATATAAAAAATGTCATTCTATAAATGGGAATTTAATATGTCAAAAGAACTCTTTCTTTTTTTTTTTTAAATGTTTTATTTGTTTGTTTATTTATTTATTTTTAGCACAGGAGAGAGAGAGAAAGACAGGAACAGCTATTCCTGTAAGTGCCCTGACCAAGGATCAAACCAGCAACTTCTGCACTCTGAGTCGATGCTCTAACCAACTAAGCTATCAGGCCAGGGCAAACTTTTTAAAATTGATTTTATAGAGAGGAAGGGAGAAAAAGAGAACTATCGATCTGTTCCTATATGTGCCCTGACCGGGGACTGAACCAGCCACCTCTGTGTGTCTGGACAATGCTCTAACCAACTGAGCTATTGGGCTAGGGCTAAAAAATAAAACTCTTCTGTTCTGTTTTAAGTGCCTGGAAAGAGACTAGGAGAATATGAACCGAGATAGTACAAAGTGTTTCACTGGATCAGAGGATTTCAAGTGATTTTTAATCATGCTTTCTAGGTTTTCTAAATATTGTAAAGTTAGCGTGTACTTTCATACCCAAGAGGAAGTCAAGTGTAAGCTCCTTAGAAACTATTTGATGTATTGGAACCCATATATGACCCATATTGCTCCCAATGGTATTTTAATCCACTAGTCTACTTAACATCCTTGCATGTTTCTTTCAAGTATTAAAAAAAGAAAGAAATACTATATTTGAAAAAGTTTGCCTCAGACAGACCCCATTTAGGAAAATACAGCATGTTTTCATGGCCATGTGGGCGGAACGGTTTGTTTGGTGACGTTACCAGATCCTCCATACAGTAAACGGACCAGTAATACACCTATCGTTCAGAAATGGGGTCCAATTTTTTCAGTGGAAATTTATAATTCAGTAGCTGTAAGTAGAGTACTAGATTTCACTAATATATGGAATTTAAAATATTGCCCATCTAACAATTTGCAATCCATGCACTGTCTTTAGAGGGTTTGTGCTGGTGATAGGGCATCCATGAGCCCGTGCCGCCCCTGTTTAACCCCCTCTCCTGCTCAGAGTTAGTTTTTGTTGCTTGTCTACATAATACAAAGTGTTGCTTTCAAAAGCAACTGTTCCATCTATTGAACAGCAATGGAGGACTAATCTCAAAGATTCAGGTATTGTGTAAAATTGTATCATCTCATCCAGCTCTGCAGGCTAAGGCAGAAAAGTTCACTCTTTACCCCTTTGCCACCCAGAACCAGACACCCTTTAATGGAAAGTTCCTTCATCTTCTATCATTTTCCTGATGGGCATAAGTCTTCTTCATTTTCCAGTCCAGACATGAGCAAGTTCTGATTGGTCCAGAGCTCCCTTGAAATCCCTGAGTGCACAGGGCACCTCACTAACTCAAAAACTCTGTAAGCCCTGGCTAGATCGCTGGGTTGGTTAGAGAACTGTCCCCATATACCAAGGTTGTGGGTTCGATCCCTAGTCAGGGCACACACATGAATAGAGTGATGTCTCTGTCTCGCTCTCTAAAATGAATCAATAAATTTCAAAAAACTATTTAAAAATTAATTATAACTGTAAGTGCATTTTTATAGTAAGGTCATTGGCTTTGCAAATACAAATCTGTAATATTTATATATGGGCTGCCAGTAGGTGAAAATCATGACCTCCTGTGAGAAGGTCTGGGATGCTATGCCTTTGCAACCCACCTCAAATGATTTTAACCATCAGTTGTTTTTCAACAGTCCCTGACTGATGGCCACATCGATTCCTTACAGAAATGTGTTGTCCTGTCGAGGGAAGTAGTTCATATTCTACATGACAACTCCCACACATTTCCAGAAGCTGAAAGGACTGTGGACATGCCAAGTCAAAATGGATTTCAGGAGAGTCCGGGGTCGAATTGGAACCCTGATCAGCAGGAACATGTAGAAAGAGAACAGAGCCGTGTGGGTGACATGTCTTTGGTGACCTAACTGTTAGTCATAAGTTGACATTGAAACTAAAATTCTAATGTGACCCACTCCAACACACGAGAAGGCAGCATTCTTCATCACAAGCCAACTGATTTGAAAAGAGTTGGTTAATGATCACCAATCCACCACATTTTGTCCTTGATTTTTCAAATTAATGTGTATTCAATATCTTCCTTTGTTCCTTAGAATGAATGTTGAAGTTCCCTAAATATGTAACATTAGAAATTGTTCCCCTGTATAGTTACTCCTATTTCCTAACTACTATTATTAGGTATTTGTTTATATTTATAAATACATAGAATTTGAATATATAAAAACATGCTAAATTCACAAGCAATCTCTTTTCCTGGATAAAATATTTATGAATGTCAATCAGATGGGAATTTATTTGAGTTTTCTGGTAAGATGTAAATGCATTTCAGCTCTATTGTGAGTGATACCAGAATGAAAATAGCCATGTGTTATGGTCAACTTCATGTCCAATGAATTGTGTCCATAAATGTTCACTTCTCTAATACCTCTGGCTACAAATCTGAGCCTAATAATGTGAAACTCTTGGAAGTCCATTAAAAATGTGGCCCACATTGAATGCACTTGTTAGATAGTCCTTTATTCATGGACAGCTTATTGTACGGGGGGGGGGGGGGTCCTCATGTTACGACACAGCTCTGTTGCTACAACAGTGCCGTAACCAGAATTTTGGTGTAAATTGAAACACACCCTAGCCTAAGTCACTTACCTATCGTAAAACAGTTGTGAAATCACAATCTAGAACATAAAAACACACTAAGCCACAGAGAAATGGAAAAGGACATAAATACACTGTACTGTATGGCGTATTCTTCCGCCATACAACCAAACTAGTCCACCCACATAGTCCATAAGTATTGAATACAATGCTAATTGTGTAAGTCGGAACATACGTCTCAATTTTTTAAAGTTTTTATGGGAGTGAGTGTCATAAAATTGAAACATTATACGGCGAGACTGTTATAACCCGAGAACCCCCAGTACCTTTTCTTAAACCCTTTTTGCCTAGGCTGGAACAAGAAAGACAGTGGACACCACGTGCGTCAGTTAATTCTAATGTTCAGTTGTGATTAATAAAGATTGTTCAACAGAATATTTTAAAGTGTCATTACCACCACTAAGGCAGTCTGACATCAACCAGTCTCTATGTGGCTGACTTCAAAAAATATATACCTCCAGTCGCCATATTTTTAGCCAGTTGTTTACATTTAACTTTGTTGAACATTTCTAAATGGCTGCTTCCCTGGCCTGGTGATAGCCACACATCTTTTTCCTCTTTTTTTATTTTTCCAAAGTTAGAAGTGAGGAGGCAGTCAGACAGACTCCCACATATGCCAGACCAGGATTCACCCAGCAAGCTCAGTAGGGGGTGATGCTATGCCCATCTGGGGCATTGCTCCGTTACAACCAGAGCCATTCTAGTGCCTGAGTTGGAGGCCATGGAGCTGTCCTCAGTGCCGAGGCCAGCTTTGCTTCAATGGAGCCTTGGCTGTGGGAGGGAAAGAGAGAGACAGAGAGGAAGGAGAGGGGGAGGGGTGGAGAAGCAGATGGGCGCTTCTCCTGTGTGCCCTGGCCGGGAATTGAACTTGGGACTTCCACATGGTGGGCTGATGCTGTACCACTGAACCAACTGGCCAGGGCCCTCACGGCTCCTTTAAGGTCCTGCCTCCTTTTATGTGGCTGCTGTCTGAGAAAGTCACCACCATCGCCTCCAGATCTTTGAACCAGTCCTGGGTCCTCCCTCTTCCTTCTCTTTCTCCACTTGCCATGAGCTGCAAACTGAGCCTTTTATTTTTATTTTTATTTTTATTTTTTTTTTGTATTTTTCTGAAGCTGGAAACGGGGAGAGACAGTCAGACAGACTCCTGCATGTGCCTGACCGGGATCCACCCGGCACGCCCACCAGGGGGCGACGCTCTGCCCACCACGGGGCAATGCTCTGCCCCTCCGGGGCGTCACTCTGTCGCAACCAGAGCCACTCTAGCGCCTGGGGCAGAGGCCAAGGAGCCATCCCCAGCGCCCGGGCCATCTTTTGCTCCAATGGAGCCTTGGCTGCGGGAGGGAAAGAGAGAGACAGAGAGGAAGGAGGGGGGGTGGAGAAGCAAATAGGCGCTTCTCCTGTGTGCCCTGGCCGGGAATCGAACCCGGGACTTCTGCACACCAGGCTGACGCTCTACCACTGAGCCAACCAGCCAGGGCCTAAAACTGAGCCTTTTATGCCCCTGACATTCTCTCATGCCCACCCTTTCCCCTCTGTGCCCCTGAGGATGTCAGCATTCACAGCAGAGAGTCAATGACTCTCCCTGCAGTCTTCTCTCCCACCACCCCCTCCGACTTCAGCCCATTTTAGCACAACTACCACTTATTCTTTCCTTGAGCAGATACTTGGGATGCAAGAACTGTGTTCCCAACCTTTCTGCGCTCCTCAAAGTTCAACTTCTAGAAGAAGCTCACCCACGTTTTAGCTCCAAATCTCTTTTCGGAGGGCGTCTGCTCTGAGCTCTGCTGTGTAGAGAGCTCGGAAGCGCTCCCTTCCTGACAACAGGCATGAGCCGGGCAAGTGAAACGTCCACAACATTCCTCAGACTTATCATCTAACCAGATGTGACAAAGCGCCCCCCCTGAAACGTGAAGTGACAGAGGCATCTAGAGAGATCAGGAGTCGGAGACCTGTTCGTCAGGAGCAGGAACGTGGTGATGTGGGTGAACTGTGGGCGGTGGAGGGTGGGTTCGTGGGAAAGGGACGATCTCTCGGAGGCTACAGTGTTGAAGGGCGTCCACACGGTTTGGGGCTCTCTTTTTAGGAATTCTTTGAAAGTCCCAGGAAGACCCCATGATGACTCTGGCCGGGGAAGAGTAAACCGTGCGAAACTCGTAGAGTGCCTTTTCCAGGACTTCCACTCTCTAGGACAGGGGTCCCCAAACTTTTTACACAGGGGGCCAGCTCACTGTCCCTCAGACCGTTGGAGGGCCGGACTATAAAAAAAACTATGAACAAATCCCTATGCACACTGCATATATCTTATTTTAAAGTAAAAAAAACAGAACGGGAACAAATACAATATTTTAAATAAAGAACAAGTAAATTTAAATCAACAAACTGACCAGTATTTCAATGGGAACTATGCTCCTCTCACTGACCACCAATGAAAGAGGTGCCCCTTCTGGAAGTGCGGTGGAGGCCGGATAAATGGCCTCAGGAGTCCGAATGCGGCCCGCGGGCCATAGTTTGGGGACCCCTGCTCTAGGACATCCTTTTAAAATATGGGTAAGTTATGGTATTAGAAAAACATTATTTAAATTTCTGATTCCCGAGTTCTTTTTATCCCAAGCCATTACCCATGCCCATTCCTTGAACAAGCTACTAAATGCCAGGATATATTATAACAAACAAGTGCTGTGAGTCAGAACAAACACTTTTTAGCCTGACCTGTGGTGGCGCAGTGGATAAAGCGTTGACCTGGAACACTGAGGTCACCGGTTCAAAACCCTAGGTTTGCCTGGTCAAGGCACATATGGGAGTTGATGCTTCTTGCTCCTCCCCCTTTCTCTCTCTCTCTCTCTCTCTCTCTCTCTCTCTCTCTCTCCTCTCTAAAATGAATAAATAAATAAAAAAAAGAACACTTGTTAGACTTGAAATTTGGGGAGAATCTTTACATTTTGCATAGAGCCCAAATGAATAAACTCATGTTTATATTTTAAACTTAACTCCATTAAATATATTAATATAACTATAGTACAGTATGATGTTA